>NC_088605.1:45762683-46070183 GCF_036013475.1 Columba livia
TCAAATGAAGACTGAGAGAAGGAAAAGGGAGATGGACTGAACAGGAAGTAATTTTCATCTTGGAACAAAGATTATCTTGTCTTACAATTAAATGTTATGTTGGAATTTGATTAATTCTATTTTACAGGAAATAAATTAATTCTTCATCCAATGTAGTAACTATACAGGAAATGTTATCAGTCACAGACAAAGCTATTAGTCTGGTATTACTCAAAACATTTGCTAATCTCTGCCATACAGTTAAGCCTCTGATAACTGTCACTAATTTCTACTCTTTAAAAAAAAAAAAAATCTCACCCAAGAAGCCAGTTCTTGTTTATAACATGTTTTTATATACCACTCAGTGTTAAAAGCCTGTGTATTAGACACCTGTTACTCTATCAGTGATTTCAAATCAGGAACATTTTTAATCTGGAAATCCAAGAGCATCTGTCCAAGTGCTTTGCCCTGTAAGAAAAAAAAAACCCAAACCAACATTTCATTTTACTATCTAAATATACTACCTTTGTAAATTAAGTTTTTAAAAATAGTTTAATAAGGATTTTTTTCCTATAATTAGTGTAGGAATTCAGTATGTTTCTAAAGTTTTATGGTTATTTATCTCTACATATACTCAAGCCTTGGCCTGTAGGTTATCCAAAGTTTTATTTACCTTTTCCATTTATTTGGCTTTCTCACTTGTGAATCAATGTAATTAAATAAGGAAAACATACGGTTGAGTTTTCAAACATCTAACCATGATCAGATTGAATAGTTTCTTCAATTTATTTGAAATCTAGTGCTAGAATCAATTTATTTTGGGTTCAGTTCTGCCACCTGATTCATACACAGCATGATCTTATTTTGTGAACAGTCTTCTTCACTATGCTGAGATTATTTGTACATGTAAGCATTTCTCAGCCTGTGTGCTGTAGCCGCATAATTGCCACATTAAGGGACCTTGTCTTCAGGTTTAGACATTTCAAATATTTAATACTCAAATTGTACACTCGCAAAAACCATTAGTTTCAGATTCACATAATGTGATCAACACACAAGATCTCCTATCCCTCTGTTTTTCTTCTTCCAGATTTATATTAATTTTCAGTATTTTAACTGTACGAGTCATAGGTTAAGAAAAAGAAGTTGCTGTACAGTTAATTTTCCTAAATGTACTAGGAAAAACTCAATCAGAATTGTCTAGTAAATCTGCATTCTCCAAAACATGACAGCCCTTCTGAGAAGCTAATTTTGCTGGTGCATCTAAAAACACAGGCAGCACACCATAAAGAGCATAACTGATTTGAGGACTCTCTTAATAGCTTCTTGTAAACATCTTTTTCACCAAATACTCTAAATTAACTTTCTACTTCCCCATGTTGTTTTCAAACCTTAAACCATTAAGCAGATAATGTATATTTTAACAGGAAATTAAAAGGAACTAAAGAGTCAAAATCAAAAGTTTACAGTTGGCTATAAAAGGAGTGAGTAGTACATAGTTATAGAAGATAACTACATTGAAATAAATGCTTTGATACATGCCTGTGGGTCACTTCTTAGGGATGCTAGGCCACCACCACCAAGGGAATTCTTCAGAACAAAATTTAATCCATGGATTCCTGGCAACTCATACCTGTAAAATAAAAACTAGATATTACTTCTCACAAGATTTTGAAAGAAACACTTGTACAGAATACCAAAACAAAAGACACCAAACAAAACAAACAAAAAACCAACCAACCCAACACCTTCACGCTTGTGATAGCATCACTTACTGCTGAGTCAAGCCTAAAAGCTAACTGAACACTAACCCATGGCCTTCTTGTTTCTTCCCCATACTCCAAATCAACAGTCTTTAACAGTTTCAAAGTTGGATCATAAAGTAACCACATTCCTCTTATTCGACTGCAAAACTCATTAATTTCTAATGAGGTTGTTTTCTACATACTTTTTTTCTTAAGAGTTAAAGCACCATAAGCAACAGGTTCAAGATCCAACATGAACTCAGAGAGCACAGTGGGCAGAGGGAAGTATTTTTAGTATTTCCTAGTTCTGATAATGAAAAATAGTATCACTTCATCCCTTGAACTCACTTTTGCTAACAAAGTCCACCAGCTAATTGGGAAGGTACACTCTTCATTACTGAGAGATAACTATGAGTCACTGGATCAAAATCTTATGACCAACTGTGGATAATTTTATAACAAATGAAAAGTAGAGCTACATTTCAATTCTTTCTTGGAGCCATGTGCATTGTTCAGATAAAATTTTATTTTAGTCTGACAGACATATTTTTCTGCTCCATTACCACTGTAAGCATTTTTCCATCCTTGCTTTTGACTGGTACAGTTCCAGTTTGGAAACATTTGTAGAAGTTTGGAAAATGGCTGTTTTCCCTAATGAAGTTGTTTCAAATTCCATAAATAGATCTATAGCATATTTCCATTTGCCTCTCCTTGCACAATTTTTCAGTGTTTTGTCATCTTCCTTGTATTCTTATTTATTCTTGGTTTTGCTTGCCTTCAATATTTTCTTTGTCTAATGTCATGATAGCTTTCATTTTTTCTGTAAGAAAGGATTTAGTCAGAACATCAGTAAGACATGAGGAACGACAGAGAAAGACGGTATCCCACTCTTGCTCCATCTCCAGATGTTTGATGGCTGCAGTTTAAATCATGCTTCCTCTACCACCACCTATTTTCCTTTAGTCATCTATGTGACTTTCATCTGTTTGGGAAGGATTCTTCAAATCTGTCTTAAACAGCTGTAATTTCTTGCAGCGCTCTTGTACTGCCCATTTTGTCACTTTAAGGTTTCACTTTTTTACCACCTTTTCAACACTGTGAAAATTATGGCTGTTGCTGATATTTACAGCCCTGTATGCCCTTGTATCTTGGGCATATGGCCTTTAATGGAAGGAGATGTGGCCAGCCCACGATTCTGGTGAGCAGCCTGGCAAATGTTTTAGTTCTCATTATGCTCTTGCAAGCAGAGGTCATGGAGTATCTGCACTTGTCTCCCAGGAAAAGGAGTTTTCACCATTCCTTCTACTCTTTCGTTACCACACTCTACTGTTAACATTATTAGTTGTTATTAAGAAGAAAATTGGTGTTAGCATTCTGTTGACCTCCCTTGAAAACTAGTTGCTAGGCAACATTATCACACTTAAAGACAAATCCATTGGTAAGGCAGGAATGTTTGATTAATCCAACAGTGCTCTAACAGACAATAGGAATATGAATGATAAAGCAATTTCCACAACAAGTCATCTACATAATTTACTACATTTAATAGCATAATCAATCACATAGCAGATCAGAGGACTCCACAAAATTTTCAACTATGAAACTCAATATAAATTGCCAATAACTATGTATCATGAGAACTAGAAGTCTACCAAAGCACTGCACCGTAAATTTTACTCTGAAAAACTGGTAAAGACTTCCAGGCAGCAAGTGATTTCACGATTGGCAGGTATCTCCACAAGAACTAGACTAATGGAATATGTATTCCAAAAGCTATTAATAACACCTCAGCTCTCAAATGAAGTTTAATGAAAAAAAAGTCAATCATTTAAACAAATCAGGAGAGAAGTTGAAAAGCAGACAAAAGCTGAAGCAAATGAAAAAAAGAGTGGAAGAATTTTGTTTCACTTTCTGCAGTGATTCTGCAGAGAGAGTATGTAATAAAAGCAACAGATTTTAATTTGGAACGTCACAGAATGGCACTTGCACTTCAAGTACTTTGAGGAAATATTTACAGTGAGATACTCTAGCTAAACCGAGATTACAAAATAATATACAGAGGTCAGCATTTTCAATATTTTAAGTCCTGTTTGAAGCATCTGAGCATCCAAAATATTTCTGCATAAAAAATGCACTCCCACAGTAAAACAAAACAAAACAAAACACTGTAACCACCATCATAGTCTTAAAGCAGCAAGAGTAGATCAACCAAAATGTTGGTATGCATTTACCCAGCATAATTAAACAATTTAAGTTTAATTAACTGAGGGCTAAAGGAAGAAAATACTACCTAATTGTACAACTCAATCAAAACCTTTAAGAGCTGCTGTTAAAAAGCACAGAAAACAAATAAACCCTTCAAAGAATACTAAGTCTGTGACAGAAACCAATAAAACAAGGAAAATTCACTGTTCTAGCTGAACTCCTATGATGATGCACAATGGGGTGCCGGCTTAACTACTTCTTTTGAAGTGCTTGCCGTACATATTCAAAGAAGTCAGGTTTTTCCGGTGAATTTCCTGCTAAAATGCATGGAAATTATAATGGTACAAATAATGTTTAGTGCATTTAAATAAAAAGATAGGATTCCTCCCATCAGTGAACTCAGTTCATAGGCTAAAAGAGATGTCTGCATATGAGATATACTGTAGAGAGAAGTATTTTTTCCCCTCATAATAAATATACATACATACATATATACAAAAAACCCCAGCAATCTAGAAGCACCAGTATCCACATTTCTTGTTCTTCAGCTCTTAGTAAAAATATCCCACAAGAAGAAATGAGCTGTAATATTTTTACGCCTGAGCAATGAAATGCTCTCAAAGCATAAATAAGATAACTGTATTTCAGAACATGAAACCGACCAGTTGTCACAGGGTAATTTTACTATCCTTCTTAAATGACTGACCCACTAAATGACAAGTCCTTATTCCGTATCTTATCAGAAGTCAATTGTATACAAAACACCACACAAATAACCTAGTATAAATACCACAGAGGGCAGAATGGATAACGGAAAAAAAATAATTGTATCTTCCACATGCAGTACGGTCCAGCTACTCATCTTACAACTGCATTGATGCTATTTTTAATGGTGGTACCAGTGAAAATTCAAGAGACTGACATCTCTTTCTAAACTTTGAGCAATTTCTCTCTGAATGCTGCTAACTCTCCCTCACCCTCACTTAATTGCTCTGACCTTCCATGGTGAGCTTGTGCATCACTCCTATGCCGAAGAAGAATTGTGATTAACTGTTAAGAATGTGCTCTACATGGGGGGAATGATACCACACGGGTTTGAAGTTTTGGGGTACGAGGGGAAGATTTGAAAGACCATGTTTTGTTACTATGTTACCTGAAAATCTGTAAGTTTGAGTTCTCACTGTTCTCTACCAAAAATAATCCTACCTTTTCTCTGTTTAGTACGCCTATTTAATAGTTTTAATGAAAAAGAATGAGAGGCGACTGGGCTGACAATCTTTGTAGTGAGGCAAAGCCATGGTTGGTGTTAGTAGCAAAACTAATACATGATTTTTAACTACTCACATTTTAAATAAAGGAAATTAAGGAAAATGAAAGAGTAAGACAGCTCTTTTTATGGCAGCGAAAACTAAAAATAAACAAGTAATTTAAAAAGAAACTATAGAATCTGAAGCACATGAGCCTAATCCTTATAATCCTAAATATTTCCACAAAAGGATTTACTTTTTTTCCCCAGAAGTTTTTCAGTTCACTCACAGAGCTCCATTATCACATCATTAAAGGAAGCCAAACCCAGGAACAGATAATCTAATTAATCAAAATAAATTGGCTTCATCCAGACACAGCAAATTTCAACCCTTATTTATGAACATAAACAGCATTAAAGAACCCAATAAATCAATTTCTAGAAGTATCATTAGGAGGCGTGACTTTTTTTATTTCTTCCCTTCTCTGCTCTGTTTCAGAGGAAATTAAATTACATTTCTTAATATCAGAATTTTTTAGACACACAGATTTGTTAGCACTTATGAAACAGTGTGTGAGATCTGCACTGAGCCGCTTATGAAGACAAAGAACAGCACTTACAACTCAAAAAGCAGGAGTTAAAATAATTTCAAGTTTGCCCTGAGCTTTGAGCCGCACCTTTCTGAATCAAGCTCTTAGAACAAAAAGACAACAGTTCATCCTTATTTTTTAAATGGTGGTGGTTTTTTTTTTTCCCTTTAAATTCTGTCTTGATGCATGTGCTGAAAAACTGGGTGAGAGCAGGGTACTCAAAGGAATACGTTAGAGAAAGTGACTGAACTTCTTGCTGAGACAGTGATAGGATGAGGCATGTTTTTGATGGGAGATGAGGAAAGTTTGGGCTCCAGTCCATACTGGCTGTGTGCATGTCTTTGAGGTTGTGTTTTAGGGACTTCAGACTCCCAGTTCTGAAGCTCTGAGGCTTGGGAAGCTTCAGTTACTAAGCCTTCTGCAGTCCAAATGCTTCAAAAACACTGGGAAGATACATTTCTCAGAGTAGAAGTTATTTCTATTTTGTAGAGACTTTGTTCTGTACTGAGCAAAACAAACAAACAGCCCCAACGCTAATATGCTAATTCTGAACATTCAAATGTTTTCACTGAACGGATTCACTACCTTTGACCACCTTCAGGAGATGTACAAGTTCATGTTCTTTTTCAATGACTGTTGCTCAAGTTGTTATTAAAAAAGTAGAAAAAGATACATAAAAAATACTGAATACAGTACACACAGGTTTGCAATTTTTATGTTAACATACTTTCAATACCATCAGGTATCTACCATATAACTATGGACTGAGCAGCAAGCTACTCACCTTGTGACTAGTTCTTCATGTTTTTCTCGCTCTAGAAGGTGCTGGAAGTAATCTTCCAAGGCTTGAGCAGTTAAAGTCTTCTTTAGGTATGGATAGTAGAGGGGATGCCGTGCTATCACACCTGTTAGGTATAACAGTTGTTAGTTGAAATAGAAGCTATATTTGTATTTATCCTTTCAAAACTGGTTTGAGATCCTCCTCTTAAACTGTACATATGGATCCACTTTAATGAGCTCCTGAATGAAAAAGCTATGGTATGACAGCGTTCCCTCTGTCAGCAGAGAGACAGTGTGGAGCATGACATGAAAGAATGCTCCCAGACTAAGTGATTATTGGACTTTTTCTGGTTGCCACTGAAAGATACCTAAAGAACAATAACATCATTGCAACAAACAACCCAAATGCAGTTCTCTTCCTTTAAATGGCTTGCTTTAAATGACATGTAATTGCAATTAACCCTAACAAGGCATGATCAGCAGCTGAAGGTTTGGTCCTTGCCCCACTCCTTGCATAAGATCCTGACGTGTAAGAAATGACAATTACATTTTTATAGCTGAATATATGCTTTCATAAGCTTCAGGTAACTTCAGGCCAAAGCTGACATTCCACAGCAGGATCAGCAAAGCAGATTTGTGTCAGAGGGATCTTTTTATCTGTGGACTTCAAACCTAATTTAGTCTTAGAGGTCAAGTTTGTCATTACTGTTGTTGTTCCTTAATAAAGCAATAGCAACTTTGTATCTGAGGGAGTTCATTAGCTATACATCATGCATGCTTTGGCAATGCTACATTGCAACATTGGTCAACCATAGGGAAAAAAACTATTAAAAAAATCAACCAACCAACAAAAAAAACAAACCAAACCAAAACAAAAAACAAACAAACAAACAAACAAAAATCAACATTCTTTCATTCTTCAACCCAAAAACCAGTTCCACAAACAAGAACACTAAATTCCTAAATATACATGAACAAAATTCATCAGTTTTCACATGACAGCTAATAGCAAATCAAATCCCAAACGCACCTTTAATTCATACTGAGCTTTGAACACCAGACTCTCTCATCTTCCAACAAGTAAGAGAGCCAATTGTTGCATGCAGAAGTAAGGAACAGAAGGAATTATTAAACAATGCAGGAAGCAGCACAATCAATATAAAGAAACTGCACACTGAAATACACCATTTGGATTAACAATATGATAAAAACATTCTCTTACATGCAAGCATAACTTTGGTATTTCCTAACACTGCCAATGTTTCAGCCATGTATATAAAATTAACGTATAGAAATATTATATATGATCAGACATCCAAGAGATTATGTTACATAACACGCACATGAGGGACTGGTGACTAATGTGTAAAGGAAACCTTAAAAAGGCATTTCTTAATTTTGAGGAGCTTGACTTTGCAACCTTAAACAAAGATCTTTCTTTGTAGTATGACATGCAATTATTTTTTCTTAGTACCTCAGACTTCAACAGCTGCCTAACAGAAAACTACAGGTATTTCATTAGTAAAATCCTTGTTTTATATGGATTATTTTGTTTCAGCAGACTATTAAAAATAATCAAATTATGTGAGAGATTAAAAAAAAAAATAAAAAGAGCACTAGATATATAACTCTTGTTTGCAAGTCTTGCATCACTTCAGAAAGCAAGAAAAAAACAAATACCTATGTTTGCAGAGTTGCCTTTGTCTCCACTTCTAGTATAGGCAAGATCTTCTAAGCGATAAGTATGTGGACCACTTGGCAGATCTATAGAATAAAAAAAAAATGAATACATTTTAATGATAGCTACAGGTAACAGTATATTTTTTAAAAGTAACTGTCATTTTATGTCCACAGAAAACAGTCACAATTTAAAATTCCTTTTTCAAGAGAACATGTGTCTCTCAATTTTATATGCACTATTAGAAGTTAGTTATTCAGCTGCACAAAAGAAACTCAAGGTTTGTTTTTCAAATTACTCATTTTGTAAATATCTTAGTACTACATAAGAAAAGGTAATAAATGGTCATAAATGCATGCTCTATAGGAAGCCAATCCTAATTTTTTACTTGTCTGTTTCTAAATATTGGACTTCCAAGCCTTTAGGAACAAAAAGATTGTTGCACTTCACTGAGTAAAGTTCTTAGTAAGTATTATTTTTATCCACTGACATATCAAAAAAAGCAAATCCACCCCTGCTCAAATCCAGAAATTCAATGTTGTGAGATCCGTGCAGTTTATACACAAGGTTTGATGGTTAAGTTATGCAGCACAGACCTCTTGCAACCATCGATTACCGAAGGCAGTAGTAGGCTGTCACCATCTATTATAGTTTCTGTTCCCCAAACTGAGAGATGAAGCGCTCACTTTGCCAGTGAGTTTTAGTTATTTGCTGATAGCAGCATAATACTCAAATTTGAAGCACAGGTTATATCCCAGTTTTTAGGCAGTGAGAATTAAGTAATTTCCAGCCAGTTTTGCTTCTGATCCAACTTCCCTAAGGCTGTATCAGCTCTCCTGGCATCCCTGGCTGTTCAGTCCCCACACCTCTAAGACCCATCTACACCCTGGAGCCACAGGTAGACTTCTCAGCCTTCAGCTGCCCTCCTCTGTCCCCTCTCTTTCTCACCCCCTGCAGACAAGTGGCAGATCTCCCCCCACCTCTGCTCCCCAGATACCAGCAGGGGGAACATTCAGAGCAGGGAAGGGACTTTCTGTCACAGCTTCTGGTGCAACAACTGCTGGTGGCAGCCACAGTAAGCAACTGAAAAATGCCCTATATATATATATATATATATATATATATATATATATATATACATACATACACACACACACACTTCTGTAAAACAGTTCTGCCATGGGCATGTACTTGTCACAGAAAATTTCAGTCTAACGTGTTAACAACTGTTGAACTTAAAAGAAGAAAAAATCAATTATGTTGGACAAACTTCATATTGCGAGACACAATGAAATTTGAAAATGCATCAGTATCTTTTCTGTATTGTTACTGCATCTGCTGAGGATAACAAACTATTGCCCTGTTTTTGTGATTTTGTTTTTAATTTTAAGGAGTAAGAGACCCAATGCTAAAGATGTTATGCTATAAATGCTGGCCAAAGGCAGACTGTATTAAGAAGCTTAACTATATCAATTTAAACTCACCCTCAAGAAACAAATTAATGTTTAAATTATACTTGAAACCAAAATTAACACTGTGGTAAGTCCAAGGATGATTTAAGCTCAACTGCACCTACTATTAAGATATGCACTCCATGAACTGTGTCAGGTGATCAGGTAAACACAGCCACAGCCAAATCATCATTACCTTGAACTCCTTCCTGCCCACAGAGAATTGCTGATTCCTCAGACAGGAGCCAGACTCACCTAAAGAGCTTTAGCAAAGCTGGGTAAGAAAGAAACTGTGTCTACGTCCTGCTGGCTGCAGTATTCACTGTCCCTATCAGAAAGGGAGGCAGCAGTGTATGGCAGTGGCAGCTGAGCAGATCCCAAAAATTCATTTGAGTACGGGGTGGGAGATACTGTGGATGACAAAAATGCCTCACTACAACATGACACGTAGTTTGTATAGTGTATCTTAGTTCATAGTACTTACTTGGCTGAAACACATCAAGCAACACAAGAGTAGCTTTGCTGGCGTATGAGTGGCAATAACAGGGAGAACAATAATGAACAACTGAGGGCTGACTGCAGCAACCTCTTCTACTGGCACAGCTGGATCAGGAGAACATCTACCCGCACCCCAAACAATGTCCCAGTGTTAAACTGCTTTGACTAAGACCTAAACTTTCATAACATGTAGTCTGCTCAAAGATGAGCTGAAAGTGATTACAGTTTACAGAATCACAGAATTGACTGGGTTGTAAAAGACCTCAGAGATCATCGAGTCCAACCCTTGGTCCAACTCTAGTCCGTTTACTAGATCATGGCACTAAGTGCCATGTCCAATCTCAGCTTAAAAACCTCCAGGGATGGCGAGTCCACTACCTCCCTGGGCAGGCCATTCCAATGCCTGACCACTCTCTCTGTAAAGAATTTCTTTCTAATATCCAGCCTAAATTTCCCCTGGCAGAGTTTAAGCCCATTCCCCCTTGTCCTATTGCTAACTGCCTGGGAGAAGAGACCAATCCCCACCTGGCTATAACTTCCCTTCAGGTAGTTCTAGAGAGTGATGAGGTCACCTCTAAGCCTACTCTTCTCCAGACTAAACAACACCAGCTCCCTCAGCCTCTCCTCATAGGTCTTATGTTCAAGGCCCTTCACCAGTCGTGTTGCTCTTCTCTGGACCCGCTCCAGCACTTCAATATCCTTCCTGAACTGAGGGGCCCAGAACTGAACACAATACTCCAGGTGTGGCCTCACCAATGCAGAGCACAGGGGAAGGATCACTTCCCTTGTCCTGCTGACCACGCTGTTTTTGATACAGGACAGGATACCGTTGGCCTTCTTGGCCACCTGGGCACACTGTTGGCTCATGTTGAGCTTCCTGTCAATTAGTACCCCCAGGTCCCTTTCTGTCTGACTGCTCTCCAGCCACTCTGTGCCCAGCCTGTAGCGCTGCAGGGGGTTGTTGTGACCAAAGTGCAGCACCCGGCACTTGGCCTTGTTGAACTTCATCCCATTGGAATCAGCCCATTTTTCCAGTCTATCCAGATCCCTCTGCAGAGCCCTCCTGCCTTCCAGCAGGTCGACACTCCCTCCCAACTTGGTGTCATCAGGAAATTTGCTGATGATGGTCTCAGTCCCCTCATCTAGCACAACAGTTCTTCAACAGTACTAAGTCACAATACCATGAAATTTGAAATGGTGAAAGCATACAATTAAAGAGTTGACGCAGGAGGTGTGTTTTGAGCTTGATGCTCAGAGTCCTTTCCATGTTCACTTCCATGAAAAAATGCAATCAAAAATGTGCCATGAAACTTGGCAGAAAATACTGAAGGGTGTATTTATTTAATTGGGGAATATTATTTTTGATTAAACATCTCAGTTGAGAGAGGATCTGAAAAAGTCCAGCTAAAGCTCATTGCTTGTTTTGGACAAGACTACCACACTTCATACACCACAGAAATCACATTATTTTTAATAATACCATTCAATACAGAATTCAAGAAAAAAATGTAGTGCTTCTTCAAAGGCTGAAGTATGACAATGTTTAAATTGTATAAGCTGTAGAAGTCTTTTCTCCACCAGACATTTTACACAGTCTTTGACAGTCTCCCTTTAAATAGAACCAGCTCAAGACAGTGTTCTGGTGTTCTCATTTATTATTACTCTAATTGATTTATCTTTCATGATCTGTTTATCAGGAAATTGTTTTCATTTAATAAACATCTTAAACAAATCTACGAAAGAATTTCCTTCAAAGCTAAGGCAAATGGTAAATTCAAATGCCACCCTCCCAGAACCACATTTAGCAGCATTTTTGAAATCCATTTTCGCATATTTCTCTTATCTATTCAAAGACAACTAACAGTCCCTCACACTTGAGATAACCATGAAACTAAGAGAAATACTTCTCTCCTTACTAAATGCTGACAGAAAATGTTTTAGCAGAAGTTACTCCCTTTACAGCCTAACTCATTTTCTAGTTCTCCTCCATGCTGTCCATTCATTAAGCCACATTAGTAGGTAAGTCTTCAGTCACATAGAGAAAACATTTCTATTTAGAACTAAGGGCAAAAGTTGAGAGATTCTTCCCAGGGAAAACAATCAGAGGAGCTCTGCTGTCCCTCAAATGTGGGGTTTTGCCTTAATAAAGCCTGAAGAATTCAGTACTTAAATGCTGATGTCAGTCACCTTAGAAAGTTTTCTCAAAGGATAAATGGCAACAGGGAGTCTAATAGCTTTTTGTTTCTCCAGTATTTAGCATTGTAGTCACCTTGGAAAAAAAAATACCAGGACCTTTGCTAACCCCTTTATTAAACAGAACAATTACTTCCTATTCCTTAACCTGTCCCAGTTTGATGGTGCGAAACCCCCACCACCCTCCTGGGAACTCCCAGGCAGCAGAGAGATACTTGCGTGACGTTAGATTTGCAACAGACATAAGAGCTGAAAATATACTTAAGATTTTAACTTGTTTCTGCGTGACACATAAATCACCACATTGAAGAGATGTTTGAATACATGTGGAAAATGAACTCATGCATGGCAATGAGACATCCAGTGTCAGTGACTTTCAAATGGCAACACACAGAGTCATATGTGTATTTCAAAATTTCTCTACAAGATACAGAACACTCCCTATTAGCTTGTAGTTAGTCATTACACTATTCTGTTACCAATTTTGAGAAATACTATTCACTCATGTCTGGAATCCAGAATAAAATTTAACGTATTGGTGCCGTCACAGCACTATTTTTTTTTTGAGTATTCACAAACTTAAATACCCAAATGACTCCTTCAGCATTAGTATTATTTTAGAAATGTTTCTAACAAGTAACCTTTAAGTACAGTCACCTGATTTAGATTTGAAAATATCTATATGCAGATTTAAATTAATTCTCTCATTTCTCTGGTGAGCAGGAATAAGGTAATAAAGACTCTGTCTGGACCAAAAGGGAATGATTAAGTGTCCTGTATGTTAAGAAATATCGTATATAGCTCAGCCATAAAAAATAACATAAAAATTTTCAAATGTCTAACACTTTGAATAATCTGTAGCCTTGTACCTAGCTTCTATGAACAACTCTGATTGAACACTTCTCTTTCATTGCAGACATCCTGACCCACTCCACTCAGCTCACTGGTTTGCCCTTCTCAAGTTTCTTTTTTTCTTTCTTCAGAGAACTTGGTTAGACAAGTCTAACAGCAACACAGGAATTACTCACGCTGGATCATTAGGCTAGTGTGTTTTCTTTAAAAGACTCCAGTTCCAGGTTGCTCCCATTCTTCTTTATTTTTTGAAGGCTGCCATATGAAATAGGGCCAAATTTCAATTATTTAAATGCTAAGCATTCTGTAAGTCTGTCCACCATTCTGAACACAACTACTTGATGTAAGGTAAAACCAACTGTTTCCAGGATTAAGAAAGTAAGATTGCAGTATACTTTGAAACATCTTTCATGCCAGCATTCAACTGTTTTCAGCTGTGCCTAAGATGTTAGTTTTTTTGAATAACAGTTTACTCAACGCTTGTTATAGTCTCAAATGCATTTTATACTGTGTGATGCTAACCTTCTTCCTTCCAAGAAAAGTAGCTTAAGTATTTTGCAATGGATTTAAAAATACCTAGTATAAAGAGGTAAAATATATTTCACAGACAACCTAGCACATGATTTTCCAGGTCAGAAACAGCAAATGATACATTCACAAATAAAAACATGAGCATACCTTTCAGTTCACTGCTGATCTCAGGTGGATCAACTGAAACAACCTCATCTGATGTAAATGTGAGATCTTCCTCAAATGTCTCAACGTGCTGTCCATTTAAAAATAGGTTGATCTGGAAAAAAATGACAATTTTTAAACTATCAAATTAGAAATCCAGTGTGACATGTGAATAAATAAAGCATTTTTCTAATTATTGGTCTGGCACATAACAGCTTTATGAGTAAGGTTCTGGCCCTCCCTTTTAAAAAGTCACAATAACAATAATGATCCATTATACACCTAAAAGAAATCTTTGTGTAGGGAAAAAAAGTGTAAAAAAAATCACATAAATGATCTATCTGGTTAGGTATGTTTTAAAGGAATACAAATCTCTTTCTTTCCAGCTGCCTCTACATACAGCAGCACTATATGGAATTTTGTGTCCCAACTCTTGACAGTTTGATCCCAAAACCTGAAAGCTTCCACCTCTTCCATCATATAAATCCTTTTTACCAAAACAAAGAAATCTGAAAAAGTACATAGCCAAGTCTGCTACTCCATTAGATGACTGGGCTGTTCACTTAAGGTGTAACCAATGGTTTGTCTGGTTAAATCATATAGTAAAATCATGTCTAAAAATTAACTGTATCCATTTTATCTGCATTGGAGGACTCTCAGTATTAAAGACCCAGACATATAACCAGGTTATATCACCACAACAAAACAATACACACCAACTTAACTGCAGCAGTGCTCAGTTGTCAGCAGATTCAAGACAATTCTACTCAGCCCTCTTTCTTAAGATTGTTCTTGGAGAATAGCTAATCGTGACAAATGCCTCCAAAGCTTACACAAGAGGAAGAATTTAAAAAGTAAAAATATTTCAGAAAAGCTGTTCTTGCCTTCAGTAGGTTTGCTAGAATTTTTCTCCCTAGCGAAAGTTTTAGGTTACTTTTTAAACCTGAAAAAAGCATATACAGAAAATAACTACTGTTAGTACTGTAAAACCACTGGTGATCAATGATAAAATCAGGACAATTGTGTAAGAGCAGTAGAAACAACAAATACTGACTCCCAGAAAGGTGTTATCAAACACAAAACAAAGAACCCACTGTGGCAATATTAACATATCTCAAAATCCCCTTACAGAGTTTTTTTTGGTTTAGCTCAAATGCTGAACTAGAGCAACTAGACTCTTTGTAACTGAACTTCTAATCTAGAACAGCAGTCAATTCATACCTTCCTTCCTCTGTAATCTCTAGCTAGACCACTGTTGTTAATACATGGGTAAAACTTCAAATCAAGGACTTGAATCACTTACACCACACTTTTACGTAACCTTTAATATCGCTGCAGTACGACAGTGACAGATCACACGGCATGGCAGTGCATCAGTATATTCATCAGATTAGCTACCTAGAGCAATGACTTTGATTTTCTGTATCGAAAAGAATACATAAGACACTGCTTTCCTTCCCTGCTAAATTAGGTTGCTATTGAATTTCAACAGCATATTACCAAGTCTGGAACACAGTGCTAATTAATAAGTTTACATTTAATTTAACAAACAAAACAGTGGTAGGCTAAACTTCCATAAAGATAATAAATTCATATAAACCCCAGCAAAGACAAGCCATTTGTATAAAGCAAAATGCAACTGACAATAAAAATAAGTACCCGAACTTCTTTAAATGACAAGAAGTGGTGGGCTTCTACACTTTTCAGTTTCTAAACTTAGTTTTAATAACAACTAAGTAGCATCCTCTCTGTAAAATTAATCTTGAGTTATTTCCCACTGATGCAGAGTGCTACTCAAAGAAAAACGCAACAGTGGGCTTATTTGTGCTAAACACCATGTGTAAGTCAAAAATGAAAATGACACAGTCCTTTTTTGAAATGCTCAGAACACTTAAATTGATTACTGATAATCATTTTACAGAGTTGGTTTTTTAAGCAATAGGGTTTTGGCTGGTTGTTTTTGTGGGGGTTGTGTGTTTTTGTTTGTTTGTTTTCCACTCCTCCTTACCTCCCCCATTCACTTGCTGCCTGTGCTCCTAATGCTTCCCTTCACCACCCTGACCAGAAGCCCACCACAGTACCTGTGGTCTAACACAGACCAATGGTCCTGGCCTTTGGCCACTTTCTTGATGGTGAATGAGTGAGTAAACTCTTACTGATGGAGAAGCATCATTATTAGGATGCCTTGGCATGACATACATGCAATAGCTAAAAGTCAATTAAAGGTCTCGGAAAAAGAAGGGCATATATGCAGTTTTGCCTTCAGTCTGCAAAGGATAAATTAAGTATTTGATGGCATTCAAAAAGCAGAGATCAACATTTATAAATCCAAACATTTCATGTTTTCAGTAAAACCAGTTTCTTCAAGTTCGTCATGAAGACTTCAGTCGACACAGAGGTAGATGTGTAGGGCTCTAGCTCAATGTTTCATCTTACTCTGTAATTTCTCACCTAGGACTGCCCAGTCATCTGAACCAGAACTTCTCAGTCTGAAAGAAACTATTGTTATGAACTGAATAAGGCCACAGACATAGATCTCATTCACAGGCTCGTCCATGATACTCATCACTATAGTCTCAAGGGCTTTCATAATCTTACAGTCTTTGCATTATAGGCAAGAGCAGAAATTACTACTCCTATTTTTATAGACAGGGTATTTGGAAGGAAAGGGCCCAACTCTCTCAATGTAAAACCTGTGTGAATCAGAGGAAATTCACTGATTTTAATGTTTATTTCCAGTAGTATATACAAAATGTGGACCCTCCCAAAAGTCAGACGTGTCCAAGTTCACGAGATTAACGTTCAACTCTCTGAACACCCAATTGCCTTCTCTTAAAAGATGGACCATTAACTTTCAAAAATTATATAATTTTCATAAGCGCTCTGTGCAAATACAGTAAAAATAATTCAAATCTATAATTCTAAGAGCCTGAAAAGAGAAGTTCAGTTTTGATGCAAGATATTTCAAAATTCACAGCAATTAAAATGCAAGGTTGGCAAGTTCAATTGTTATAAAACATTCTGTGTGAATAACATTAGTCTCCGAGTAAATATTTTTTAATCAAAGTGAACAGAATGCTTCGCAGTTTTAGGACTCAAAGTCACTGAAAAATGCCAGCAGTATTTTTTAAATTACTTCAACAAGAACAGAGCAGGCTATAAGCAGTCAGTCTTACCTGAACGTTGCTTTTGGGATAATAGAAGAAAAATGGCTTCAGAACTGGAGATCTAGACACACAAAACAACATGCATAAATGCATTTAACCAGAAGTTAGTGAAAATGTTAGATCATACATCTTTAGACTATTCATACAGCAGAAAAACACTTGGGAAATTAAAAGCTATTTAGCCATGATTAGCAATGGTTTTCCAAACTATTTTGGGAAGCCTGAGAAATGTAGAAATTCCTTACATTTCATTATCAAGAAAGTAAGATTTTGTTAAAAAAAAAAAAAGTTTTGTGGGGGAGAGAGTTGCCAGAATACTGGAAAACATTTTCTTGACAAAGAATGTGCTTCATGACATTGAAGTCTATTGCACTGTCATTGGCTTCACATTGATACCTAGGCTAGTTACACAGAGCTATTGGAAATATATCTATAGATTGTTATCCCATTTCCATCTGCAAGACAGACATACCAAAATATTTGTATAGGGACAGCAAAGTTTTAGATGCTCTCAGGAATAAATATGGCAAGGTGAGCATACAAATCACTATCAGATTTTAGCCAGATCTAGAAAATACTGAATCAAACCAGGATTTTTTTTTTAATACACTCAACATTATTCTGTTCAGCTTGCTCATGTAATGGGTTTATACCAACATTTTGTGGGATGTTCTGAGGCATTCAACCTTGCGTTTCTGTGCCCATATTCAAAACTAACAGGCACAAGAGAAATCTGTTCCAGAAATCTGCACATATTGGCATATGCTTGAGTTACTCCCTTGCCATAAAGTCATATTAAAAGTTCTCCCTACAGCTCGTTAAGCAAAGACATGGTTATGAGCTGATCAGAGACTTATGTAACTCTTTAATAACTCAATGAAGAATTTTACTATGCAAACATATCTTGTAGCACTTACTATTATCTTGTTATCAGTTATTAAGCATACTTAAGCAGACTTATTTCTGTGGTTGCTGTGTCAGGGTAGGGAAGCTGGTAATGGTGAGTGGCAGGAACACTACCATTACACTGTACAAGAGCAGGAATTCACTTACACTCTGGGGCGCCCTCCAACAACTCCAGTGAGGCCAGGTGCTGGAAATGGAAATTAAATTCACAAAAAACTGTTAAATCCATCTCCAAAACACTAGAGCTCACAGCTTACTGTAGTTTGAATCATTCCTATCATGTACATTTGACAAATACTGGGAAGTATCTAGCAAATTACATGTTCTCAGAAATTAATAAAACTGAACATTTTATATAATAGCTGAAAAAGAAAACATGGAAAAGGTACTGTGACTTCTAACAAAAAAAAAAATTGTTTCAAAATGTGCAAAGTATAAACTAAATCTTTAGGTTCTTCTCCCGAATATTTTGTATACCAATGCTAGTCAGGCGATATATTTGATAGAAAAAGAACTTAGCTTTGGGGTTTTTGTTACTGTTATTTTATTTACTTTTAAAGAGAGCAGAGAAACAATTGTGACCTGAACCACGGTTTGTTTTAATACTTGTTTAATTTGACTTTGCTTATTAGTTTAACTGTTTCACAATAACTTATATCTTTCTTTTCAGCATTTTCACTGGCTAACTTAGATTTTTTAAGGTGCTGGGTACTGCAGATCCCTTTCTATCTCTTTGATCCACAGGTAATTTAGGGTCTTAGGTGACTGGCATGATCCCAGACTTGCAGTAAGTCAGCATTGTGATTACATTCTTGTTTATTCTCAATATCAGGTTGCCATGCTTTACTATCATTAAATGAACCTGCCCCAGCTCAATATTTCCAAAAGAAACAGTTCTGCCCTCCTCAACATAAGCACAGCGTCTCACCCTTCTTTCTGGCATGGATGGCATACATACATGATACATCTGATCTCCACACAGTATTGCAGGGGAAACAGTAAGGTTCACACATTAAATTAGTCTAGGAATTACAAAGTGTGTTAAGCTGTCCCTTAAAAACAAATGCTGTGGAAAGCTGCCCACATGGTGTATTTACCCAAACTAATTCTGGCTAAAATGGGCTTCATGCTTCCTCCAGGTGTGAAGTATCTCTGTGCTGCAAACAAACTAACAGCCAGGTAATCATGCTGGTGTGGTGCTAAGCTCACGCTGACAACCTCTACTTCTCAGCAGGCTCTTTTAGCTTGGACTCAGTGCCTTGGTAATGTGGACACAACCAGTGGCACCACAGATGGTACAATACAGTCTAGATTACAGAGTCTTGTTATATTCATGTTCATTGGAAGCGATTTCATTGAAATAGTGGCTAACAAGGTGTTTTAATGAAGTTTTTGAAGAGGGATGCTCTTATGCTGTCCTTATCTTGATCACAGAGACACATTTGGAATCAACAAAATTAGCATTCAGTGCACATCTGATTGACTGATTCAAAGATGGTAATTACAGTAAATAAATCTAAAGTTAATGAAGAGGTCTTTTGCCTAAGGCTAGTCCATAATCACTTTGCCAGTTTGGCCATTGTGCTAGTACAGTACTTGCACATTATAACTAATTCACAAGCTAAACAGACTTCACCGACTATATTTTTAGCCAGAGGCTGGGAAAACAACAAACACACACAAACCCACAAACCAATCACCCAACCAACCTTAACACAAGCAAGGTTTAGAAGGTGCCACAGTTGAGAACAATTGCAAGGGATTAGGGGTGTTAGTCTTAACTCCCCCTCTTTCCCAGAAAAAGCCTATGATGTTTTTCAGTACAGGAAAAAAGAATGTCTTTAACAAAATATAAGCCATGAGTAACCACCTCCTTACCCAGTAAGTTCTGCTTCAAAAAATGTGGTAGTGGATAGAATATGAAAGAATCCCTTCCATTAGCGTTAGACAATTTTAAATGATCCAGTCAAGGTTCAGTCCTATATCTACACATATTACCCGAGCACTTGTTCAAGCAGAAAACTGCCATTCAACATGAAAAACAACTGCAGTTATTTTACTGAGTTATGCCGCTAGTTTTATTTAGATTGTTGGGGGAGGAGGCTGGATACGGTAAGTTCATGTTGGAAATACAGGTTCATAAAGTTAGTTAATTTAAATTATCTGTGGATTGCCACATGGCTCACTTCCAGCTAGGCAGCTGAACTGCTCATTAAGGACACCAGATTTTGCTCCAACATCAATTCCAGCTTTCAGAAAGCTCTCAAAGAAAGGTCTCCACTTGCTGGCTCTGGCACAATGGAACGTGGCTCCTACAACAAGGCCACTGTCTAAACACTGACAAGAAAAGAATCCATATAAGAGCAACCATTGCTCACACCTCAAGGTTACGATAACCTGCTACTGTGGCTTGCTATTGCTTGTTTTGCAAAGTTCTCCAGCATGAGCTACCGTAACAGCAGATCTGCCCCTGGAGATACCACAGCTACCCCTGCACATAAATGTAATTGCAGAGCAAAGCTACATCAATATCCCAGTTACAATGCTATTAATTTCTATCTTACGATTATACAATCCATTGTTTATGTTAATGTAAGCCAAAGGGGAGCTCTTGTAAGTATAATTTAATTTTATCTAGATGTAATTCTTATTTAGACTTCAGGCAGAGAAGATGAAGCAAATTTTACATTGATTATGGCTTATAATTAGTGATTTGTTATTTGCATGAAGAGCACACCACCTCATCTCAATCCAGAGCTCAGCTCCCCATCACAGTTCTCCACTAAAACTGAAGGAAGCACAAGTAGGTAACAGTGGGCTTGTCACTGTGGTGTCACTTGTCACCTACTTCTGCTAAGTTGTGATCTCCTTAATGAACTGTGCCCCAAGACAATTTCTTTAAAACTTGTAGTTTTTGACCCTAAATGGTTTGTCCTTTATATTTCCAGTGGCTGAATTAGATTAATAACCTTTTGGTTGAGCTATCTACTACATACTCTAAGAAATGATATATATATAATTATATATAAAAAACAGACATCAAAGAAGTCTACTTCTCAAGGATTATTTAAAGTGATTTAATTATACAAATCTGAAAAACTGATGTTTTATACTTGATTGTTCTTATAATATAGTTGAGCAGAAGTACAAAATACATACAATCTTTGTTTACAGGAGTCAGTTACACATTCTTAATTACCCTATGTCCACTGAATACAGCAGATAGTTTATCTTCTACAATATTATTCTCAAAAAATGGGGACTGCAGTAAACTGTTGGAATGAGGACATTTCTGGAAGTGTCTTCCAACAGGCTTAGGAAATCAGTCATAATATTTACATATACTCAAGCACTTTAAAATCTCAAGTTGTATTAACCAGCTGTCATCTTAGTGTCAAACTCCGGTCATTTTAATGTGAAATAAGGGTCAGCCCATGATTTCAGCTATTAGTAAAACATTTCTTAGCTACTGAACTCCTATTAAACTATAAATGCCAGTTTCCCACAGCAAGGCTTTTCTTGAGCCTCTTCTACACTGCATTTTATTCAGAATAAAATATCTGAATTAAAGAAGACTAAATAAATACACTGCATCAACACATTATTTAAATGGTAACCATATGGCTGACCAGACTGTACATAATGAAGACATTTTCACTGCGTAGTACAAACCTGGTCTGTGATTGCTAACCCTCACCAAGTGAGGGTGAATTTCGACAGACCGGGCAATGCAGAACTGCTGCAGAACTGCGCTGAGCTCCCACAGGCTACTACAGATGGAAAAATCTGAGTCTGTGTGTCTAGAATTCTTCACTGCCAAGTATGGAAATGTTCACATTGCAGAAAGGGCAAATAGCTCCAAAGACCCCCTGCTACTAAGACTGAATGTTACAGACACATTTCAAGTTTTTATTTTTTTTCAGGAAACCATACATGCATAAAACCAAACATCACTAGTTGCTCTTAAACAAAACCCAGGCTATTATCAAAGTGTTGAGAAATAAACAGAAAGTATACTTTTACCAACTGAAAGTTTAAGCAAACAGGTGTTTATTGTAACAAAAAATAAAAGGTTGAATTAGGTGTGTTTGGCTTTTTTTTTTTTTAATAGCTTGTATCACTTTAAGCCCATCAGAAGAGCATAATCTAAATGAAAACTGATCAGGTGTTCAAACTGACAAGCTAAATACCATGCTCGACAGAAGTTAAAGCCTTCTGTTCCAAACAGAAAACAAATAACAAATCACTGCCTAATATACGGCATGTCTATATGCATTAACTTCAAATTCTTCTCTGGGCTTAAGAATATCATCTGCAATTCTAATAATACTTCAGAAAATCTCTGTGGCAGTACACTTATGTCCCCCACTGGTCTTCAACAAAAACAATGTTAATTTTAATAGCATTAGGAAAAAGAGTTAGTGAATTGCTAGGAAAGGCTCAGTCTATTTTCACTCTTGATTATGGAAGCTTTTTAAAAGTTGCCACCTTCCCAAACTTCTCTCTTGCAGGTGCAACTCATTTATATTGCAGAGCACAAACACACATATGCTTCAGCCCATTCCAACATATAAGTGGCATTCCTTTATTTTTTCTTTCTGACACAGAGGACAAGATGTCGTAAGAGACAGGGAATTTCAAATCAGCACAATACCTTGAGATGGTTGTCTTTCTGCTGATTTTCAGAACTAAAAATTTACCATTTTGGGGGCAACAGAGATCAGCACTCTCAGGTCCATCAGAAATTATACAGTGCTCTGCTTTTATGAGGCCCAAATTTTATTATCCTTTATCTATACAAAGAATGTATCATATTAAAAATGTTTTCAAATAATCAAAGCTCCAAAATGAGTCAAAAGTTAAGAAATACTGACATTAAGACTTTAAAGTCACTAGAAGAGCTAAAAAGCACATCTCTGACACTCATCATAAGTCTCTGTGGTGAAGCACTGGGAAGATCACTCCTCAACAAAATTGTTGTAATATGCTTTTTAATACCAGTAAGACAAAAATAAATTCTTTTTCTCCTGTTGCTCCCTGTGAAGTGTGGCAAAACTGTAACTGAAAACTCCCTCAAAAATTTATCAGGCAAAGAGCTCAAAAAATTTTTACTCAAGTGATTTAAATTTAGCCTAAGTGAAAGCCACCAAAACTAGAATTTAATACTGGCTGTTAAAGAAATTCAAATCTCTTTAACCTACAATTAATAATTCTTATATTATGATACTTCTACCAAAATAAAACTGCCTCTCAAATCTAGCTCAGGCCTTCACAAGTAGCAACTAGAAGGCTGAAACAACCTGGTGAAACAACAGTGACAGTGCTTCTGGGTTTCATCTCTAAAGATGCCGCTGATAAACACTAGTACATCTAAAAGCCTAGGCTCCGTGCTGCCACCCTCTCAGATACAGGAGTATTGGAAAACCCCATGGAGCAAGAGGTCTTAGGACTCCCCATCCTTATTCCGAACCATCAAATCTCGTTTCTCTACCCCTCTCCTCCTCTGCTCACCATTCCTGAATTTCAACCAGCTTGGTCACCTTAAATATTGGGAAGTTCCTCTCTAGCATTTCTTACAGGGAAAGCGGAACCAAGCACTCTGGTTCAAGTTCTTTTGTGGTTATGCTTCCTTCCACAATCTCAGGAAACCATCTGCAAAGCAGGCAGAATACTTTCCAATGTCACTAGACATTAGAAAGCTTAATCAATGCTGTTTACACAGCTTGCTAAAAGTTCTTGGATGGCAGGTGCCATACATGAAAATTATTATCAGTACAATAGTCCCCACATCACATAGAGTAACAAACACAAAACTGCTACCAAGGTGAAAGAAGAATATAGTTAAAAACAATATTTCACAATCATTAGATACAGTAAAAGCAGAAGAGCAAAACTCCTTTTTTTTCTTTTTTTTTTTTTTTCTGTTTTTGTCTGATACAGACCAAGTAAAAGTTCTTAGTTAAAGGTCACTCTCAAAAGGGCCAAAAAACCATTAAATAAAGTGTTTCAGCTCAGGTAATATCACCCTAGAACACAACAACTCCTCCTTTCTCCTGCTGCTGGTTATGAAGGATTTATAATTTGTTCCTTCTTTTTGTCAGTTTTTCATTAAAAGAATATACAAAATAAGAAAGAAGGGTTATTTGCAGTCATTCTTATAGTTATTACGTCTTCTCCTGGAAGAGAACTAACACCGGAGAGCTGGGGGGGGGACATGACCAAGCTGGCAACCCTTGAAACACGGGACTTCGCTGCTTGAAGGGTGCCTCTGTGTTCATCAGGAAAAGCCACACGTGCTTAAAACCTCACTTGGTGTGGATCCCCAGAACTGCCATGTCTTTGGCAGAACAAAGCCACACAAGGTTACATTGCACAGAGATCCACAGGGGATGTGCAAAAACACATCTAATAGGCATGTGCCTGTCACATGAGATACAGCAGCCGCAGCTATTTTTGCTCACTGCTCAGCAACAAAAAGTGGTGCAAAACTGTACAGAAAGGGACTTCAGCTGCTCCTTGACCAGAGCATTTACTCAACCCTTCTGTAAGGGTGACCAAACGCTCACAGGGCATGCTTGCTGAAGCTGTTAACATCTTGGAGAAGAGTAATCATTTGCAAAAAGTGAAACAGAGGGGGAGGAAAGAGCTGAGGGAGAAAGGGGTGAGAAATGAACATGAGGTGCTGTGGTTAGGAATTCACGTAGGACAACAACCACCATCTTAGTTCTGGCTTCCATTCCCAAGATCACATATGCATCTATCTGATCACAGTTTTAATTTAAGTCTTGCCTATGGAGCTCTGTGTAGTAAGACAATTGAGCAGGCATTCCTTGTTCTGCTCTTCACAGCAAGTTCTGGTGCCCTACACCACTGTCAGGCACTAAGCATCAATCAGCTGGTTCAGTTATTAGTACATCACTAATTATCATTTGGCACTATTGCACAATTTTTTTAAATTGTTTTGTACCAAGTCTCACTGAAGAAAATATGCCAAGAAAGATGGCTCCTCTTAACCATTGCCCTAAAAGTATTCCACATCAACAAGCAGCCTACTAAGCATTTATTTCCCAAATCTGACCATCTGACCCTTCTCTGCATACATAGAGTTTATCTGTGCAGGTAATATAGAAATCTACCACAGAACAGCAACTGAAAGAAGTGACTACATGAAGCATCTCAATATATCTTCAACAAATCAAAAAAAAAAAAAAAGACTATTTAAGGGGTTGTTCAAGCACTCAGAAGCTTGTCAGTGAACAGCTCTGATACCCTCTCTTACACTAGTAATTTACACCATGGAGGCCAAAAACTTTGTTGCAGTCCTGTACCTAGCAAGCAGAAGTGCTATTTATCACCAGATGCCTCAGATGATTCCAGAAATATGCTCTTTCTCATTGCTGCTCATTAGCAGTGGTTCTGTGAATTGAAACAGATATAACTTTCTAATTTGTTTTTTTTAGGGACTACCTGCTACAGGATGTTCCTTTAGGAAACAAAACTGGCACCCCCACGATCGTCCACGCAGGCTGCCTAACCAGATTCTGCACAGGAACACACCTGTCTCATCACGAAGAGCCCTGGTAACATGAACTGAAAGCCTGCCAGCCACCGTTAGATGTTCACATATTCTGGTAACTCGGTTTCAATAGTGTACATACTCCACTCAACCCAAGTAGTGCAGATTTTTGACTTTTTTCATTCTGTGAAGAATGGTAGTGAAATGAAAAAACTGACACCTTAATAAGTCTAGCACTTTCAGACTTCAAACAAGGCTTATATACACAGCAGTTGCTTTATACAGGAAGAGACACAGATTAAGAATTTGGAGAGACAAGTACATGGTCATTAGCTTCTGATCTTACAAATAAGTAATAATTTTAAAAATCTACCCAGCTTTCATTTGTTTAAAAAGATATTTGCTAGGAGATTGTCTATGCATATATAAAATAAAAAGTAAGTATAGATATCTATTTTCAGGTATGTTAAATAGTCTATTTGAATAATTAAAAAGTAGAAAATAACTATAAATCCTTAACTAATTATACAAATGGTAGTTTGGTCCAACTGTGAAAATACAATCTTTATTTCATTAGAAAAAAACAGCTGTTAGAAGCAACTTGCATCTATGCCAAATGCTGACCTAACGAGCCTTCAGGATTGCAAAATCTTTAAAAATTATCTCAATGAATATTCCCAATTAGTTCTACAAGATCATATCCTATCTTGTAGACAGAAAAAAAGAGGATGACCATACAGTGACCTTGCCTCTATAAACACAACCACTGACCTTGCCTCTATAAACACAACTTAAAAATAAAAAAAGAACAAACCCAACCCACCCTACATTAACTAGATCTCTGCTACCACTGGAAAGACTACAACACAGAATATGCACACTTCTATACAATTTTCAATTAACTGAAAATAAAATGTTTACTAGTTCTTTCACTGCAAGGCAACACCTACCTACCCCTTCATTAATCAGGATTCTAGATTTGCTATGGAAATTGAGAGATTACTCATGTAATTTAATTTTTAAGATCTCAGTATATTCTTCCATAAGATACACAGAAGCCATTGCAAAATATCTGAGCTCTAGTACTCAAAATAAGCTGTCCAAATTTTAAACGGATAAGAGAAATGGGATGAGTATCCATAATGTAAGCAGCAAATCACAACATATGAATGTGCTCCTAACAATTGAAATAGATACAGTGGTGACACTTCAGTGACTTGGAAGCAGAACAGAAGAAAAAAAACAAAACAAAACAAAGAGTTTGCTCAAAATAATCAAATAGCAAGTCCTCCTAGAAAGTGAACAGTATCAAATGACACAAAGAACAGATGTAAAGGCATTTTGGAACAAACATTTGCTAAACAACAGAAGTATAAATAATTTCATGCTAGGTGACCCTAATGCAAATACTTAAAATATACAGTCAAAACTAAGATAGAAATAATTAAATGCCAGTATTTTGACATGACCTCACAAGTAAATTAAATATAAATCTTGCAATAATTGCAGCACACCACAAATTCATACAAAATCAAATGTTAAAGACAGATAAATTTGAGGTTAGACTTAATAGTGCAGGATAATTTAAGCTGAGTAGTTAATATACACTGTGAATAAAGAGTTAGACACAGGTTGTTAGCATTCCCACTGCAATTTCATATTAAAGTTTTGAATTATGTCTGAAAGTTATAATTACCTACACAAGCAGCTACACATTAAACAGAAGTACAGTAGTATCTATAAAAACCCTTTGCAGAAACATCAGATAACTAAGTGCGAAGAGAACCTTCAAAACCCCCAAACTGTACAGCTCTTCATAAACTGTAATGTTATAGGCAGACACTCTCACAAATGTTTGACAGATGAATAAGATTCGTAATGTTTATTGCCAGTGAGGTCTAATAGCATTACTGCGTTTTAATAGCACAGTAAAACAGAATATGACACTGTTGCACATCACTAGAACCATGGGTAGGAAAACAAAGACGAATGAAAACAGGCAGGAATGGGCAGTAGCAGCAACAGCAGGATAAAGAATTTCAAAGGAACAAAAAGGTGGACTTCCAGAACTCTCGTTTTATTATTTTGCTAATGTCTGTAGTTCCCGTTTCTACAATAAATATAAATACCTTTAAAAAAATTACAGTTTCACTACACACAGTGCAATGAAACTGAACACAACTAAGTCTCTGGGTGTTAAGTCATGCCTGGGGAAAAAAAAAAAAGTAACTTTAAAATTCTTAGAAGATGATGTGAATATTTACCCATGCCAGTTCCAGCTGATGCAATCTCTCTGGAGAAGATTTCTACAGCTTCTTTTTGCTTATGGTGTACAGCAAGCCAAATAACAGCTTCCCGAGGACCCTGCTTCAAAGAAGGAGGAATTAGATGAGCTTAGATGCAGACCATCAGTTAAATTTGCCAAAGTGAAAAATAACTGTAGTTCGTCATTCAAGTTAAATCTAATGGAAATGTTTTAGTGCTGACTGCTACAAACTACAATTTCCATTTAGCGAGTTTTCATCCAGCATCACTATAACTTTCTGTTAATGTTTCAAATTTTTTTTTTTACTTTGCTATCATGAAATCAACTATTGGATATTTCAGACTGCTAGGACACTATGCTTCTTCTCCAGCATACTCAATGAATTAAGTACTGTACTTAACAGTACTTCATAAGAATTAACTTCATAAGAAAATAAACACTTGGCTTCATTCTCAGTGGAACTGGCAAACAAACTTTCCTCTTATTTTAAGTGCACTGAGAATATCTGGGGTGTACTTCTCTGATCATCAAGAAGTAAGCAGATCTGCTCACAGAAAATAATTCAAACCTAATCCTTGGGAGTTAAATGGGAGAGTGGAACATGTAAAAGCCACCACATTTCCAGAGAAGAGAGCAGAAACGCCTCTAAAGGTGCGTCCAGGAAGGAACGGATGCTGCTCTTGGCTTACTTAAATCAAATTTAAAAAAAAAAAAAAAAAAAGGAGTTTTACTATAGGATACTAGGGGATTTCTTCCAGTGTTAATGTCCTTTTTTATGTGAACAGGAAAGGATATATTTCATAACAGCATGAAAACATACCAAAGCTTGCGGTGGTGGTTTACTTGGTTGATTGGTTTTGTGTGTGTGCGTGCGTGTGTGCATGCGTGTGTGTTAGTTTGTTATTATTTTGTTGGGGGTTTTGTTTGGCTGGTTTGGGGGTTTTTTGGGTGGTTTTTGTTTGCTTTGGGTTTGGGTTTTGTTGGTTTTGTTGTTGTTCTTTTTATTTGTTTGTTTGGTTTTTGTCACTCTACAGCGCTCAGAAGACTTCGCAACTGTCTAAATGCCCCATCTAAAGAATTCTTGTAGATTTGGTAGCTTTACTAAAAATGTAGGAAAGGAAAATTGAATATATATCTACTTAGGACAGTGAATAGGGCATTGTCCTGGAAAAAAGGAACAATTGGATTTTGGAAGATCCAAGTCCTTCTGAATCTATGCCAGACAACTGCTTTACTAGGAAGTGAATTTACATGACTAAATAACCCATTTTTAGTTTATTCCAACTTTTTTCCTTACATATTATTATTTCTGAAGCATTTAATAGCTTCCCAATTGTTCATAAAATTATGAAGAATACTTAAAAATGTTTTTCCTCCTATTCCAGAACACTTTAACAGATTTTAGCAAAAAGCCTATTTCTTTACAAACACAGAAACCACTGGTATTTCTGAAAGCATCAGAGATTAAATACTCTGCAGATGGGAAGGATACAGATGCTGCTAGAATTCAACATCCCCAACTTCTAAATGCAGGAGCTGAAGTACGGAGCAGAGGGGACATGTTGTTGTCCTCAAATGAATACAGCCATGATGACTCCTTTAAGTCCTCCCTCCTAAAGGAGCTAAGGAATAGCATCATCCTACACAGCACCAAATGTTTCATGACTTAACAAGACAGGGGAATGTTTCTTCATGCAAACATGATCTTTCCTCTAATAGGTAGGAACAGGAGAGCTGTTATATGCAGACAGTTGTTACATGAAAAAAGTCATGACCAAACAAAATCATGTCTCATCCTTCTTGCTGTATATTTTGATGTTCATTTACCACCCAAAGTTGAATGGGTGTCCTTGATTTCAAGAACTAGAAGTCATGTAAAAAACAATTCTAAAATTACCTGAAGCAATTACCAACCTACACAGCTGGCAGTGAAAAATACTTGACTACTATACCTAACAAAATATAAATTTACTCTTAATAATTCTAGTAAATGTAACAATAGCATAACAAAACACACTGACATCCCCTCCTCACCCCCCCCAACTGTAAGACTTGACTAAACATTTAAAACTTTAAAAAAATATTCCCTCCCCCTCCCCCCCCAATAACCTGAAGGAAGTTCATCACAGAATTCCAGAATGTTGGGGATTGGAAGGGACCTCAAAAGATCATCTAGTCCAATCCCCCTGATGGAGCAGGAACACCCAGATGAGGTTACACAGGAAGGTGTCCAGGCGGGTTGGAATGTCTGCACAGAAGGAGACTCTACAACCCCCCTGGGCAGCCTGATCCAGTGTTCTGTTACCCTTACTGAGAAGAATTTTCTTCTCAAATTTAAGTGGAACCTCTTGTGTTCCAGTCCGAACCCATTACCCCTTGTCCTGTCATTGGTTGTCACTGAGAAGAGCCTGGCTCCATCCTCCTGCCACTCACCCTTTACATATCTATAAACATTAATGAGGTCACCCCTCAGTCTCCTCTTCTCCAAGCTCCAGAGCCCCAGCTCCCTCAGCCTTTCCTCACACGGGAGATGCTCCACTCCCTTCAGCATCTTTGTTGCCCTGCACTGGACTCTCTCCAGCAGTTCCCTGTCCTGCTGGAACTGAGGGGCCACAACTGGACACAATATTCCAGGTGTGGTCTCACCAGGGCAGAGTAGAGGGGAAGGAGAACCTCTCTGACCTACTGACCACTCACCTTCTAATACACCCCAGAATGCCATTTGTCTTCCTGGCCACAAGGGCCCAGTGCTGGCTCATGGTCATCCTGCTGTCCACCAGGACCCCCAGGTCCCTTTCCCCTACACTGCTCTCCAACAGGTAATTCCCCAACTTATACTGGAACCAGGGCTTGTTCCTGCCCAGATGCAGGGCTCTAAAGACTCTGAGAACAAATTGGTCCTGGCTGCTCCCAGGGGACACATTTCAATGTTCTCTGTTGTGTTTCAAAACCCTTTAGCAATGATGAAGAGTGTAAGAGAGATTAATGAAAACTAAATAATAATTGCAACAATTTCCGAGAGTTTTACGGAGCAGTTTCTTTTCTGTTTGTGTGGTTTTTGGGGCATCTCTGTGAGGAGTGGACATCTGCATTTAAATCACCTTTTTCTGCTCCGAAGTAAACATGCTGAATTTGAACTCCTAAATTGTCCATCTTCTAACACATCTCCTAACTCTTGTGCTACTTATTTGAATCGCTCGCATTTCTATAAAGCTGCATTCTTAAAAAACATTACATAAACCGCAAATTGAATATTAGCTTCTGAAATACTGATGTCTTGTATATTAGTATCATTTTCCTCTGTGTATACAGTACATTTTTCCCCAAAGCAATACTAGTGAACATGTCAACATTTGAAAATCTCAAGTCAATTTCAGGAATTTAAGTAACTTCAAAAATGCAGGAACATGGCTGTATTTCCTCGTGGCAGCTGCTGAGATGGTGTTTATGATAAAGTTGTAATACACTGCACTAAGCATCCTGGATACTATAAGTGTATCCCAAAGAGACCAGTATGTTAACAGACTACTAAATCCTCTATTCCAACTCAAAACCCCAACACGAACAAGCTCGCTTGTGCCAGCTTTTAGCAAGGGAGGAAAACATCTTGACTTTACAGTTGGTGATCAGCTAAAACTCAATGATACAGAACTTTCTTAGTTTAGTATGCTTAAACCTAAGTCCTAAATATTCAGGAAGTTGAAAGATGCAAACTTGACTCACATTTTTATTAGTTTATCTCAATACCCATGTAGGCAAACCCTAAAACAAAATTTTAGCAGGGCCAAGGTAGGAGAGGCTATATTACTCCATCAGATCAGGTACCACTGAAACGACAGAAATTTCCTCCTATGAATATAGAAACAGATATCCTGATCCAAATAATATAAATAAGAAACCAATCAATTTTCTAATTAAAAATAAGTTTCACTAGATTGTTATAGAAATTGTTGCTATACAAAAAATATGCAGCCATGATTAACAGGAAAAACCCTTGCAGAAAACATACTTATGCACTGACACCTCTTTCCTGGTTCTAAACTGTACCGCGTCTTCAAGTTCTAGGTTTACGTCCATGCCCATAAATGCAAGATACAATGGTATATGAAAATAAGCTGAATCCTGTTCTGAGTGGGTGAATCCAGTGTTAAAAGGGGTATATAGACTATTTGAAAGTAGTTCATCTCACAGTATCATAATTAAAACAAAAATAACAAAGTTCTACTTCATCAAATCTTAATCTGTTATAAATTGGTTAACAAAGGGTTAGCAGAAAACTAAGAGACAGCACATACAGTTTTTACATGGCAAACTCTAATCTGATGTACTATTGATACCTTCCACATGAAACACATCCAGTTATTTCTAAGCCATAAGCTCATTGATGCTGTGATACTGTCATAACCTCTTCTTCCCCCCTCAACAGAAAAACACACAACAGGAGATATTAAAAACTGAACACCACTAAGGCTACTCAGTGCTTATTCAGGTCTCTTTCTTGCTTGTGCTGGGCTGCTGCTGACAAAGCAAGCTACCAGAGGGGCAAGCAACCACCATATAAACAGGCAAGGAAGACTGAAAAAGGAAAGGAGGCAAGTATTTATCGATTTCTCAAGGATACCTTGTATTGTCAGAACAGTCAATAGTCCACACAGTAGCTCAGACTGGGTTAAGCAGTAACCTCACCACTGTTACAGCAAACGCTTTCACACAGTCTGACAGACCTGTGTGAGAACTAGTCCAGACACACCAAACATCTACACTGAGCTCCAAATATTGTTCAACTTGTCTTGGTACTCATATACGTATTTTTAAATTCAGATGGTAGGATCTACAAGACAGGAACTGTTTTCCTTACCTGTTAATATACTGTGTAACATAACATGGCTCTGGTTTTGAACACTTACTTGCAACCCAAATAGCCATGTCTATTATAATTTTATATAGAACAACACAGCATGAAAGAGCATTTAAGAGACTACATTATTCCCACCTGAAGCCTCAATGGGCAGATGTTTTCCTTAGTATTTTATGACTTTGTATTTTAAAAGCAAAAGCAAACTGCACTCCCCACTCTTTTTTCTCAAGCTACTATGGCTGTTATCCAGGTGAAAACTCCTCAGTTAGTGTCTTCAGAACCGCTGGAGGAACCAGGTGAAGGGGAAAGGCAACAGAGCAATTTCCTGTATTTCAGCCTCAGCTCTCACATCCTATTTCAGGCATGAATGGGAAGCACATACAATGGAGATAACACTTTATTTACTTTTAATATAAAAACTAGGAGTTGAGGCTGGAAATATGGAAAATACTACAAACACTCAATTTCATTTAGAAAATTTTATGTACCATAAGCAAGGTAAACCAAACAATAAGGAAGGATAAACTGTTCTTTTTCAAACCATTATTCACTCTATACAATAAGAAATAAAGCTTTCTATTTGACAATTCAATTAAAGAATGTATTACAATGCATAATCATTAGGAGCTGGTATGAACAGAACACAGACAAGCTCAACATCTGTTCCTATGTTTGCAGAATCAAAATTTTGAATCTCAATAACACAATTAACGTTGCAGGGTTCATGGTCCTAAACCAAAAAAGACCAAATTATAAATCTGGTTCCTCAGGAAGCAATTCTTCTTGCTGTGCAGAAAGAAACTGAAGCTCAAGAACTAAAATGAACAACTGTAGATATAACTTGCCCAATTTCTAAGAACACTTAACTTCTATACCAATAAGTTAGCTGTCTTTCTCCACATCACATTCTTGTTTCTTATACATACTAATCGTGGGCATTTTTAAGTGTTGACACTCCTAAGATACAAATCCGAGCTGAGTTTTGCCATGTGTACCTTAAGAGTTTTGCAAGACTGTCACTGACAAAAGAATAACTAGATGCTACTGTTTTGGAACAAACTAAACTGTCTAAATATTTAAAGTGCATGTAAGTGAGGACAAGATTTACAGTCCTTTTCCTTTAAAAAAAGACTTTCATATTCTAGATTAGGAAAACAGACCATGGTTATCACAGCTGCAGTGGCTATGGTCATCATTCATATTCTTACATACGAATATATTAAGTCACAAAATACAATACAAGATTGTTTGACAAACAGCACTCAGGCAGTTTTAACATTGCACAGGCAACAATAATTCCGCTGTCTCATGACTCTGCAGTCTTTATAATGGGGTCTTTTAGAGTTACATCTAATGCAATTTAAGTCTACACCGTAAGAACTTTTCTAAGAACATATTTATTTAGACGAGCAACATTAGAACACACTACAACAACATTTTTTTAAGATTTCATATCAGTGCTTCTGGAAGACCCAACACTGCAAAGACCTTGTCAGTGTTTATTTTGTACAGTAAGTAGTGACACTGAATTCTTTGGAAGATGATAGGGTGAAATTCCCAAGATGATAGCGACTTCCTTTAAAGTTTTGGAAAAGATAACAATATGGAGAGATTAAAAGAGGTCAGTAAAAGTTTAAGAACACTCCACTGAATACTTACACCATCTATACTCCTTCTAGCATGAGGTCCATATGTATCTTCAGACCCTAAAACCTGTATGTTAACTGCACTGTAATCTTCATACCCAAGCTGACTGAAAATAAGACGAGTCCTGCAACAAATGATTTTTTTTTTAATTAGTAAACTGCCTCAAAATGGTTATCTGAAATAGCCCTGTGTGGTCCACACATGTTAGCTCTTTCATGTAAACTGGACTATGAATGCTTTACACTAAACAAATAAATCTGAATACTACAAATCAAGCAATTACTGACAAGGAAGTTATGCTTCTGAATTTAGCCTAGGTTTCAAACTGAGCCTTTTTTTTACTCCAGTTATTTGAAAGATGACAGGAAAAGACAAATAAATGAATTTTAGCTCTTACTTTAATCTTTAATACAAAGACAGCTTGAAATGTAATTACAGTATATGCAGTCTTCCTGGTTTTCATACTCGTAATTCAGTTCTTAATTCTGTGTCTGCTATAAGGCATTGTGCACTACCAATAAGCACATGAAACTACCTCTATTACATCACAGGAACCAATGAAGAAAAATCAAAGTGAAGAAGGAACTTTTACTCAAACCTGAAAGGTATTTATTTTGAATTAGTGAACATACGACTCAAATGCCAAAAAATACTAGATAAAGTTTTAAAGACAACATTTCTTCATTACTCGTGCCTTTCCAGTCTGGCACTGAAATCCCTCAAACTCTTTCTTTAAGGGTATTTCCACCAAAAGCATATTGTGTCAAGAGTGTTGAGTTTGTCCAATCATGATTAATAATAGGGATGAACATTAACTACTTCTCAGACACCATAAAAACACATACTGTTTTAAGAGATCCAGGAATTGATACTTTTTTTTTTTGACAGATATTGAATTGGGATTAAACAGACTATCTGAAACAACTCTTAGAAAATAGTCCAACTCTCTAGCACTAAAACTGAAAATGACCACTATAGTTTTTAAAAAAATAATCATATGAAATCCAAAATTTAAAAAAAAATCCACAATAAAAAAAGTTAGAAAAACTTTAAAATAATCCAATTGTTAACAATAGTCCAACTTATTAATATGTTGCAGATTGGAAAAGTTAAATTCTGAAGCACCTAAGCTGGTTTCCCAATAATCTTCATCTGGCAGCCTTCTAGCTGTATAAAAGATTTTCAGCTGAAACACAGGAACTATGCTAGGATGAGAAGAATATTTTGCATCGATGCAACATTTTGAAGACAGTGGTAATACATCATAATTGTAAATATTAGCACGTTACCTGAAAAATGAGGCTGTGTACACAACTTAAATACAAAATATAGTTTTCTCATTGTAAAGAGATGAAGGTGGTCCACATACCACAAATGAGGCCATCTTTATTTCGATGACCACAGAAAGATACGTGAGAGATAAAATAAGTTACTACAGACACAGTACCTTCTATCTACAAACATTACAGTTAGATAGACTAGAGTTCAAAATACATTCTGTGGGTAATTTTTAGCCCTTTCACGCAAAAACAAAAACAAAAGGACATCAAACACTATTCCCAAGACTTCTTCCCACATGTATTGCCAAACCTCACCTGCTTTCAAAAATGACTAAACAAATGAAGGAGAAGCATGCAATACAGAAGTGAAAGAAATCATATTACAAGCTGCCAAAGCTGCTTAATGTCTTAGGCTGCCAACTAATTCGACCTGTACAACTGAAGCACCTTAAATTTGTGCACCTTATTCTGTACTCGTTGCCATTAGACTACTGGGCACTATTTAATCTGGAACAGACTAGAAGCTGGCAACCTGAAAGATCATGTCCTTACAATTGCAACAAGAATTGCAACAAGAATTGGTGGGAAGATTCAAGTCAGAGCTTCCTAAAGAGCTGTGGTTGCTGGTAGAGCACTCTCTGACAGTGACCAGAATACCTTAGCTCTTATTCTATAGCTGGGTTGACATACACGAAGCTTTTAAACACGCAGAATGAACAATTCCACATACTAAGCTGTTAAAGAATGGGTTTGAGATGGAAAATATATTGATGGGCCATACTGTATGTTGTGATTTTTAATGCAGAGAACTAGCCACAGCTGCTCCAGGTGTGCTTCACGGGCTAGAGCACACTTATCAAGCCAGCTAACCAGCTTCTGGCTGCCTCCCATCAGCCGTCCTCTGAGGATTACTGAGGACAGCACAGCAGGCTGAACTAATTTTCTAGCCATTACAGAGGCAGCAGCACCACAAGCTGTTTCAATCAGACATAAGATACATGTAGTCCAGTCTGAAATAATGTCCAAGAGCAAACATGAGCAGGAAAATATACTATTCTATTTTTTTGCAAAATAATCACCTAGCTTCCAAAAAGATAGCTGTCTGGGAACTTCTGAGTCTTTGTATTTAACAGCTCTTGAAGGATTTTGTTCTTCATTGATTTTCTCAGTAGCTCTTGGACACACACACTTTTAGCGTTTGCACCACCCTGAAGAACGGGATTCCATAGCTAAATTACACATTCTGTATCAGCCCACTCTCATCTGCTCTGCCTCTTGAGGGAAGTCACACAGCTCCTCCTTCACCGCTGTGCTGTACATGGGCACAGGAGCAATAAGTCACTAAGTCCACAGCAAACCTTGCATTTCTGACAGGTGTCCATCCCAGTGTTCTTGCTGCATGGGTCTGTAACAGGATGGAGGATGGGAGGAAGCTATATCTAACATGTGGCACAAAGAGAGAGATATCATAACTAGAAAGACTGGGGCTATTGGAAGAAACTCTCAGACTTCTGTGAAGATACAGAATTATATTTAAGAGGAATTTCGCCTCACCCAAATATACTGGCATGGCAATACGGCTAAAGGTTTTTCAGTCTGAGAATTGTAAAATTGTTCTAGCAAACAAAATCAGTCACATTTTATAAGGTGCTAAGATAATTTTGTTTAAAATACAAACTTGGTAAACTGCCTACATTTCATAGCATCAAGATTTTTGACAGAACAGAAGTTATTTGAAAAAAATCAGTGAAAAGTAGTTTCACATGGTTTTCCCTCTGACACCTAATAAGTTTGAATCTGAATCACAGCATTTCCCTCATCAATTTGTGTTTCTCTCCACTATACAGCCATCTATTTTCAACAACATTTGAGGCCTTTCTTGCTCTGTCAAATGTACCTGAAATGTAGTTGTATGTTGAAAACAGGTCCTAAACAGACTACTTAAGTCTTGAAATGTCCTCCCAGTTGGAATACGGTAATCTTCAAGAGTTCTTACAAGGTTAAAGTGGTTGCTATCGTATGTCAGAGTTCTATTTTCATCATCTCTGAAAACAAAAAGCCAAAACCGCTTCTAAGACTCAAATACTAACCTTTGCAGAATACTTTCCGCAGTGCGTTTTCCTTTCTGTACTGCCTTTGGACCTCCCACTGGACAGACAGCAGTAGCTCTGAAGCCATCAAGATAAGTGGCATTTACCTAACAATAAAGGGATTATGAAATTACATGGGATTCAGTACTGATATGCTATAAATGCTCTCTGACAATCATTATCCATATATTAAGCAGAAGCAGAACAGCAAGAAACCACCATCATTACCAAAATTTACTATTTTATTTAAAATTCAAAATTCTACTGGAGGAATATTCAAATCTGCAAAACTGTGCAACTCTCAATCGCTTCTTATTGTCATCCTTAAATTCTCCTGTAGTTCTTGATTTTGGTACATCGGACACATTCAGATGCCACATAACCTATCACAGCAAAATAGATCAGATATAACTTTCCTACAAGTATTAAAGTAAATGTGGAAATGTGTCACATACACTCATACACAAAAGAACATGCTATAGGTTGCAACATTTGATAAGGATTTTGCTAGACTTCCAGTGCTGCAGCTACTTAATGGTTCTCTAATACAGTAAAAGTAATGACAATTATCCATGGTTATCAGTGGCAGAAAAGCTCTAGTAGATGTATCTAAACTACACCTGATGGGCACTTTCAACATTTATTACCTAAGAGAAAAACAAAAATAAATTGAAGAACCTGGTAAGACACTCAGTATAACTCTCTACAACCGTCAGTGTTTTTTGTACAGTAAATGTTTCAAACATTTTACCCAGTCTGCTTCAAAGTGTCACCAAAAGTGGTGTTTCAGCAGTTTTGAGAAGCTCTTTCATGGATAATGTATTTCTCATTATTTCCCCTGAAATTTGCCTTACATCTCACTTTCTCTGATTGCTGTTTTACTGACTACACTTCAATTTTAATGCAGCAATTATTTTCCTCTACACTTACCGTAGAGTTACTGAAAGATGTAATGCACACTTAAGACGTTTCTAGCTTGTTACAATGCCCATTCACTCACTTCTTATCCAAGTTAAGCATACTATGTTCATTTCCTAAAAATCACTTCTAAAACAGGTATGAAAAGCATATGACCATTTATTGCTAGTGGGCAACTGAACAATTTTTAAAAATTTCACAGGAAGTCTAACTCACATTTCAGATTTTTACACTGATTACTATACAAAACATCAGATGTATTTTTTTAAAAAATGTCCTAAATGCATGCATTCCAAATGTCCTATTTAAGACATAACAATAAATAAATAAGAAATAAATTGAAACTTATTTTTATTGTACTGCTATGTAAAAGACAAACTCTCATTCTGTTTTGTTAATTCTATTTCATGGTTCATCAACTGAAAATCTTAAATCTTAGTTATTTTAGATTTACAGACATATGGAAAGAGAAAAAACTGCAAGAGGACAAGGCTACTGAACAGAACAGTTGCAGAAAGTACGTAATTTTTAGGATTTACTTCCCAATTGACTTCTCTGTCAGTTATACAATGACACCGTAAATCTGATTTTTAAAACTAAACTTAGATATGTGCTTGTAATTTATGTTTTAAGACACTTGTTGATGTTCCAAACACAACAAAAATGTCTTTTCAGATTAAAAAGATGGAGTTATTCCCAGATGCAGACAATGCAGACACAGATCACTTAGAAAAAATGAAATTTGCTGTTCCAGCATTATGTAAAACGAACTCTTGAACTAATAATTAAAATTATGCAGAAAAGCAAAAGCTGATAAGACAATATGATACTGAAATTGCAGGCTACCTATCAAAAAATAAAAATAAAAAAAAAAAAATCAAAGCTTCACTATATTAGATGAAAGTTCAGAAAACATGTTCAGATTACACTCCCACAATACTTTTAAAATATCAAATCCCTTTTTCATAAAGCTGATATGAACGAAATTTCTAGAAAGCTGACAGAAGTGAAAAAACTTAGTAAGTGCATGAGAAAAGTGACCTGTGGTTTAGTACTCAATTCTAAAAATGCTTTGTGAGCATGCTTCAATAACAGAGCCTTCAGAGAACTCTTCTATTCTGACGTTACAACTAACCAAAACCAAGACTGCTTTGATGATCTTATTATTTCTTTGAAATACCGTGTCTTAAAAACTGGAAGTCTATGTTACATAAAACTTGTTTTAAAAATGTCAGAAATATTTTTAAATGCACTAAAAAGTTTCAAGGAAAAATTATGCTCAGGCATACACTATTCTATTTAAACAGAAATATTAGCACAATTCCTTGCTTAGGTTAACTCACTTTTGATACGGTTGTGCTAAGCAGTTAATTTCTGATCTTGACCTTGCTTCTGTAACGATCAGTCTTGCCACTAATTTAAAAAAGAAAAGGATCCAGCACTACTGGTACTTCACCAGAACTGTATTACCTTCGCACCCACTTGGGGAATGGAGGACACTGGAAGAACATAGTAACAAACATAAAACTTCACTATTTAACTAGAAGTGTGGGTTTCTTTCAACAGAATATTTCAGGAGACTATCTGTCTCATTCTTAGAGGCTCTCTTGACAGGTGAAGTTACTCATTAGCTCTCTTTTGAAAATTAGTTGGCAGATAAATTTCACAAAGAAATTTAACAAAATTAACATGTCAGTATAAAAATCAACAAGTATAAAGGTGTTAGTGAGATACGATGTCTTGAAAATTATTATTACTACTATTACTATAAAAGAACCATCCTAGCTTTCTCTGGAGGTTTGTGGATAAGCCTGTTACACAAATTAACGTGTTCTCATGTATCAAATAAGGTTTGTCTTTTTTTCCCCATCTTTCTTTTACTCTTGGTATAGTGAGGATGAGGATTTTACAGTGGTAACAGAAAATTACAGAAACAGAAAATTAGTATTTTCTCCAAAATATAAAGTTTTGTAAATCAAAAATACCTTACACTCCACAGAAAGAGATAATACCTTATAAAACATTGATGGAGGTGATCCTTTTGCTCCGTGAACTTTCACTGCCCCACCATCAAAACCTATAGTGGTTAAAAATCAATACTTAAGCTTCTTCAATATAACTTCAAAGACATTCTTTTGTGATATATATTAACCAAATGCACTTAATTTAAAAGCAAGTCATTGATAGCTGGACTGTCACATAAAGGAGAACCTTTCACGAAACAGTCCTCCTTGCCTCAGCAACATACACAGCAAATTGGTGACCAAATTTATGACTTCAATGAGCCTTTTAATAGAATGCTTGAAATGTTTATTCATATACTTAAAAACCACTTAACACAGAAAGAAGCCTTAGGACTCAAGACTCAATAGTTATTTTCAACTTACTAGCAAGCTATTGCACACACACAGAGCACACAATTTACTGCAGCGGGCTGGAGTGGGATGCAGGCTTTCACTTGCCAAAGAAACACAACCAGAAAGGTGAGAACTTATTTGTCGATCACTTAGCAAGCAAAGGGTTAACTTAATTTTAGCCTTCTTGTCAATAAGGGAAACAGAACAGTCTAAATGGATGTTCCAGGGCAACTACCATGTTGTGTTAGGAATACTAATGCCAAAAAGAAACTGGAGAAAACTGCTGCCATGCCATGAGGGTCAAGCTTAAACTGGAGAAAAATCAAGAGATGCAACTCCCTGAAAACTGGTAGTGCAGGGTCAGCACCTCATGTCAGACAAGCAAGACTACACAATAGCTCACATGTACCTAACCTGCACTTGCAAATATTTAGGAAGCATTTCAAAGCTTTACACAAATACTGTAAAGAGATCAAATCAGAACGTATCCGAAAAAGTGAACGTGACTAGCAGAAACTTCACACATCACTCAAATATCATCACTCCCTTTCCGCAAGATTGAGAAAAGGTTAATTTAACTCGCTCAATACAGAACAATATCCCTACAGTCAGGGTGAAGATCTAGAAGTGTTTCATGTTCCAGGTGAAGGAGTAATAGAAAGAAAAAGCCCTGCAAAACAAAATGCATAGCATCCATTGACAAAAAGAAACAGAAGCACCTCTCCGTTCACACACTGCCAGTAATCCAGCAGGACAATAAAATCAGCAATGTAAACAGCAAAAACAGATAGCTTGCCTGTTTTTACTGGTGTACGTGTCAAAGCACTTCAAACCAAAAATATTTAAGAAATCTGCCCATTTTCCATCTGTTATATTTCTAAAAGGGCTAACTGAAAGTTCATGTGAAAGTTCATTTTAAGTTCAAACATGTCATATCAGGTCATTTGCAAGCTAAAAGTTCATAGGAAGGTTAGGGCTTCCTTTTTTTTTTTTTAAAAAAGACAACCAAAACTACTAGTGGCTAAGAGCAGCAAGCTGGCCTTATCAGTTTGCTATTTGGTTATGCTGCATGAGCAGAAGGTTCACTGTACAATTTTACAGTACTTTTATTACTGAAGCAACATATTTTTGATGCTACAGTGTTTTGAGTTTTAACACAGTAAGTTTTTATTTTGAGCTTTCCATTGTTCTAAGTTTTATAAAGACATAGCATACTGTCACAGATAAGTTCCATTAGAATGAAAAAGGATATCTAACACAGCTGCAGTGAAAAACAAACTTCAAATGACTGCAGCTAAACAATTATTTCAAGTGGCCTTATCCAACCTACAAATCTTCAAATCTGTTAAACCTGGGATTTTTTTGTTTTGCTTTTAAATCTAAATCCAGAATACACGTTACATTCATCTTTAGTCTACTGGCTGAGAGTTTTGAGGATAGCAAATGGACTTTTTCAGAGATTCTCCAGTGGAAATCCTGAACCTAAGCATGCTTCTACCACTTAGGATGATCAACCCAAATGTTTAAGAAAAACACCATTAGCAAGCAGTGCTTTGAAAGACACAGATTTCCATTGTTACTAACATTTTAGATGCTATATGAGAAAGCATGTAAACAACTTGGATATTTTTGAGCAAAGAAACTGAGCTGCAGTTTAAAAAAATACTGAAATCATAGTGGAGCTGTCTCAATGTTACTCACATAGAATTTAGTTTAAAGACTTGGTAGATGCAAGGTGTGCATTAGAAAGAAAAAGGAGTAGTGATCGAAGATTTAAATTAGTCAGTCACCATCATAAATAAGAGTATGATTAAAATTTCTAAAGGATTTTCTAATAGTCCTTGAAAAAAATGTTTACTATAGTATCACACAAAAAAAGAAGTGATTTAACCAGATATATGCAAAGAAAACATGGAAATTAAAGTAACTGCATACGTTGAATAACTCAATTGATTAACACAGATCTCTTAATAGGTAAGAGGACTAACCTGGAATTTCAGTGATGGAAACTTCAGAAAAGTCACATGTGACATCTGGTAAAAGATAACGCTGAGGATTGCCCAATTCATACACCAACTGTTCAGCTACAGTGCCAAAAGAGATTAGTCCCCCTGTGTCTGGTGGCTTGGAAAGAATAAAGTCTCCTTCAGAGGAACATTCTACAATGGGAAAGCCTATGTTGTGCCTAGAAGATAAAAGACATTGAAAAAACCCTATAAATACAAAGGGAAGGTGAAAAGAAAAGTGAGCGACAACATAGCAGAATTTTATGTTTATGACTAATTAAATAAAACAGATCAAGAGTTACAATATATCTGGTTGTTTTTGCAGAAAGATACACAAGGAAAAGCACTGAACAAACTGTTCAGCCAATAAGAGGATGCATTTTATTGCCTGGCAAAGGAACACAGATGTAACAACAAATACCAACAGTAAACAGAAGTGGGGAAGGCAATGGAAAAGGACAGTAAGAGAAATGGTTAAAGTAAAAAAGAAGCTCAAAGCATTAGATGACTATGATTAAAGAGGCGAATTCAGAAGAAAACCCATGACTGTTAATTTTAGCCTAGTTTGGCTACCGCAGCACACACAGCATGAGCAAAGACATGTAAATGTATCCTGCACTCTGGATTTGTAAGAAGGCTCTCAAAGCAGGAAAAACAGACTGTGCTGAAAGCCTCAGAGATGAAGAGCAGTAGGAAACAGAAGTAATCACACCTATTAAGGGCAATTTCACATATTAATAGTAAATTATACACAGAAAAGTTACAATCAGAAAGAGATATGAAAGTCAAGATCTTCAGCACAGAACAATGATAAAAGAGAATGAACAAAATTATGAGGCACAGCAAAAAGAAAAGCAGTAAAACAAAACTGCAGACATGTTCTAAAAAGGTCCTAATAATAAAAGGTGGTGAACATCACCATTCGCATTAAAGTCAATGACCTTCAGGTCATTTGTATACTTAAAAATCAGTCCATCCCTGAAATTAATTATTTTTAGGTGCCAGTGGGAACAACGTGCTGACCATACAACCAAATTGGTTATCAGCAAAGGTTAGATGAACATAGTTTGTATAACATAAATCCACAAATTTTTGAAGGAAGTAAGCAAAGAAACCAGTGAACTCTTAAATGACATTTGTAAAAGTTCATGGGAGTTTGAACAGATTCCTTATCATTGGGAAGCTTCAAACATAACCCCATTATTTAAAAAAAAAGGATTAAGAGACAAGCTGTGTTACCAGAGATCAGCAACTTTAATACTGATAGTGTACAAAACTTGGAAAGTATGGTAGCTGGAGGACACCTAGAAAAGCCCATGACAAATCAGTAAAGATTACACTTCATTGGACTGGTCTTTGAAACTATTTAAACCACAAAACAGATAACAGAAAACCAGAAAAACCAAACAAACCCACCTTGGTGAATAGAGAATTTAGTGGAACTAACAATTTTTTATACAAGTTATTCTAGATTTCTTTTGAAGGGAAGAGAAGAGGGAAAAAGTGGTGGCAAGAAGTATGTAACTAACATTCAACATTTTGAAGTGTGACATAGGAAAAAAAAAAAAAAGGTGACACCCAAAAAACCCCTCAGTTCCTGGTCTTGAACATTACTGTAGGGTAAGAGACTAACATATGTAATCATCCCAAAGAGACAGATACAGGAAGCATAACGATCTGCCCAGTGTTACCCAGCAGTATTTGTGACTGAACAAGGCTAGAATTAATGAACTTTTACCCTTTTGCAGCCACGCGTGAGTGCTTTGACTCCACCATCTACCTGTTGTGTCTTAAAGCAACAACAGCACTGGGTGCCTTGCTAACAGACTCCATGCAGCTTATCTGAATCACCTACCCAAAACTGAAATCACTTCAATCGAGACAGATGACGCAGTGCAGCCCATCCCACTACAGTGACAACTGGTGCCCTTGCTGCAGCCCACTCTGATCCAAGTCATCAGCAAGCAACTCTTATGACACTGTCCTGCACCTACTCCTCAGTGATCTTTGTTTTGAAGGAAGAAGAGGTAAACTGTAGACACACAGCTTTCTACTCTGAACCACTGAGTCTACTAGCATCAATTAAACTTCAGCTTACCCAAGCTCTGGTGTCAAAAGACCCAATCCATTAAAAAACAAAAACCAACAACAATACAGCAAGACAAAGAGAAATTTCACCCCTTAAAATGGTTAAAATCTGGCAAACACTTAAGTAATTAAAAGCAGACTAATCATGGCTGACAGCAGATCAACAGTATCAGTATGAACAACACTTATTCAGGTCTCTTAGTATGAAAAACGAAGGATAGATGCAAATTTTCCTGTTATTTTAAGGCCATCAAAGGTAGAGTATCTTTACGGTGGAATTTTTTATCCTGCCAGTGTAGCTGGAAGGAGATCACACAGGTATAACTGTTCTTCTGGAACGGCTTCTAAATAGTGTCTAAGGTGACTCACTCTTTGGTCATCTCTTTCATTTTTACTCCACTTCAACAGTTTTTGCCTTCCTCGAAGATAAGTGTGAGGGATGTTTCCTCCTCAAGGTCCAACACATCCAATGAACTTTCCTTAATGCTCTGTCAGTTGCAATGTGTCTTCTCCGAGGTCCCATCAGCTCTGAAAGCTTCCCTCACTTCTTAACAGCTCAATACACAGAGATACAATAAACTGAGCAAGAAGCCCTTGGATTCCATCTGTATTTTAAGTGGATGACTGAGAAAATACATAAATCTTATACTACCCCTCAAGAGATGCCAACAGTAACTTACATTAACAAAGGCATGCTTAAGAAAATATATATTTTGTATGTTGCAAAAACCCATTACTTGAAATTAATTTTCAGCTTGGAAACAAACTGGGCTAAGTCACTCCTATGGCACAATTCAGTCAAGTAACAGCTACTCTAGGCTGGCAGTAGAGCTCACTAGCAGCAACAGCTCCCAGAAGGGGAGAATCTAGCACATACCACGGGTACTTTATTCACACCATCACCTTCATCAGCACTTTCACTGAATGAGTAACTCCGCCCAATTCACGAGCAGGTTTTGCTGAATGATTACAGACCATCTGACATCTGCACTGTAACATGACAACTTAATGCTGGCTGTAACCCACAGCCAGCTGCTGTCCTACTCTAACAGGAATTAGAGCTCTGAAATTGAGCCTCCTGCCTGCCAGTGACTTACTCTTAGATTAATTTTTCCATGTAAAATTCTGGTTTTTCTTCAGTTTTGGCTCTCGGAAATGCTACTGTTTATGGGCACAGCACAGGTGACAGCATGAACTGCCTAAGCGGAGATGTTCTCTCTGTCTACTCTGTAACAACGTACTTTTCAACCTCTGTGTAGCCATGAAGATTGCCTTCCTTCTTGTTTTGCTGCATATCTTACACCATTTGGACAACAAAAAAGTAAAATCCATGATCAATACAGGATCCTGTTGGTCTCAGGGAGGACACAGTCTGAGATGAAACAAGTATTTCTTCCCTAATAAGATGGCAAACCCCTCAAGTACCTCATTCTGGTCCCTACTGGAAGATTTGAGGTTACTGGTAACAAAAGTTGGGGCAGTTAGTGCAGTGCATTTACTTGCAGAGGAAGATGCTGCAAAAAAAGAAAACAAAACCCAAAAAATCCACAGCAAAGCATGTGACATGGAAGTGAACCAGGGTCCAAGCAGGCTGTGGTATGAACTTTTAGCTTTACAGCTAATGCAGTTCCCTGGGATGTGACTCAATGAATGTGATGCTGAGGAGACCTCTAAGCCAAGGGGCTAAACTCCCTGGACGTGTATTTTTAGGTTTTTATAACCAATTCAAAACTGCTAATGTGTCAGGCTAGATCAGCACAAACTTAGGAGTAAGCTATATGCATCTCTTTACATGTAGGTATCAATGTGTCTCCAAACTTCAGCCACAATCCCAACTTAGGCAAAATTTATTGATTGCATCACTTATCTCCTCTGACTAGGGCATTTCAGAGCATGCATTGTACATAAACTCTTAAAGCCTAGACAATTTCAGGCCAATCAGACAGGCTGCCTGGTGTTTCAAGCTGCCTGGAACAGTTGGTGCTACACAGAAAAGGCATTCCACATTGCTGATTGGAACTCAGGTGCTGGATTCTGTTCAAGTCCCAAATTAAGCTATCTGGAGCCAGTCCTTAAGAGACTACAACTATTCACTTACCCTTTTTTTTCATCCCAGGCCAGAGGATTATGCAGCCTCAACCACTGTACGTTCTTGGCTTAGGGCAAAATGTCAGTGTTTTATCATCTCCTCAAAACAATTACTCTACTGATCAGTATCAGTTTATTCTCTCCTGCATTTCAAAACAATGTACTACTCACTCACTGGCACTAAATAATAGTAAGAGCCAGCAATGTCTGAGGTTAAAATACAGAGCTGTGCTTTACCAATATAATTTTGGCATCACGGTTCATTTTGACACATTGTGTGAATTCCCTATTGAGTGCTGCACTCTAAACAGAAAGTAGTGATGTCTTATCACTTCTGACCATCTGCTGACATATATTACTACAGAAATAACAGAAAAGGAATAAGTGCCTTTTTTAATAACATTTACTTAAAATCAGTTACTTAAGAATGCTGATTAGTCTTCTATAAACTGTGAACTAATGGTTTCTTGCATTCCCTCTGCTAAGCATCAGAGAATCCACACAAGCGGTGAGTCAAGCAGCCTTCCTCTCTCTGGAAAAGTAAACAGCATCTATTCCCTCTACCTATCTGCCTGCTTTCAGGAAAACTGGACAAAACTTTACAGCTTCAAGATTCCTGTGTTTAAGTCAAACGTATTATGGAGATAGACCCAGAACAATTAAAAAAAAAAAAAAATCCTAGTGCCTTACTTTACCACGACAATAAAGAAAAAGTATAGCTTAGGTTTTAATAACTAACCATTCAATTGCCACGATATACCCATATGAACATTCCTGAGACTTAAAGCACCCTTTTGCAGCAGAATTGAGTTCCCAGAAGCAGTCCACACCAAACCATTCCAGACATTAATAAAAAAAAAAGTTTGAAATCAACCCTAAAAAACTATGTTGGATGAATGAAGTGGGTCCAATCCAGTCCCTGAATAGACAAGTGTTACCATATGCATGGAATGTGAGGTCTGACTCTGACTCAATTTAATTTAAGGTGCTCGTTTATATAGTTAATTATCTTTGCTTATGCATAAAGTGTAGGCAGATAAGGTTTATAAGCCTAAAATTTGATAAATTTTGTTTGTTTGTTTACAAGTTACAAAATACTCACACTCATCAGTCCCTCTTGGCAGTACGCTGACAGCTTCATAAGCAGTCAAAGGCAGAAGAACAATATGGACTACTGTCCTCAGGGAGGAAAAAGAAAAAAATAAAAAAACAAGATCCGAATCTAATCATAACCAAAACTACCTTCTGCAATAAGATGTGAGGAAAAGAGAGATTGCCCTCTAGTGTTTAGCTCCAGGGAACAACATAAATGCTGTGAAAGGTTTTCTTAAACTGTAGCATAAAGGCCCAGTAAACATCTGCAGAGCTGAATGGTTAAGTGGTCTTGGCTGCATGAGCACACTCATGGCAGTGAGAAATTAGTATGTGAAAGACACTTTAACGACAAACACAGAGACCTGACTTGGCTTCTTCCCCCCACATTTACTGACTTTGTTGGACTGGTTTGGATTTAATGTTATGTATCACAAAACTTATTTATTGAGATCTAAATTACACATGCTTACTTTCAGGAGACTGCTGAAAACATAACTTTTCCTAAATGAAGGAGAAATCATTAACAGTAACTTCTGCAAAATCCATCAGAGCTCTGTTGACCTACTGGCAATATGAGCAATGTTGGTGGCAGCAGGTGTTACATGTTTTGGTCATTACTGAAACTATGAATTATCAGATTATTATTGTGCATTATTATGCAATGCATTATCTACATGCATTGAAAACAGATACAGACTGTCTAAATAACAGAAACCTCACCCCATCATGTTTCTTTAACTTAAGGAATCAACAGGTTATTACTAAGCTATCGGACAGAAAATGCATTTTTCTGCAGCCCAAAAGCTTACATGGCATTTCCCCTTCACGCATTTGGACCTAAATATAGTAAAGAGCTAATTATCAAGGGGAAAAAAAAAAAAAAGGCAGCAATGCTCTCCAACAAATTTCCTTGCCTCCTTCTATCCCAAACAGATGTGCTGGACCTCTTTAGTTAGTTAGTCTTCTACTTTTCCTCTCCAAATATAAAACTAAAGCCCACACATCATTTTGGTTTTGACTGGTTTTAGGAGCTTATCATACAGGCTGACATGTAACATGATTTTATTTTAAAAAATTCATTAATTAAATGCCTAAGACTTTTTGAATTTGCAAACAAACCCCCTAGTTTTAAGGCACCACGATTAATTCTTTAGAAGACCTGAAGGTCAATAAATTATTGCTATATTGGCAAAAAGACCATCATGCATGGTTCAGAAGTACACATGCAGATCAATGGGGACAAGGTAACAAAGCAGTATTGGGTGTCAACCTTCTACATATTTTAGTAGTAATTCAAGTCAGCGCCAATCAGCTTTAAGCCAAAGTGATTTTAGACACAGTTATATGATTTTTATTTATATACACACACAAGTATGAGCTATGCATTTACAACGTACATACACTTGTCTGTAAAATTAGCTACTCCTGCTCCTTAACCTACTCAAGCTAACTTTTTTTTTTTTAAACCAGACTGCAATTTCTCACAGAAAAAACCTTAAAGAACCATCAAGCATTTTAATTTTTTTAAAAGTAGTATTCTGTTTAGGTTTTTTTTTTTTTCTTTCATTCTTTTATGAAACAAGGTCTTTTAGATTCAGTTACAGGGGATTTTAAGTTTCATAATACAGCTTAACAAAATCATCAGGAGATATATCAGAATAGGAATAAACTTAGCAGTTTTAAGTTTCCAAACTGAACAGAGTGTCTCGTTACTATAAACCCTCTCATTTGATTTCCCATTGAACACAGAGCGAAGAGCAAGTGCAGTTTGTTCAGGGCCAGTAGCCTTCTAATAGGTGAAATGAACTGTCTGACCCTGTTTCTTTCAATCCCATATGTGCCTACACCTCTAAGTCAGCAGTGTTCAGAAAAGCAGAACAGATCTTCCAGGATCATGGTCTGAATCAGCAACAGCCACTACAAGTAAGAGAAAAAAAGCTCTGCAGCCCTAGGGAACTAACTCAGGAGAGCAGTTTTTCAGATTATGTTGTGCTAGTTCACCCACCTGGACTGGAGGTTGTCCCCAGGGGTCTCCTTCCCAGGATCAACTTGGGAGCAGGAACATACTCCATGAAAGCCACCCTTCCCTCCTGCACCCCTTCCACTGCCCTTCAGCCCTTTCCTCCATCACTTAACGGAAGCTCAGCCCTTCTCATCACATCACAGAATCGCAAAATGTTAGGGATTGGAAGGGACCTCAAAAGATCATCTAGTCCAGTCCCCCCGCCAGAGCAGGAAATGGCACAGGACAAGATTCTTCCCTCTCATCCCAAGGAAAAGACTAATAAACCACAGCCAAAAACCACTCATCCTATGCAAAACATGTTCCCTGACTCTTTTTAAAAACAAATCAGTCAAAAGCAGGCTACATTACTCTTCCCCTGTGGTACTTCTCAGCAGGCAGAAGGACCTCCCTACATGAAAGTCTAATTCAGTAGGTCTGAACACAAGATAACACACGTAACTTTTTGAAAGGACTGACAGCTGAACATTTTTGTGGAGATCAGGTCACACAGCAGGAGAAGACTGCGACACACCTTCATCCCTACCAAAGAAAATGACATAAAATTCGTGACCGAACAGTAGGCAACTCTGATCTAACTGAAGACTTATGAGACAGCATCCACAATATGCATAGTCTTTTCCATTACAATCACACACAAAAGCCAATAAAATCTTTCCAAAAAAAATCAGATGATACAAAAGGAAAAAGAAAAATAATATTTAAAAAAAAAAAAAAAAAAGAAACAAAAGCATCCAAGGGCTAAATATTTTTTTACCTCATCTGCTTATTAAGCTAACGAAGAAAACCCCCAGTTGACCAGAAAGAAAAACTGCAATAGGGAGAACACACTTTGTAGAAAAGCAACATTAAGGTGGAAAAATATCAAGAGGTGCATATTGCCCCCCTCAAAAGCAAAAAGTAGAAGTTTTTGCAACACATATATAGTAGGAAACCTCATCTTTGGCCCACTACAAACATATATGCTGATGTCATGGTTACCTACCAGTCTGGTACTGCATGCCAGTCAGTGAATATTCCACCTGTACATTGAGCACCACATTCAATGAGATGACCTGCAAGGCTAGGAAAATGGCATTCAAATAATTAAATATTCTGTAAAATCGAGTTTCACAAATCCAGCTTTAAAATGTAATAGTACAGTGGAAATAAAGCTAAATAACAGAACATGCTAATTTTTCCCTCACAGGCATCTAATACATTTATAAATTTTGCATTAAACACAACAAGGGATTCTGAAAGATGAATATAAGAAGAGTTGGAAGGAATCACTTATACATGAAAAATGAAGTTAATTTCCTGAAAAAAAATGAAGACCTAAAAGATTATCTGACACCAAAACCAAAGTTTCGTTGGTCATTTAAGAATTCTTGATGTAAATTTAGTATCTTTACAGTATCTGCACTATGTATAACTGTATACGCAAAGCCCATTTTTAATCCAAGAGACACAAGATCTCACTTCCAATGAGAAAGAAAGAATGTATTATGATTATGTATTATGATTTTCAAATCTTTGATTGTGATAGTCCATAAACACTTGGAAAATCATCATCTATCATCCCCAGTTTGGTGGAGCCAGAGTTTCTCTCTGCATTTATATTCAAACAACAGGAGGTCCAAACACACTATTACTAGGTGTACTTGGATTACCTAAGCAGTCACTCATTTTTATAAACTTCAGCACAGTCTGACCTTGCAGAAAGTTGAATTAGGTGACAGAATTTTACTCAATGCTTTCCATATCAGAGTCTTAACTGTAGGACTTACAACTAGGGTTTGAAAACGGGAGTACTGACATGGAGCTTCTGTAAAACCACACAAGGATGCTGACTACTGACTGAATCTCCTTCTGCACATCTTTGAGGATAAAACCTGCCACCATCTCAACCATGGAAACAGTGACGGCCAAACAGAAAAAGCTGGGAATCACTGGTCTGTACTGTAAGATTTCATCTCTTGACATAAAATGGATAGGAAGAGAAAATTAAGCTGATAAATAAAATCACTCACTCCCTTCCTCATTTTGTTATTTTACACTGGGTCTATAATGAAGTTTCTGTGATTTCCATTCCAAATAAGAGAATATTAAGTGAGCCTTAAAAAAGAACCCAAAACGTAACAAAAATCTTCAAATAAATAATTCAATAATATGCAAAATCACCGCTTAAAAAGTTCCTTTATCCTGACACTGTATGATATGAGACATAAATTCACTCATTTCTTCTTATATCATTTACCTTCCTGCAGCTAGCAAGTCAAATTCATCCCTATTCCAGCCAAACTAGAAGAAAAATACAAATACGTTACATATATTAAAGTTTCACACGGTACAGAAAACTGCACATGGTATGTTCATTATTTTGAGTAACAATGCATTGGATGTTTTTACTTAACTGCAGAAGTCTAAAGAACAATAACTGGCAGAAGCTGTACGTTGATTTGAGTTGCTATACAGTAAATCAGCATAAGAGCTCTGACGTATTTCGTTTTTTCTCCTATTAATACACCCAAACATAAATTCTCAGTCATACTGTCTTAAAAAAAACCTGGAAGTGCAATATTCATGTTACTCAAAATTTGCATATCCCAGAGGTTTAAAAGTCTAGCGCCTGTTTTGTGTCAGATAAACAAACCACTACACTTTTTCAGCTTTTGAAAGTTATTACTTCCTGGAGCACTACCAGTCATCCTTAAAAACTGGAAGTATGTTTTCTGTTTAACTAGCAATTATATTTCCCAAGTTCAACACAGTGCAAGTAACATATATACATTGTTTCTTATTTAGAACCTCACAGAAATCTTCCTAAAACTTTTCAATAAATTGGATAATGCCTCTCTGGAGTAAATAATACCCACTGAGAACTATTTTGAGAATGTAAATAGCTAGCAATAAAATAACAACTCATAATGGCAGTTATAAATGGGAAAGTTTAATTCTAGATTAAGTAATGGTTGACAGGCATGAAGTCAGATGAGCATGAAGTTTTAGAAAGGATGTTTCTAACTAGCCACTAACACTTCTGTTTTTTAAATATGCACTAAAAGAAAGCTTCTACATTTCACGGTGTGTGGTCATTCACAAAAATGTATAACATATTCAAAATACTTCAGAAAACCACATATCCTGCTTGTATAACTTGTTGAAATTCAAGGAATTTGAGAAATGTTGTATTGAAACTCAACTACTTAAAATAAAACTGGTTACCCATTCAAAAGGACCAGTGTTTTAGACCACCTCATGTGCCTTCCCTCTCCCCCTCCCAAAAACAAAGTGAGTTCTACTATCACCACCTTGTGGTAAAGAAAGATAGACCTGTTCCTTAACCTTACACACCAGATTTTAAAGAGGAGGGGAAAAAACAAAACAAAACAAAACAAACAACTAAGACTGAAATACTGGTGAAACACAGTAAGACTTCCTTAACTTCACCAAAACACTTTCCAGCTTCATGATAGACAAGTTCATAAACAACCCTGCTGTAAGTGTAGGAAAAGTGGAAGCTGGTAACCTTTCATGCACCTAAGGAAAAAGAGCACTTAAGGCGCTCATTATTTTTAAATTACTAACTACATTTTCATAAGAGAAAAAAAATTGCCTGACAATGGTTACTGAATATTCATTCCCATATGTTCATTATCATACAGAAATTCATTTGTACTTACAGAATGAATGAGTGGTCCTAATACAATCCCACTGTCAACGCATCTACCTGTCACAACAATATCAGCTCCAAGGTCAAGAGCTCTGCTTATTGGTCTTGCACTAAAGATGACAAAACAAAACAGAAAACCTTTTACCTTTTTAAGCATCATCTTAAAAAAAAAAAAAAAAAAAAAAAAAACAACACCAAAACATAAAAATCAGTTCCCTGAAACACACAGGATAAAAATAACTTTAAAATCCTGTAGGAAACCAATTATATCAACTTTAACAACCAATTTGTCATTTTGTATATACAACAGTAGTATTTTAAAAAGCAAACATCAGAACACCCTATCACATTCAGGTACCTAAATCACATAGTTGAAACACTTGTCCTGATGGTCACAGAAACTGTTTTGAACATAGTGCACAGACGTTCACTTCTATTGTCAGTAACAGAAATTATTGTTTTTCAGAAATTCATTATTCTTATTTATTTGCCGATGAGTCTATAAAGACCAATATTCTTCACAAAGAAAACTTGGTGACTCTGCCCTCCAATTTTTAGTCTTTCAGGTCAAATTCTGTAAGTGTTTTTAGAATTTGCAATATCAACCAACTTCAAGAAGAGCACCATGCAGTCATTATTTTCAGAGACTCAGGCAACAGATTTTCCAGGTTTGTTAGGTAAGAGTCAGCCCAGCCAAAATTAGTTGAACCACTTGAGTTCCCATGCATCTGCTGGATTCTTTTCCATGAAAAAGACAGCTTGAAAACACAAACCGTGTAAACCATGTGCATTGAAGAACAAAACCAAGAGCAGTGTTTTACTAGTTTCTATGGACTTTGTCCTGCTTTTGTCAAGAGGTAAGTTAGAAAAAACAGAAGTTCTCTTAGTGATTTAAACACAAAAAGTATGTGTTTTTTTTCCCCACTGCTACATGAACCAAAGGATACTATCTAGAACAACAAGCAGATAAACAGCATACAGAAACAACTTACACCTCTGGGCACAGCGTGAAGTAACAGTCACCGGTAAAAAGCACGAATGGGGCTTCTGCATACATACAAACAGGATACTGACAGAAAAACTGTGTAACTACCTTTAAAAAGCAGTAAATAAAGCCATTTGGCTCTGTTGTTAAAAATGCACATGCACTCAATCTACAGAACTCCTAATAGCCCAAATCAGAAACAGAAGAAACAATACCCCAGTGCAAATTTCTAAGATGTTTACAAACTTGAATCAAAGTGTAAACGTCAGATTTATGGAATTAAAAGTGAGCTATCAACAGAACGTACAGATTTTACCCAATACACTCTGATGTTGACTTCTTTTATATATACAGATTTATCATTTAATTTATGAATAAGCATCCACTGCTGATGCTGTCAAAGAAAAATGTAACTTATGAAAATGACTAGTTTAAGAGGCTGGTAATAGTTGTACATTTCAGTGCAACTGACTTTAAGGAGGCATAAATAAATATCACTTTTATTAGAAAACCAAGAGCAACAGTTCACTGTTCCAACATCCATTAATGAAGCAGAGACGGATGTAACGGATTTTTAAAATGTCTCATCCTCATAGGAGTCTGCTTTTGTGCTCATTGCTTTGATTTGCATTGCTTTTTAAATTCATTAATAAATAATGAATCACCAGAACTGGAATGAACATTTTCTCACCCAAGTCACAAACATTATTTCTTAGATTTCATTTACAGTTGTGCAAATGTTGCAAGTCGAAGTTTAACAAACAGAAAATCCAGCAACAACAGAAAACACTAAAGTAAAATTTTAAAAGACTCATCTATTAAAAGGTTCTTGTTTTACAGAGAAAAATACATGCTGTGTTGAGTACAGCCAGATCCTTTATCTGCCAGAGATGCATTTTTGGAAAGTACAATAATGATGATAAAAGAGAGAGCACAGCAGTTTTTTCCATAAAGGTAAGAAAGGGGAGACTGCGTGCATAAACTTTAGACATACACCAAACAGAAATACAGGAGGGATTATATATATGACATGGAGGATGGAAAAGCAAAACCAGGATCACCATGACCATCAACTGGAAGAGATACTGTCTTTTGGGAACAGCTCACCATTGTCGCATTTCTCAGTCCTTCCCCTTTAATAGACTTGATGGACATTGATCTACCTGAAGAAGTTGATGGTGACAATGAAAATGCAATGGTTCACATACAGGCAGCTAGAATGCCTGCATTTTGAGATTTATGGGAGGCCTTTAATATCATGAAGGAGGCAAGGGAGATCTTTTAAAACAGTGATCCATGCTGGAAAGCCAGCTTCCAAAATCCCAGTGCTACAAAGCCTGACACACAATCCAGTGCAGCCTGGATTGTGCAGCTCCCACCACACTCAGAGCACATCCCAGCACTTTAATTCCTTGGTTGCATCGCTCTAGGGGCAACATCCTAAACAACTGCACCATGCAGCAAAAGGATACTCTGCATATGAAAACAGATTTTTGCAATTGTTATAACTAAACAAACTATTTTGGCTTGAACTAAAACCTGAGGCTTCACAGGAGTTATAATGCTAAGGAGTCACAACTGGCAGGGCTCTAAATTAGAAGTTTATTTACAAGTTACAAACATTTTTCTCCTGGTTGCCTGAATGACATGAAAGTGAACTTTACATACTACGCCGTTCTACTTGCAAAACAACACAATGTCAGGAAAACAACATGTTAAAATTATTTTTCCACAACAAAAACAACTTGCTAAAATAACTCACCCAAGATACACATTCATGCTATGAATATTCTCTGGAAATCGTTTGCCGCTCTCTAAATCAGTGATACCAGCTCCTTTCAGGTTCTCTTTCTGTTAGAAACCAAAGAAAACACCAAATCTGTGAGTATTTTGTAGTATCTACTGTAAGCCTTTTATTAGTATCAGACAACAGATCCCCCTCACAGCAACTCTAATAAAAGAATAATCATTAAAATTAGCAACAATACAAATCAGTTGAATGGCTAAGAGCCCTAGACACACTTTTAGCCATAGTTTTCCAGCACACAGAAAAGTAAGTCAGTCTTTAAAGAATGCAAGTCCATTCACAGATGGCCAACAACAATGTAGTATATTCTCTAGGCTTTTTAAACTGTCTATAACTGCTGTAGGACTGAATAAACCAAACCCTGCAAACAGAAATGTGTCTGTCATAACCACCATGGTGGCGGTGGCCAGAAAGCAAGGCTAATTCTGCAGTTCCAGGTGATACTTAGAAAACGTTGCATATGTACGAGAGGTAGGTTGGGGTGGGTGGTTTTGACCATGCATCAGGCAGCTTGGGAAACCAGTGGATTCAAGGGCCTGTGACTGCACAGAACCGATGCCTAATGCTAGTTACAGGAGGAATCTATCATATAGTGTGGAAAAAAGTCCTTCCTCTTTCAATTAATTTGGTATACTGTGGTAAGGACTGAAATCCTCCAAACCACAAATAACACTTCCTAGTGTAAATTATGATGTTTGGTATCAACAGCGTAAGGTGTCTGTAGACAGTAAAAGCTGTCTCTTTTCTGTTCCTATAATTTATACACTGACAATAGCACAGAAAATAATCCATTTCAGATCAGAAATGTCCATGCCAAGCTTAAATAATGACCATTTCACTGTTGTACCAGTAATGAAATTCTGGACTACTGGTGCTAAAGTAATTTCAGTAGGGCAGTAGTTTCTTGAAATGAAGTCCAAGCACTGCACACAATTTGCAAATAAAGAATCCTGATCATCTTCCACATTCAATAGCATGCAAGAAGTAACCAAGCCTACACAGATAAATAATTTGGCAAGTTACAGGCAGAGATTTAACCATAGTTCAAACCTACCCCCCTCTTAACCACCATCAACGTATAAGCTGTTTTTACAGTATATTTTCAGGTAAGGCAAACACTTTTTGTGGAACTAGACTTCATACACAAAGTGTCATCCTTTAAGTCAAAAAAAGCCATATATTTCATCTCTAGATTTCAAGGATTTTTTAAAATATTAAAACTTAAATCCTCCCACTTAGTTTTACCATACTGGCCACAAACAAAGTACTTAAAAACAGAAAAACAGGTACCTGTAAACAAAATAACAACTACTAAAACGAGTAATGAACATTTGAACACATGGTAACTATATCACATGCAAATTTAAGAGTTTTAACACTCAGGATTATTCATTTTGACAGAAACAGTAAGTAACAGCACATCTTGGCTTCTCCTCAAGAGCAAGGAGACCTTAGGTCAGATTTACAGTTTGCTTCAGAACCGTCAAAAGCAGATCCACAGTCTCAAAAAATTCACCCCCGTCACACATCAAACATAAGATGTGCCCAGAATTGTTTTCACGCATTAAAGAAAAATAAAGAGAATGAAGCAACAATTTTTAGATGCTTTTAACAGTAGAAGGCTACTGCATGAAGATATACAAAATAAATTCCTACAGGACAGTAAATGCCATCTTCATGTCATATAGACTAAAATAATTTCCACAATGCTACTTAAGACAAAGTAAAATACCTCATTCATTAGGTCATCTCCAGCAACAACAGCTATTTTCAAATCAACATCTGCTTTCTTTGCCACCTCCTGAAGGGCAGCTGCACAAGCAAGTGGATTAATTCCACCAGCATTACTGATGACACGAACACCTGAACAAAAAAAGCAAATTAAGTTCAGTAGCATCAGCAGTCACTTGTATTTTAAAAACTTAAAGGGTGCTGAAACGCAAGCAAGATGTCATCTTTGCAAGGTGTCAGATATCTAATCAAATAAGTACTAAAATCACATTAAAATATGAACATTATTTTATCTGTTAAAGGATCGGAGTGAATCAAAGCAAAATTGTTTACAGATACATAAGTGTTATAGATCATTTCTCGTCTTTCTTCTATGCACAGTAGGAAAAAGCAACCAAAAAGACACAAATGATCAGGCAGACAAACAGTATCAAAACAACTACAGGAACAGTATTTGACACAAGTCATTCAAGTATCCATGCCCTCCCAACAATGGTGTTAGCAAGGTACTGGGTACTTTGAAATAATTCCTCTTCTCTCAAGCTCAGAAAGCTGTGAAGCAATATTAATGTAAACAGAAAGTGATCAGAAGTAGTATTCTAAAACTATATGGGAATGTCAAAAAACTTTTAGATTGCATTGAAAATGTTTAGATCTCATGTTTTAATAAAGATCTGTAAAGCGATCTTCCATTCACAAATTAAAGCTACAGAAATAAATACATGTACATATTCATAATTAAAACAAACATTTCAAATTTACACAATGGCACCATCAGATCTGCACTTCACATTTATTAGGATGGGATTTTTGCTGATGTTTAAAACCCCATTCCTAAAGGACAGCAAAATGCTGGGGTAAAAAACATCTGTTTATAGCAACAGTAGCCAAACAAAGCTCATCTAAGCAAGTGAACTTGATTAACATATAAAATCATGCAAAGAGTAGCATACCTTTCCTGTGAATATCATTTATATAAGGAGCCATTGCAGCAGAGACAAAATCTGGAGTGTAACCTAAAACCTGAAAGAATTAAAAGCTGTAACCATTTGTCATGGTTAAGTCAATGCAATCCCTTTTCTTGGTTAACAAAAACGAGTGAACAGGGAACAACTAGATCTTAAAATGTTTGGATAATGTTACAGGAAAGGACACGAATGCTTTCACTAGATGAAACAGACTATATGAAAACAAATGCATAAAGGTGAGAAGTATACAAAACACAGGTGCCCCCAGAACTTGACATGTTTTAACCAGACGCCGAGCGCGATCGGGGCGGGCGGGAGCCGGGGAGGTACCGGAGCCGCCCGTCCCCGGTCAGGCTGCACCCACCCGGCCCGGCCCTCCCGCCGGAGCCCGCCCCGGCACGCTGGGGCTGCGCACCGGCTGCCAGCGGCTACTTACGGGAGACTGGGCTTTGGCGGCCGTCAGCAACGACATGGTGACCTCGGAGAGATAATCGAAGACGAGGAAATCCAGCTTCCCGCCGTACAGCAGCTGCGGCACTGGCGGGGCAGGGGAGAACCCGCCGTTAGCATCGCGGAACCCCCACCCCGCCCCGGGAGCTGCCCTGAGCCGGGGACAGCGCCCGGCGGTCCCGGCCCGCCGCTGGGCAGGGCTGCGGCGAACCAGGCCGTCCCGCCCCTGCTCTCGGTGACGGGCTTGCGGGCGGCCCGTCCCGTCCCGTCCCGTCCCGTCCCGCCCCGCCAGGGCGTGCAGCGGCAGCGCCGGCCCGGCCGCTTGCGCAACGGGGCTGTTCGCGGCGCTACCAGCCGTCGCTCGCCGACACGCTAGGCCTCAGCGCCCCAACGACCGTCCTCGCCGCCCGGCCGGGTTTCCCCGCCTTCCCCGCGGGCAGCCACCGCCCCGCCGCCTACCTGCGGCCGCTGTGTCGCCCCAGAAGCCCGAGGCGCAGCCGATGCGCACCGCGGCGCCTGCTGGGGGCTCGCAGCCGCCGCTGCGCCGCCTGCTCCAGCGGGGCGGGCGGGCAGCAGCCCCCAGGAGCCGCGGACCCCGGCGTCCCAGCAGCGCGGCGCAGCTCATGGTGGCGGCGCGCGGGTTCGCGGGCACCGCCCCTGGCTGAGACCCGGGCCCGCCCCGCGGCCCGCCCCGGCCCGGCCCGGCCCGGCCCAACCCGCGGCAGCGGCCTAACCGTGTCGGGGGTGCGCTGGGAGTGTGTGGGGGTGGCTGCGAGAAACGACGGGAGGAAGTTTCTCAACACGGAGTGTGCTGGAGAACGTGGCAGGAGCTCGGCAGTCCCGTCTGGGCCCCGCTGGGTCGAACGGCTGTGATGGCTCCAGTCCAGGACGGGCCGAAACGGGGCGGCCGGTTTGGTTCTGGTTTTATTCAGGCCCACGCTGGACATGGATCAGTGGCAGGCGGGTTTGTGGCTGCCGCGTCCCTGCGGTGCTGCAGGGCAGGTGAGGGCACCCGTGTCACTACAGAAACACCGTGTGAGGGTTAACCTGAAAAGTGGAAAACCCATTCAGGCCAGTGGTAACATCAAATGCAGGTCAGATACTCTGGTCATGACATTTTTATGAAACATTTCCCTCCTCCCATAAATAAAAAATGCGTGTATTTAAAAATAAGGCTTTCTGTGGAAGCACGTCTCGGTTTTGACAGGAAGGGTTTCTCAGGTCCCAGACTGATTTTCTAGACAGCAAACAAGAGGTAAATGTCACCAAAACAGCAAATTCCCCAGGAGGAACGACTTCCCAGACCCGAAGTCTGAATCGGAGGGCTGGCTTTGAACATCTACACGGACGGCTGAACATATGGAGCAGGAGTAACTACTACTTTTATACAGTCCTAAAATTACTTTCAGCCCTTTGAAGGCAACCACGAGGCTGATGTGCCCGCCGGTGAAAATGGGTTTGACACCCCTGAGTTGTAGAGGGACTTCAGAGTGACTCCCTGTCTACAGAAAATCCACATCATTCATCTGATAAGACAGGACTGTGACTGAGTTTTACATACTGATCTGGTGCAATAACTGCCAGGTCTCCCTTAACACGTACACTTTGATCCTAAGTGGTTTTGAATTATCTCTTGCAGAAGAAACAATAATAAAATGTGGGGTCTTTGTGGGAACACTGAAAATACAACGTTCAGTGCGACATCGACAATGCTAACTGTATCATGACGAGAAGTGGTTTTACTGATGTAAAAAGTCATTATGCTGAAAATATGTAAATAACTACTTTTGGAAATTGCTGATAAAGCGTCCAGTAAGAGTAATTTCTGATTGCAATTAGAAATTATGCAGTTGGGAGAAGACAGAAAATAATCATGCTGTGATCTTAGGATTCAGTTCTTTATTTAGGGAGGTGCGATATTTTCCTATCACAGAAAGACCATAAAGCACCATCTTCTAACCCCAGTGCCTAAAAAGTTATAAACAATTATTGTCCTCAGTGATTAAACAGGCAGAACCAGAGAGGTCACACAGAAAAGTTGGTTCCCTACACATAGAAAGGAACTAACTTTTGATTATTAAATTATTAAAGTATTTAATTATTATGTTGAAAGCACACAGGTTTTGAGTTCCTATAAAAAAGTAAACATCCAAACAATTGGAGGAAAAAAAACCCAAATATGCTGTGTATACATAGCTGACTCCAGATAGCTTTATCCTAAATATACCAATGTATATTTATTGTAGCTCCTTAAGGTAAACTTTGAAGCAAGAACAAGAAATAGCACTGTCTGGTATAAAATACACAGCCATCAGTATAGCCATAAAGACAAACGCTTTCTGTAGTTAAATTTTAAAGTGTCTTCTATGTGTGTTTCAATATGGAATACATTGCAGTAAGATTCCAACATACTGTAACAGCAGGAAACGTGGCTAATCCTCAGCAAGTCTTGCAATGGGCTCAAATGCTGTGGTGAAATTCAAGTGCAGTTTGCTGAGACTCCATAATCAACATGCTGCAGTCCTCACTGATTTCTGTGCTTAAACATATGCAAAATAAATGTTAATCATTAACAAAAATAATCATTATAACCTATGAATGTAAGTAAAATTCCTGCTGAAATGGGTCGGGCCAAGATTTCGTGCTGCGAAACTGAATTTCTAGACATGAGAAGGCAGGGCTGCTCAAACGAAGTGAACCAGAGGTCGGTAGGTGGCTGTATTTCACCACCATCCGCACCTGCCTCACATACCAAACCATCCGTGGCCCCAAGAATTGTCATCTAACTCTGCCAGCATCCCCTGTGCTGCCTGCGCTATGCAGAGAGGCAGATCTGCCCATTTCACTCTGGATGAACAAATGTATTTTATATAAATACACACACGCGTACATTGCTAGGACAGTTTTGGAATCAATAAGGTGCTTTATTATTTTAACTTCTTTCAAATATTTTCATGGCATGGATTTTGAGAGCTCATGATTCTGCGATGGGCTGGTCTTGCTTTGTCTGAAACCATTTTAAGGCCCTTACGGAGCCTCACATACAATTTTAGCAAATTTGCATATGGATGTTTATATGTGTGTGAGAGAATCAATATCCAATGTGTATAAAATATTAAGATACACCTATTAGTTGATCTGCCAAAACATGAGGGAAGGATTTAGGACTGTTTTTATTATTTGCAATGCTGCACTGAAGAGACAAAGGGATCAAAGCCCATGTTCTGTTGATTCCCCCAGAAAATGTGTTTCTTACTCAATTTAGACTTGTCTATAAGTAAGTAGGCTATCTAACAACCTTTTTGAGGCTCCAACAAAATAATCCATTTTAGTGGGAAGAGTAATTTCTATGGTCCATTGTTCCCTACATTTGATTAGACAGATTATTTTCTTAAAATAAAGACTGAGAGTTTTCATCATCCTTATCACTGTATCATGAGCAGTAAGAATTAGCTCAGAACCTGTCATTCCATATGCAAGGTTAGGATTATTTTGATGAAAACAGAAGGAAATTTAGAGATTCTTTTTCCAGGTAGGCTTGGGAAGCAGCGTTATGTGATGGCCAAGTTGTAATTTTGAGATTTGGAGTTTTATGTGACTTAACAGATTTTAGGCAGGGTTTATTGCTCTTTGAGGACATCAGATGGCACTGTGCAGTTGTCAGTGAAGCCCAGAAGGACCTACAATCAGTACCAAGCCTGTGTGAAATTCATACACAGAGGTGCTAGTAAAAAACTTGACTGTGTTTGTGGCCTCTATTGGGGATATGGGTCAACAATAACAGACTGTATAACTTTATCGCATGGTAGGAATTCACATCCGTTGGCTCCATTGCTTAATGTACAACTTTGAAGAATAAGCCAGATTTTTAATCATAAATTGTGAGAAAGAAGGCCAAAAAACCCCAAACCATCTGGCTTTAATTTTTATGTTAGAGAAACGAGACGGTTACAGAGTTTAAAAAACAAACAAACAAACAAAACAAAACCACTAAAAAACAAAAAAAACAAGTTTTTTGCTGTTCATGGTTCAAATGTAGGTCAGTCTGAGATTCAGTTTATTTCAGTGACCCTATACACTTGGATTTACTTTTATTATGCCAGTGGCATTAATATTTCAAACATAGGCCTGTGCTTCCCTCCCTATACACAGATTTGTGCACCAGTATCGAGCACAGATGATGTGTAAAGGAAATGTGAAATTCATTATTCTGCTACCATCATCCTGAATTAATATTGTTCAGAGCTAATCCTGGAAGTCAAGGCAGACAATGCAGAGTACGATTTTCCAAAGCAAATGTACTTTCCATGATTTTTCTAGGATTTTTCTGACAGTTAAGCTTCCTCTGGTTGCTTAAAAAAGTATTTCACGGGCCAGGATTTTATGTGAAATATATTACTTTTTTGCTGTGTTTCCTTTAATGTCACTGGAAATAAATTCCTGTCCAAACCTATAGTATCAGCAGATACCAACAAATATTTTAGTTTATTGAGTAGGCTCTGTTTTGTTTATTGAGGCTCTGCCCTCTCAACTAATTACAAAATATTCAGCAAATATTTGAATATATTACTTATCTCATTCCCACAAATTAGTGCATCTCTTTGTTTAACAGAGTTCACTGCTCTTGCCCTCAAGGTAAAGCATACATTGCAATCTCTTTTGCAGACAGTCTGAAAACCTGCCTTTTCTAAGTGAATCAACAGCTGAAAATGATCTCTGTAAATCAGTAAAGGGAGAGAATTTGCCATGTTGCATCTAATACCCTTATTTAAGACACAAACAACTCAAAGCTCAATAATGATGTTTAACTGATCCCAGTGCATGGTTTGTGGGGTTGTAGTGAGTTTAGTAGTTTTTTAGCATGTGGAAGTATAACATCCCATGCTCTGGGACTCAGAAAAACCTCAGTTGATACAAAGCAATGATATATGTAACCTTCTGAACCTTATTGATTTTGTTCCTTTATATCACATTTCTATTGCTTTTAGAAGATATGTTCTCTACTATTCCGTAAGATTTGAAGGACATTTAAATGAAGTCTGAAATGTATCAAATTAAGCACCAAAAAGAAAAATGACAGGATTTTTAAGTAATAAAGATATAGCTTATTCAAACTATTAAACACTTAGCTCATGGACATGAGGTATTTTCAGAAGTGCTTTAATGATGAGGTACCTTGATTTTTTGCTTTTCGATTGTTGAATACTTTTGAAAATTTATTAGTAATAATATCTGTAATCAAAATAAGACACATTAGCTACATAAAATAATTTGGTTATTCTTTGCAGAAATCAAAGGCTCTTTTACATTGCTGTATTCTGTAGAAAAAGTGCTGGGAAAAATGGCCGCCAGAACGTGAGTCACAGATGAAATTACTTTTAGCAATAATATATCAGTGGAGTTTCCCTGCTTAGATTTAAAAAAATATAATATCCTATAATTATTTAAGAATACATTCTAAAGTATCTTTTCTGCATCTATGTTGTGCATGCCGCAAAATAGCCTGTGAATTCTTTCCCGAATGGAAAGCCCAATTTGACATGAAATACATACATTTAATACTTTTTCTCAGAACCAGAACCATTTCCAGCCTATATTTGAACTGAAGCACAGTGAATATCTGTACTGGTGTCATGAGTGAAAATAAATTAAAGCTTCTTCCATGCAGAGCAACTGAGAGCTGATTTTTGCTGACTCAGGAATCCTCCAGGCAATTCATTTCAGGAAGGGTGAGGAAGAAAACTGTTGCAGAGTGGACTATCCAATTGGCAAAAACGTTGCCATTTAGCTTTTGCCCAAGTTTGGAATATTGAAACAGAAAGAGAAAGATGAGTTGGAAAGCTTCATTTTCACTTTTTTGCTTCTGTTTGTAAAGCAATTGATTTTATAGGACACTAGCAGTATAACTTCAATACTAGACAGCTTTTTAGTCATCTGTTTCTCATCCTAATTATCACTCACTCATTGATTGACCTAGTGAAGGGGATTTTGCCCACTAATCTGTATAGCTTACTAGTAGTACTAGCAGGATAATGCATATTGATAATGGATTGCAAAGCAAAAAAGGCAATTTTTTTCAATATTTACTTTTGAGGGGGTTTTCAACATTTATTTTTGGTATTTATTTTTACATAACAAAATAAACTTCTGGAGTATCTGAAAAAAAATTGCAAGTTCAAGTCAAGTCCACTGAACATTTTCAGTTAAAACAATAACAAAACCCCATTGGAAATGTCAAAATGGATCACCGAACATTTCTGAAATTGTATAGACTGATTTTTTCAAGTTAGATTCTCAAGGCATGTAAGTTTGAGTCATAAGATTAAAATCCAGTTGTTTTTCCATGGCAGTCATTAGAATACTCTGATACTCAGGAACTAATTTACAAGCACAAGCTTTTTTTCTCAGATTGTTATTTCTGAGGGAAGATTTACTGCAAAGGATGAGAAGGTGTTGGATAGTCTCCCAGTGGCTGTTTACCAAAAACACTAATAAAACTGAGTTGAAGAGGCTCTTTTAAACAAATAATGAATCACCTTTACTATCTACTCAAACATAAATTGCAAGAAAAGAGTAAACTGACTTTGAGAACTCTTCCTTCTGTGTGCACTACACAAATCATTCCTCATTTGTTACCAAATCAGCAAACAGACTTCCTGGAAATAAAAAACTGGCCAGAAAATCAACACAGTCAAATTATGTTGGACACATCTGAGGGTACAACTAGGTCTCTAGCACATTTGTTTGGTAAATGGGTCAGCTATTTTGCAGTCAGGACCAACCAAGACAAAAGGGTATGTAAGGGAGGAAAAATACTATGTAGCCATTCCACTAAGAATGCACATTATTTTAAACGCAATGAAAAGCTATAATAAGTTATTTCTAAGGTAAAACCATAGAAGGAAGCAAAGATATAAAAGGATTCATTATTCAAGGCTAAATCATGACCATGTAATCAGTAAAGCAAACAAAAATTTCCTGAGATGTAAATACATCAATTGCTAAGAAGTACAAGAGATTGCAACCAGAAGTACAATTAGGTAACACTTACAAGTGCAGTGTACAGGTATTTCTAATAATTAAAGCAATGTTTAGTATCAATTGCTTCATGAATATAAATCTATACAGTGATAATTTTGTCTAACACATGCATCTTGCTGAAAATTCAGTTTTCCTATTCCTAATCCATTTGTAGGCATAATGATCTGTTTGTTTTACCCACAAAACTAGCCAGTTAACTAGAACAATGAAATTCTATGTATGCATTGGAATTATTTCATTACAGCCATTCTCATGTTTTATTTCTAAAATGTTAGGCTTTTTCTGTCAAGATTAACTAAGCTATTTTTGCCAGTGTTGACTGTTGTCATCTATTGTGACATTCTGAAATTCTTGCCTAGGAACACAAGCCAAATTTTTCCATATTTTGTTACCAAATATTCTTCCAACAGAGTTTCAAGCCTATATGTACTACTGTTAGTGACAAAAGGGAAGGGAGTGTTCTTTATCCCGTTGAAGGATAAGGGATACTTAGATTGTGTTGTGTCGTTCACCTACTGTGCCATGAGCAATACGTGCTCATATGCGCTCTTGAGCATACAGCTGTAGTTGAAACTGGGCCAGTTATTTTACAAAGTTCATACCAGCAACCTACTCATGCTGTATAGTCATATCTAAGGGAATCCTGGTGGTGCACGGCCACTGAAATTGTACCTCCACGATCCTCTGGACCCTGTGTTGTGACGTGCAACCAGTGAAGGAGCAAAGTAATCTCAAGCAACGTGTGAGCAGCTTGGCAAGGAGATTCAGTAGTAGATTCCTGAGTCCATGTTAATAGCATTAATGAAGCAACAGTAGAAAACACAAGAGCAGGTAGACTTTTACCCAGTTTTATTTACTTTATTTTCACTCTTTAGGAAACTGAGTTAACCATGTAACATGTAGAGCCATGTGCTATTGGTATCAGTAAGGACAACAGAAGCACGTTCTGCACATGACTCTTGAAGGTAATTAATGCCAGATTTGGAAGGGTAAACTTCTAGCATTGGTCATCCTTTGGAAAGGACTTTTGGCAGCCTGGCAGCTGCCTCACTGGTCATCAGTACACTTCCTGGAAAGCTGACTCTCCCATGAACAGTACTTCAGCCTCACATAAGTGTCCCACAAATTTGATTTCTAGCATCATAAATGCTCAGATTTGCTTCTGGCCATATGTGTCTTGGTGGGAAACCTTCTGATTGACCAGATGTGACCAGATGAAAAGAGGATATTCTTATTTATTGTTGGGCTATTGGTAATTGTTACATGTAATTCAGACAGTTACTTTGGCTTTTCCATGTGCTGTTTGAGTGAAACTTCTGCCAGCCCCATCCTGAAGCCATGTATGAATTTTCTTACACTAGTGTTCCTAGAAGTAGCATCTCCATGCCTTGTCTCACCTTCCTGCTTTCTCCAAGACCTTCTGGCTGGAGCAGAGATCAAGCAGATAAGTGGGAAGCAGGTTCTGAAAATGGGAGGAGTAAGAGATGAGTGCAAATTCTGGGAATCCACCTCAAGCCCCTACTCCACCTCTTCCCGCCACCTCCCGCTGCCCGCCCCCAGCTCCAGCCTGCTCCCTTAAACTGGAGCTGCCCTGTGCTGGGCTGAACATTTTCGGCTGCTGACTGCAGGACTCGCACCCGGCAGTCGGCAGCGCCTGGTGGGGCAGACATGATGGTGCTGAGGTTACAGAGCTGGGCTCCTCTGGGGTCTCTCCTCTCCCTCCTCTTTTCCACCAGCATGGCGGTAAGTGACAGTGCTAGAAAATGCATCAGCACAGAAAATGCTGTTAGAGAAAGTTAACTGAAAATGGTCTTCTTTCTTCTCTTCAGTACATTGCTACCAGAGAAAACTGCTGCATATTAGATGAACGATTTGTAAGTAGCTGAACAATTTTCTTTTATCTTAAGAGCTTGATTAAAGCTTTCCTATGCTGATTATTAACTACCATTATCACTTGTAGCTTTATTTGAACTTCATTGTTATTTTCTATATGTACTAAATGCACTGTGCTTAAACGTGTTATCTGTTAATAGAGATGTATGCTTGGTAAAAATGCAGGGAAGGCTGCACTGTTGACAAAAGCAGATATCCAGAAGACACTAGAAGTAACAGCATGCATGCTTTTCATGCTATATGTGTGTATGTGCACACAGTGTGAAACTAAACTGACTCTGTACATTCAAATACAGCAGACAAAAATGGCAAACATCTCCCCCTTTTATCCACAGTTATTTGTATAAGCAGTGACTGAAAGTTCCCCTGCCCATATATTCTGCTCTCCTGTTTTTTTTTCTCCTGAGACATTGCCAATTTTTATTCTTTCCTCTTTAGGGTAGCTACTGCCCAACGACCTGTGGCATTGCCGATTTCTTTAATAAATACCATCTCACTATGGATAATGAACTGCAGGAAATGGAGAGAATTTTGCAGCAAATTACTAACTCCACGGGAACAGTAGAACATGTGATTCAACACATCCAAAGCCTCTATCCTCCAGAGAAGCAGACACTACCAAGTGAGAATATAATGATAACTACACAACTGAAAAATGTAGTTTATGTAGTTTTATTGGGTTTTAATTTGCCTGATTGCAATAATTTTACACCTTTGTCTGTTTTACAGATTCAATTGATGGCTTGACTCAAAAGTCCAGGAAAATAATTGAAGAAATTATCAGATATGAAAACACTATTTTGTCTCATGAAAATACTATACAGTACGTATCTTCCACCTTTTATACCACTTGGCAATCCAAATAATTTTCTTTCTGTCCTTTTATTAAGTGCAGCTAAGGCTCCCTCAGAAAGGTTTTTTGTGCTCATGTGGACCATTGTGCCCACACTGTCCTTAGCAGCTGCCTAGCAAGACACAGAAGGATCATGAGGATCTGATATTGCATTCTCTGCTCATCTGAATAAGTCATTAATTATTCAAGAAGTGCAAGATAAGAATGTCAGGAAGCATGACAATATTTTTATTTATGTTTCTTTTGCTGTGCCAGCTACTTCTAAAATTTTTTTCTCGACCTTTGGAGATTTTATTGATATGAGTTTGTGCTGCAATGCAGAGTGTGTGCAATATTTGTACAATCATTCACTCTGTCTAGTTTAGCTGCATATATCCATGAAAATCAGCTCAGTTACATTGATATAAATCATAAGTAATATAAACTCAGGGGTAGTCTTTTGTAAGTTGACACTGAAAATACAACTGAAAACATCATTAACTTTTCTAAATCTTAAGGATATGTTTTATGACCGGAATGTACAAAAATCTCCACTTGTATAACATTATGTCAAAGATGATTTATGCATTCTGACACTTGCAGCAGTTTATTTGCAGCATTTATGTTTCACAAATGCATCCATAATTAAAGAGGAATAATTTATCATTTGCTTCAGGAGAACAGAGGAAAAGTTTAACAGAATCACAGAATGTTAGGGATTGGAAGGGACCTTGAGAGATCATCTAGTCCAATCCCCCTGCTGGAGCAGGAACACCTAGATGAGGTTACATAGGAAGGCGTACATAGAGATATTCATACATTAATTACTGGTTTGAGTTTTGCTGACTAGAGTCAAGTTTTGCAGAAGATTACATTTTGCATAAGGTTAAGCATGTGCTTTCCTACTTCGTATAGTTTCCTCAGCTTTAAATATTGATACTAACAGAGGCACTTCCTGTTAGAGGGGTGCATGTAGCAGCATGCTACACTGGTGGGGCACGTATGCAGGGAAATGTGTGTTACGTATTCAGAAACAGCTGAAACAACAAGCCATTCTTATGTCTCTCTGTCCAGACAGTTGACAGATACACATATATTGAACAGCAACAGGATCATACAGCTGAAAGAGAAGATTGCCCAGCTTGAGTCACACTGTCAGGAGCCATGCAGAGACACGGCTGAAATACAGGAGACAACAGGAAGAGGTGTGCAAAATGCTTCTTGTGTGGTGGAGGGTTAATCCCGTTACAAGTATCACCAGCTGGCATCACAGCGATGAGTTATTTGTAATCTTATGGGCCATAGACTTCTGCAGAGGTATATAAGATTGCATGTTATGAAACCAGGGCTTGAATCAATATAGGTGTTGGGTAGAAGCTCTACAAACAGGGTATTCAAGTGGAACAGAGGTATTGCTTGTTCCATTGACTTTTTTGTCCAACATATGATTATCCCAAAACGTATGCTAAACATGAGGGACATGAGTAGAGTTTCCATGGATTTAGGACAAACAGAAGATAACTCCTTATCACATTTCTACTGAACCATCTGAAAAACATGTTATTATTCCATTAGCTTCAAAAGTGCCGTTTTTGTTGATGTAGATATTAATGCAACTATTATATTTTACATTTCGGTTGCTAAAACTCTACATGAGAGTAAATTCCTCCTCATGTTACATAAGTCCTTTGACCTTTAGTAGGATTTTTATGGCAATTACATTAAAGTATGTGGAGTAAATAGCTAACTGTGCAACAAGGATGTTTAGATGAATTGTATTTCTTGCACTGAAAAAGTTACAATATCAAATAAATGTGAGGGTAGAACTGTACCTAGATTAATAACAATCTTTTTAATATCTTTACTTCAGATTGTCAAGACATTGCAAATAAAGGAGCCAGAAAAAGTGGTCTTTACTTTATCAAGCCTCAAAAAGCCAAGCAGTCATTCCTAGTCTACTGTGAGATTGACTCATATGGCAACGGCTGGACTGTATTACAGAGGGTATGACACTTATGTGTTATTACCATGAGCAAGCTTACTGCATCAGTACAGTTTTTATTTACCTACATAAGATACATATCTTTTTTTGATTTAGGTTTTTGGGTTTTTTTTGTTTTCCCCAGAGACTGGATGGGAGTGAGGACTTCAAGAAAAACTGGGTTCAGTACAAGGAAGGATTTGGACATCTCTCTCCAGATGACACCACTGAGTTCTGGCTGGGCAATGAAAAGATTCATTTAATAACTACACAGTCCACTCTGCCATACACCTTACGAATAGAACTGGAGGACTGGAGTGGCAAAAAAAGGTATTTGCTTGTGATGCTCCTGAAAATGACAGCTTAAAACCTACTGCTTCTACTGCTGCATCAGTTTGTACAGCTCTCTGAAAAAATGATGACCTCTTAGACCTGCTAACATGAATAGGACACTGTTTTGGCTCCTGACCTCAAAGCTATGACAGCAGTCACCCTGTGTGACTTGTTGCGAGATACACATGCATGTCTGAAGGCCACATGCTGGCAACCCTAGTTTAGTTGGCAGAAGGAATTTGTTTCTTCTATTCAAGATTCTTCACATCTTATGCATCTTATTGACTACATGATTGTTTTAGGTCCCTTCCAACTGAACTATTCTATTCTATTCTATTCTACTCTATTCTATTCTATTCTATTCTATTCTATTCTATTCTATTCTATTCTATTCTATTCTATTCTATTCTATTCTATTCTATTCTATTCTATTCTATTCTATATTCCATTCTCCAGGAAGGTTTACCAGCTTTGCTATTTCTTGAGACATCCACTTCTTCCTTCCACCAAGAATTTCCTCATGATCTAAGTAAGCCCAACTATTATGAATGTGGGAGATACATACATGTGCATGTTTATATAATGTAGATCTTTCATACATCACTGAAGAGTAGTAGTCAGAAAACATCTGACACTGGAACACAAATGCTGGTCAATGTGTGTCATTGAACTGAGGCACACAATCATGCAAAACCAATTCCTTTTCAAATGCTAGGATGCCATAAATGCCTTTTTCTGCAGTTCTAACACCTATGTGTTTCTCATTTGCACATGTACTGGGAATGCAGCATGCTGATATTCACCATTCTCCTTTGTTAACAGTACTGCTGACTATGCTGTATTCAAAGTGGGAAGTGAAGAAGACAAGTATCGGCTGACTTATGCCTACTTTATTGGTGGTGAAGCCGGGGATGCCTTTGATGGCTTTCATTTTGGAGATGATCCAAGCGACAAATCCTTTACCTATCATAATGGCATGCGGTTCAGTACCTATGATAATGACAATGATAACTTTGCTGGCAACTGTGCTGAGCAAGATGGATCTGGATGGTGGATGAATAGATGTCATGCTGGCCACCTCAATGGAAAATACTATATAGGTAAAGTACCTTCTAAATACCTATGACCCAGGACACCACATTTCAGTGACAAAGAAAAATAGGTCAGTTCCATTAAGTATGTTTTACTCTCTGGTTTTCTTGAAGCTGGCATAGCGCATTCTTTGCAATAGATGTTAACACCAGCAATAGGAACTTACAGCTGCTCTCCAGCCCAAAGTGGGAGAACTAGTCCTGAGAGAAGCAAACTGGGGGGAGAAAGGCAGTGAGCAAGGCCTGTTAGCATGCTCAGGGATGCTATGGAGGCGTTAGTACCAGGAAAACATATAGACAGATCAACCGTTTTTGAAAGCAACTGTTTTGCTCTAACCTATGTTTTTTAGGTGGTGTGTACACATCGCAAGATGTTGGTCCATCTGGATATGACAATGGCATTATCTGGGCAACCTGGCGTGACCGGTGGTACTCCATGAAGAAAACAGCAATGAAAATCATCCCATTCAACAGACTGTCAGTAGATGGACAGCAGCACAACTTAGGCAACACCAAACAGGTTCGACCACAGGGCTGGGGAGATGTTTAAAATTACAAAAGAACATAGGTATTGTTTCAAACACTGAGCATGGGCAACTGAATAGGACACCGTGTCTTAGAGAAGTTGGCTTTGTTTATGTGTACACACACGCAGGCACGTCGCAAGAAGAGCCAGAGGCCATGAATGCATTTGCAAAGAGCAAGTTTTATTTTAGTTAACTCTCTGCTGGGGGATCTCCGAAGCCACACCTGAGCTCCCAGGCAGAGGTGACACAAGCGGGGACGCAGGCGCTGGCCAGTTCAGCCCTGCTGGAAGATCACTGGGCCTGCTGAACTCGCCTGTATTTCAAGGCTTCAGGCAGGTGCAGCCTCCCGCTCTTTGTCACAACAAAGCAGGAATCTCAGACATAGTGATAAGGTGCCTAGGGTTTCTCACAGGCCTATGTTGTCTAACGCAGAGGTTCTACTCATCAAGCACACAAGGCCCGTAAAACAATTAGTGTGATGTATGTGCTTTTTCTACAGACAGGTGCAAGTCACTTGAGCGTATTTACATTTAACTAACCTCCTCGCCAAATCTTCTGCTATATCCCCATACAGTTTACCATTTTGTCACAGAAATATTTGTACTTCGATTTTAATATACCTTCCATTTTACTATTTCTTTTAACAGATAGATAAATGGATAGTCTTGTGATCAGAAATAATCCCTTGTCTTCATGTATTTTTAAGTGTTACATTTTTAATTTCCAACTAGTATAACTGTGTTTTAACACTATCAACATGTCATCATAGCCTTATGTACTTCTTTCTTTAGAATAATATTAAAATGCACTCTTTTCTTTTTTTTTTTTTTTTTCTGTTTTAGGTTGGAGATTCGTAAAGGGGCAGTTTCACAAAGACTGGTCTGACCAGGGAAACAAATATCTTGTATCTTAGACACTGAACTTACCTGACATTACACAGTTCAGTTTTACTGTAAAACACTGTTGACTGGAAAATGCCCAAGACTCTTCCCTGAGCAGTGCTTAACTCTGTACATGGTTATTATTTTCTGTACAAATTCTCAATAAATTTTTGATTACTACAAAAAATCTGAACTTGTTATCTGTGCTCAGCTGTTGGCCAAACAAAGCAAACTTTATGATGCTTGGAAGGTTACTCTGATCAAACCTGTACAATTCAGTCATTCCTGCGTTGCAGGCCAGTAGTTTCTGCTCTTTGTTTAGAGGCGAGTGTTAGAACTATTTCTCCATAAAATATGGCTTGCTACCAAAAGTTTTCATTCTGTTTTCCGATGAAATTGATACGTGACATGGACCAAAGTACACACCAACTTGAAAGAGGCCTGGTTTACTGCTGAAGGCTACTTAACTGACCTTACCGTGAAATAATGAATACATTTTCAATCAGGATGTGTTAGGAAGTATCCTATCAATGACCAAGAACAAATGTTTTACTCCAAAGCATACATATCAACAGGTTTCTCAAAATAAAAGTTTCATTTGCTATATAGCGCATAGTATTACACTGTACAATCATTACTCCTGAATACCCCTTCTTTGTTCCTAAGTATATAAAATTAATGTAATGTATCTAGTGTCATTATGAGACCAAAAAATGATAAAATTTGCAGCAGAAATTCATTGTATTTTACTTGAATTTTCTTTTTCTAGATCTGGTAGTAATTTTCCGTGTGACCCACATGAGCAAACTCACAGCACAGATCAAGAAGAGCAAAGAGTTTGCGATGCTGTCTGAATGTACTCAGAATATTTGATGAGTGCATTTGAGGGGTGCATTAGCAAAACAAATTAGGTTTGTGGATAAATTTCTCAACAAATAATACACTCTATCTCAAGTTAGTATATAAAGAAGTGAAATACAAAGTGTACCCTGGTTCTTATTTTTAGTTACTAGTGAGAGGCCAGAAGTTCACCTGATATTTCTGAATAGCACATTCAAATGCTTTATTTTAAAGACAGGGAGACATTACACTAGTAAGACAGATCTTAAATGCGGTATATGCTACCTCAACACTTCTCCAGTTTTGGTGCCCAGGTCTCTAGCGAGGCTGCTGCTGGGTCTCTTTCCTTGGGTCTGAGCCTCCACAGCATAAGCTGCTGTACCCCTGTCATTGTTACTCAGGTTGTTTTGACTTAGTTCAAGTTCTACCCTTGGGCCAAAATCTAAGAGGAAGAGAGGCTTCTCAGGAGCAGGTGAGAAGAAGCCATCATAAGCCTAGGGCCAGTGTGAGGTTAACAACTGTTTGGGATGAAGGACAACCTCTCCACACCACTGAACCACTATATTTGCACAGCTCTGTTTCACCCATGCAACCAGTCATGTTGCGTGGCTCACCACCAGCTTTGACACCCAATTCATCACTAGGCAAAGCATTTTATGGGTTGCTCTCCAGAACTAAGATTGGCTTATTCTTACAGTTGATTTATTGGTGTCCTAGTTTTCACAAATAATTTCAACCTCTTTGGAGGGAACCATCTGCTCCAGTGGTCAGGAAGGTCAGAGCTATTGAACCCAATAATCTTGATCTTTCAGAGGAGTCCTATGCCAGAATTCATCAAGGAGTCTACGGGATCCCAGCCTACAGTTATATTCTCTGGGCTCTGAAAGAACACTGGCAAAACTCATATCTTTTGGAGGTCCTTTCTACTGTTTCCAAACCTCTATCAAAGGGGCCTGAAAAGATCTCCTGTTTCTTCTGACTCTTAGGGAGTTAATAATACTCCTGGTATTATTTTTTGCAAGCAAATATGTTGCAATTTGACTTAATGCCCCAATTTCGTACACTGAAAAGTCATATTTCTCTTTTCTACATGAGACTTTATTGTACATGACAGTCAGATCATAGCTATAGTAAAAGTCATCTGTATTTACGTGAGCCTGTCTCCCTCTAAGTTTATAAAAATTTGTCATAGGATTTGGTGGATATAAGTTTGCCTTTCTTTCATACATGTGCTTGCAGTCACTCTTCCAAAGACCACTGTAGCACAAAACCGAGGAACTGGGAACAGAAATACTTTCTCTTCTGTATGCTCACTCCAAAGCAAAACCAACCAACCAAACACAAACAAACAAGCAAAAACAAGCAAACAAACAAAGTCAGAAAAAGTGGATGAGGAAGGGGATAAAGGTAGAATGAGGTGAATAAGGTGGGCAGATTGGAGGGCTTACTGGGTCCCTCAGTGCCTAGGACACTGCATGGGGAAAATGTGGGATCATATGCTGGGGCTGGCTAGTAATGAGAGCTGGAGCTGAAGAAGAATGGAGTCTAAGACAAGGTGTCCAGAAGAGGGACAGGAATGAGCAGGTAAAAGGAGGAGAAGGTACTGCTTGGAACCTGGTGGTAGAGACTGGTGGTAGGAAAGGAGACAGGGACAGTGCTGGGCAAACTAGGGCTGGCTCACATCTAGGGCACACAAACCAGACCTAATCCCAGACTCCCCAACTATTGCTCTGGCAACCTGCCAAGAGCAGGGCAGCTGAAATAGCGAACTGCATTTCTGTCCTTCAATCATGAATTAAAGTTAAATCCAAAGTTTATCTAGCCTTTAGCCTTTCAAACAAACACAGGGAGAAGTGACTGGATGATAGCAACATGAAAACAAAGTTACAGGCTGAAGGTCAGGCCCTAATTCAGCCCTCAACTGGAAGTCCTGAGGAGCCCCTCCTTCACCCCAGCTTCACCCAGCAATCCCCTTCGCATGAAGCAGGAAACCCCTCTTAGCTTACCTAACCTAATGTTTGTGATCAGTTATCAGCTTTTTCCAGTTCCTCTGGCCTTGCTGGGAAGACCAGAGCTTAAGTGTTCTGCATTTGAAGGTCACCAGAGAGCTGTGCTTTCCGTCAGTGTCACAGGAGGCCTGGCACATGCTACTGCCGTGTCCAGTCTTACATTGGTAGCCTCTACCTGGGACATCACCCAGCAAATTGTCACATCCTCTCTTGGCATGACAGCAAAGACAGAAATTCTTCTGCTTGATGTACTCTTACTGGTCTTGATTTTTAAAGCCTATTAAATTACAAAAATAATGTTTGGAGAGATAGAAGATAACAAAACCAAGCTCTTACAATTTAGGAAAAGCCAGAACTGAGGTGACATCACATTTGAATTATGAAGGATGCTTTAGTTGTTGCATAGGTTGTAATGTATGCAGTAAGACCAGGTGGGGCACAGTTGTCTCTTACTTAGAGTTGATACTCTGCAGAATTAGATGCTATGCCTGCCCTCATCACCTGGCTCCTGTAGGACCAGAGGCAAGATGCTCAGGCATCTCAGAGCTGGCTGCTGGATGTTCCTCGTGAGCCCCAGTGCAGACACAGAGCTATAGCCGCTCTCAGTGGGATCTGCACGTATGGTGTGCTCTGAAGACTTGGACTACCAAAACAGTTCCTGTAAATTAATAACTACTTTTTGACTTAATGTTCTCATCTGGTTTCTGCAGCTGTGAAAAGTTGTGCCCAGGGAAGTAATGTTTGCAAGCCACTGAGGCAGCTGAGTGATGAACACCATAGGAATATCCTTGAAACTTTAAATGGTCTGCAGAGCACCATTGTAAAATGAAAAGACAGTACGACCCTGGGCAACTGCTTGCCTGTGGAGCACCATCCATGGTAACTGTGAGGAGGAGGGGGTTTGGTTGAAGGAACATCACATGTGAACCTGTGGTAAAGCAGAGCACATGAATGTATGCACAAGGAGAGCCCATGAAGGTTGTATGAAGGTTGTATGTGCAATTCTTGTGTTCCTGAGCACGGAGGGCCTAAGGTCGTGACCTTTGAGCAGAGTTTTTTATCTATTGTGGAGGCTAAATTAGAGTTTGTTGGCTTGAGTAGGAGATTCTTCATGGACCCCAGTAGATTTGGGGGTCATATTGCTCTGTTCTGTAAAATAATTAATCCTAATCCTGCAAGACTTCCTCTCTTCTTTACCCCCTTTAAGCATTTTATTGTTCTCTGAGCTTTTTATAATTATTTCACTGAACAGCTGCAACATAGCAAACAAAACTGTGTAGGATTTGGATTGGGGAAGCATCACCGGTCTTGCCCCTGCTGAAATTAGCAGCTGAGGATTTCGTTATGTGAGGATATTTACTATCTGCTTTGAGTTCAAAAGCTGCCTTACAGATGTTTAATCAACCAAACAGTACAGCCATGGCTGGCAGATCTTCAAACTGAGCAAAGGTAACATGTGGTCTGTTTGGACATTTGTCACTGAAGTTTGTTGGGCTGTCTTGTTACTGAAATCAGAAGAGGTTTGTTGCACCATAGTATTACTGGCACTGCACAGGGTTCAAAAGAAGACTTTACAAAGCATGCTGCAGAGAATCAAAACAGACAAAACATCTTGTTTCAGACTCTGCAGAGATAGCATTAGGCCATAAATATAATACGTACCCTTCATCATGCAAAACCAGATTCTGAGGGTGTAAGTGTTAATCAACGGCACAAATCAATGTAGCACCATCTTATTAAGCTCTTCCGTTTTCTGCTACCTGAGGATATGACTCACTGTTAGTGAGATGGGTGTAAGTTCCGTTAAGTTTTAGAGGGTTTAGAGAAGCATGAAGTGCAAGGCCAGAAATGGGGTACATGGAGGGTGTTCAGGCCTCCTAAAGGCAGAAAACAAGAGAAGAAGCACAGGAGGGGAGGATAAGAGAGAACCCGAGAGGCTGCTGGAATGGATCCAAAGCTACAATCAGCTATTTTGAATTAAGTACATTGCACAATGCCCGAGTCAGGCTTAAACAAGTCCCTCTAAAACAGAATTTAACATGTTGTAACCTGTAGATGACGGAGAGTTTTGTGAATGTCACGCAGTTTTAAAAAGCCAAGAGAAATCTTTAATTCTTTCAACTGATCAGGCCCACATTTGATCAAGTAAAGGTATTATTGCTCATTCCTGCTCACTGTGGTGGCGACTTTAGAGATGAGCAGCATCTCTCAAGTGTGTTTGACAGACAGGTACAACATTTCCCAGTAAGGTTTGTTATAGAGCTTACAGCAGCAGTACATTATCACCAACTGCCACATACAAACCATACCACTTCTACAAACATGTAGGGAGGCATGACTCCTTAGGAAGATTTAATTGTGCTTAACATATTTTCTGGAACATTTTCAAGTATCACTATGCTGTGGTCTTCATGATTATGCATTCGTTTCAAACAAATCTTGCTTGATAAAAAAATTATACCATTTGTGTAAAAGACATCATTATGTATAACACATTACGCATTATAAAACATCAGTATGGTCCAGCTGTAAAAATGGATGTAAACTGAGCCTGGCAGTCCTCAGGAACGAATTCTGGTTGATGACCACATGGCCACAGATAATCTGTATCAGCCTTTCTCAGACCAGTACTTGCTTTGGCAAGGCTAGTGGATTTCACAGCAGTGGAACACAGTCACACGAAAAGGGCAAACTTCCTTTTCCAGATATCAACTCTCTGATTATGTGAGACAAATGCCTATCACACAGAGTGTGTGTCTTCCAGCAGGTAAGTATTGCTGGATCACACCAGGTCCTGCATACATCTTTGTTGAACAACCAGTTACAAGAAACTAAGCTGTAGATGGATTTTTTTTTCCTGGAATACATGATGTTGCCCTCATGTTAGTGCTGTACAAACTTATCTGGAGCAAATAACATTGGGAACTTTTGCAAGAGGCCTTGTGTAATCACCTAAGGGAGGGGGACATTTGGCATGTTTTGTCTCCAAACAGAAGGGAGCATAATGATTAATCTCAACTTCGCATCAAGGTTTAAATTGCACCAAAAGACTGGTGAACAACATCCTTGCAGTCAGAGTTCTGTTCGCAATTCTCCTGAGGATGATATCAATGAAGATCCTCTGTGTGTTGCTGTGCCTCAACTTGGCCTGGGTATGAGATTGCTTATTTGATTCTTTTCATATCTTTCTGTTTTGGAGAGTGAGCTTTTATTTAGTGTTTGTTCATTATATTTATACATTTTGGCTGTCACTGAGCTCGTAAAATTCAATACACACAGGTATGCTCTGGCTTACTGCAGCCTCTTCACTGCTGTACCGTCATCAGTAGTTCTTGAGTATCCAGCTCTTCAGTTTTGCTTAATTTAGTTTTGCTGAATCTGCCTGGCTTCAGAAGCAGTAAAACAGATACATTAACAGGAGTGCATAGATCCATAGATGATGCTGTAATTGCTAAACCAAACCTACTGAAAGCTAGTGGCTCCAGTCAGTCAGGAATTTTCCTATTTATTAAGGTGAATTCTACTCTCCTTTGGATGGCACTTCGGCAGGGTTTTCCACCTACAAATACAGTACAATTATACATATTAAAAAAACAAGAATCAATTTTTAGATAATGAAGGAGATAGATAGACTCAATTTTCAACTATACTAATATAACCTTGCTATTTTCTCATTGAGGTCTCAGGCTATAATGTTATGATAGATTCTGTATGTCTCTTTGTGACTGTTTTTCTGAGGAATGTGAATGTGTCGACAAATGACAGAAATTGTAGAAAGCAGATGTGACAAAACAGAGGCAGTTGTATTGGTCTGTCAATGCTGAAAGAGCACAGACCACCTAAAAGTAAAGTTTCTATTTGTTATTTTTAAGAGGCACTTGGGCCAGACCCTCAGGATGAATCAAACGAACTGATTTTGGTAATGACATTACAGTTCCCCAGGACCGAGGTTCTGGCCCTGGAGACTAGAATTAGGAAAATTCAGAATTAATCTGCCTCAGAATTAATCATTAATCATCATAACAATTAATCATTAATCTTTAGAAACATTAATTATGCTGCTTTAAAAGGACATAAGGTGTGCAAAGGAGTCCAGTCAGACCTAATTACATCTCAAGCCCTAAAACAGGGCTTTCTTTCATGAAAAAGAAAGCGAGAAGGGGAAAAAAAAAATCCAGTGCTTCACTGAGCAATAACACAGTAGGAAACCTTACAGTGTTTTGGCTTAGAATTAGCTTGCATATATGCACTTTTGCTTCCCAAGTTTGAAGGAAATCTCAGTATATCCACCCATCACTGACATGATTAATTTTATTACAATGCTATTAGCTGTCTTGCTTTTTATGCCAGGCAAAACAGTGCTGCAAGCTTACAATTAACAACTGTGATTAAAATCAGAAACACTAATGGGAGCACTTTCTTAATATATATCTTTAAGCCAGTTTTGTGCAGACTGAAGGTGGTAGAATGAAAATAGAAATTTAGTAGTATTGCAGCAAATGGAAATAGAACATGTTTTTTTTTTAAGCATTGTTTTAACTTATCCTTTTGCAATCTAATTTCAAGTTAATTTTATATTTACACACAGAACACAAGATTTCTGTGGAATTATATTATCATCCTATATCCTGAGTGTCACCGGCTCCCCACATAACAGCATTAATTTTAAAAGATGAAAAGCTTTATTCCAACAAAACAAACAAAATCATATCTTACAAGGAATGTCAGGAATTAAATCCTTGCACTGTTCAGTGTGATGCTTTCCAGATGGCTGTAATTTCCACACATCAGCTACGCCATAGAGTGAGGACATCACAGTTATGTTTCTGTTCTCTTGGCAGCTATTTAGTTAATCTCTGTTTTGCTTTCCTCCCTTTTTCTCCTGGCAGGCACAAGATGGAGAGACCACCTTTGAAAAGGAGGGTGCAGGAGTGCGTGGTCCCAGGATTGTGGAGCACATGTCCCAGTCCACCTGCCAGTATGAGAAGAATTGGCCCTTCTGTGCGGATGATGACTGGGTGAGCAGTGACCTCTGGGGGGGAAAGCAGTGCCCATCAGGAGGGTGCTCATGGACCTCAGGTGGACCACCATGGTGGGTGCTGTGCAGCCAGCATGGGATTGGGCTTTAGGTCTGAGAGAGGACAGGTAACGCTTCATGTCAAGGCAGCCTGGTGAGATCTCCTGTGGGAAAAAAGGAAAGAAAAAATGATGAGAAAAAAAGAGGGAGAGCTTCACAGGGGCGCAGAATCGGAAGAGAAAGTAAATTGGGAGGGGAAAAAAAAAGAAAAAAGAAAAAAAATAATGCTATTCCTCAGAAAAAATAAGAAGGATTTCTTTTCAGAATCTTGGAAATTACCCTTTTGGAGTTGGTAAAAGAAAAGCACTGGCAAGAAAGATGTGTGACAAAGAAAAGAAATAGCTAGAAATAACTTACACTTCACTAGTTACTGTTTAGGAAGTCTGACAAAATATTCAGTAAAAGATTAATAATGATTGACTGAATGTGTTTGTGTATGAACTTAACTTGTCTCTCTTGCCTCTTGCATCTCAGCCCACCTGTATACTACATTTATTCAATGAAATATTGGCAAAGAGCTTTATTCTGTAATAATATTAAGCTTTTCTGGGGAAAATTTTGCTTAAATAAGTTTGCCTCTGACATCATTGCTCAAACTGGACAATAAACTTCTCCTTACAGCAGCCCTTTGGGAAATATATATATGCTTACACACACATATATATATAATTTCAACCCTGTGGAACAGAGGAGAGGGAACATTAAGGGTTTGCTTGATCCTCCCTTTATGGCAGGTTTCTGAGGGATGCACTTGACTGACATCACACCAGTATCAGAGGCGTAGGAGGTAAGAGATCAGCTCCCAGGTGGCTTGTTCTAAATCACACAAGTCCTTGATGAAATTTTTGGATGAACAGGACAGGACATCTGGAGACAAGGAGCAGAATCTTGCCTTATTTTTTTTTCATGAGTTTTCAGTGTTGGCCAAAAGTCTGCAAACATAATGTTTAATAAAGGCTTACTCATGAAGATTTTAACTCAATTATTTCCCTCTTCCAATCTTAGGGTATAAAATGTCCATCAGGCTGCAGAATGCAAGGGCTGATTGATGAAACAGACCAAGATTATAGTCAAAGAATAGACAAAATAAAGAAGTTGCTTGCAGAAAATCAAAACAACTATAAAAAATCCAATCGGGTAATTGTGGAAACCATAAATGTACTAAAACCAAACCTGGACAGTGCTCAGGGTGAGTATCTTGCACCCAGTTTTCTTATCCGCTGCTGAATGACTTTTTTTTTTGGTGCATAAGCAATATGCAGTGAAAACATATGCTGCACTGGACCTTATTATCAAGACCTGACTAAACATTCTCTTAACAAGACTCTTAACTGCTAACTAGTGAAAACTAGTGTAATTTTTACCTGGCCAGTACTACGAGAAATATGTTCTTAATTACATGTTTTAATTACATATTTTAAAATATGCTACTCTTTTAGGAAAGAAAATCACACACGCATAGGTAACTCTGATGCATTTCTGTTTCAGAGATTGATGAGAACTATGGTCACGTGTCAGGAGAACTGCGGCGGAGAATTGTGACATTAAAGCAGAGAGTTGTCACTCAAGTAAACAGAATTAAAGCTCTGCAGAGCAGCATTCAGGAACAGGTGGCGGAGATGAAGCGCTTGGAGGTAGGTTATCTACGTAATTTCAATTCTTTCAGAGCTTAGCTACAGAAAGAGGGTCTGTCCATTATATCATACATGGCAAACAGTGCTCCCTCTGGAAGATAACATGATGGCACTCTGACAGGATCTAACCTGCGGAGGCAAATCCTCAAATGAGTTGATTTCTGTGCAGCCCACAGCCAGTGCTGGCATTAGAGCCCATGTTCCTGGGTTGCAGCCAGTTCTTCTGATGGTAATGCAAGCAGAAGTCCTGCCACAAGCAGCAGGTTTGCTCAAAAGCCCATTTTGATCCTTGGATTAGAGATCTGGTTTTTGGATCATTGGGGAAAGCAGTGGTACCCCCAGGATGGCAGACCTCACACCAGGGCCATGACAGGCTCTGGGCCAGGTCCGGTGTCTTCCCCTCTCCTTGGAGAACCTGTTTCTGTCCCAATCCCCAGGGAATGTGCCCAGCTCTGCAGCACTTCCTCCAAAAACAGGAAGACACTCCTATGCCTCGAGAATAAAGGGAGCAGATCTTGGGAACATGCTACAATGTACTTCTCCATGGAGCTCATGCACAGTGCTATTGCACATGTCATATTTACAGTGGAATTAAAACCAGAGTTGATTTCAAAACTGAGCTTTGGAAAAGCTCAGCTGTAGGTGGGAAGTACCAGGGCAGCACCCACCTTTCCCCAGTTCAGTTAAAGGATACACTTGCTTGAGAAGGTCAGGAAAGCTCCCTAACTAAATTATTTCTCTCTGTTTATGTAGGTGGACATTGATATTAAGCTGCGAGCTTGCAAAGGAAGCTGTGCCAGAAGTTTTGATTACCAGGTGGACAAAGAAAGTTACGACAACATCCAGAAGCAGCTTACCCAAGCCAACTCAATCAACTTGCACCCAGAGCTTCAAACAACCACCTTGAGCACACTGAAAATGAGGCCACTTAAGGACTCAAATGTTCCTGAGCATTTTAAGCATAAGCCTCTGCCAGAAATGCAAGCTTTGAACATTATTAATAACATCAGGCAGATGCAAGCAGTATTAGAAAGATCAGAAACAGACATAAACCCTTCCCGAGGCGACAGCTTGTATCACGTGTCAGAATCGAGGGGGGATGGACATTCACACACCAGCAAATTAGTTACTCCTATTCATGAGAGAGAAACCCTTAGTCTGGGAGGCAAAACCTCCTCCACTGTTCGTAGATGCACCAAAACTACCACCAAAAAAATTGTCACTGGCCCTGATGGCCCTAGAGAAGAAGTAGTTGAAAAGATGGTTTCTTCTGATGGCTTAGACTGCTCCTTTTTACAAGGAGCAGGAAATGTTGGAGGGGAAGGGACCACGTACCATGTTGGTGGGACAGGTGACTTGCACAAGCTAGAGAAGTTATTTCCTGAGCTAGACTCATTTTTTAGCCCTGACTCTCCATCCACTGCTGGTAGACCCTTTGGTGGATCTAGCAGCATTTCAACTAGCAGCCACCTAACTGGCACAGGCAGTAGCCACTTAGGTACTGGAGTATCCACTCATTCAGGGACTTATGAGGGGAAAGGCAAATTTACAGACTTAAGAGAGGACGAAGAAGATGACTTTGGAGGACTTCACCTTCAGCCTTCTGGATTCCCATCTGGCAGTGCAAGTCACTCCAAGACTGTAGTGACCAGCGCCTCTTCTAGTTTCAACAAGGGAGGCTCTACTTTCGAAACCAAATCACTAAAGACCCGTGAAATAACTGAGCAGCTAGGTGGGGTGCAACACGATGAGAGTGCAGAGGATATCCCAGACTTTCAGGCACGCAGCTTCAGACCGTCAGGAGTGAAGCAAAGGACACCCAACACTGGGAAAGGTACACAGGCATCACAGAAGTAGTTATTGAGGTAGTGGAGCCAAACTCCATCATAACTAAACTGACATTGGTTTTAGATACTGCAGTACAATAGTGTGATGATAAGATGCAAGCACTGTGTCTGTTTGTTGCCACCTCAAAAACAAAAAAAGAAAATAGTTCATTAATACTTGGTATTACATAGACAATTCACATATTAAGAAGTCTGTAAATTTTTCTTTTCTGAATTATTTTTAATGTTGCCTGTCATTTTACCTAGTGTAGTCCAAGACATGTTTAACAATTTTCATCAGAGCTATGGGTACTTGGATTCCTCTGAACTTTTTATTAAATTTTGCTGATAACTCCTGTCAAACCAGCTCAACTTTTTTTTTTAGACTGTGATGATATCCGCCAGAAACACACTTCTGGTGCCAAAAGTGGCATTTTCAAAATCAAGCCAGCGGGATCCAATAAGGTTTTGTCAGTTTATTGCGACCAAGACACCACTCTGGGAGGATGGCTATTGATCCAACAGAGAATGGATGGATCAGTGAATTTTAACCGGACCTGGCAAGACTACAAGAGAGGTTTCGGCAGCGTGGATGGCAGAGGGCGAGGAGAGTTCTGGCTGGGCAATGAGAACATACACTTGCTGACTCAGAACGACACTCTCCTCCGGATAGAGTTAGAGGACTGGGATGGAAACGCTGTGTATGCAGAGTATATCATACAGGTAGGGTCTGAAGAAGAAGGGTACGCCCTTGCCGTGTCCTCCTACGAAGGGACCGCCGGGGACGCGCTGATCACTGGCTGGCTGGAGGAGGGCTCCGAATACACGTCCCATGCCCAGATGAGGTTCAGCACCTTTGACCAGGACCAGGACCACTGGGAGGAGAGCTGTGCGGAGGTGTACGGGGGTGGCTGGTGGTACAACAGCTGCCAGGCAGCCAACCTCAATGGAATTTACTACCTGGGGGGCCACTATGACCCCAGGTACAACGTTCCTTATGAGATCGAAAATGGCGTGGTCTGGCTGCCATTTAGAGCCTCTGACTATTCCCTCAAAATTGTAAGAATGAAAATCAGGCCCATAGAAACACTGTAGAGAGACAGGCTTTTAATATATATCTTACAACTACCAGTTGAAAATTGTTTTTCATATATGTGCATGATGTACCATTAACCTGTGAATCTGAAGGCAACTGGACACATCTGTGGCTTAAAAATAAACACTGAATAATTATTAAAAAAACAGTTTTTTCATATTATTTATAACTGACAAGCCTTTTCAAAGAAATATTGATTTTGAAACCCTTTTTATATAAACTTTGTATACCTCTTTGACTATGTCTTTGTCTCTGTCTATGTCTATGTTTTTGGCAGCTCATGCCTTGACCAAAGATCAGAATATTTACAATTTGAACTATTTACTTTGTTGAAGAGTGTTTAAGAAGAATTTAGAAGCAAGTTCACCACAAGCTTCTGCCTCCACTAATATGAAACATGGAAGTTTGATTTTGACAGTCACACTGCTGGGCTGTGCCCTCTGATTTGCATTTTGAGGGGAGCAAAACAACAGCAGGAGCCAGTTCTCAGTCAGAGTTGAGAGTGGTTTGGTTTCTCACTGTTGCCACAAATATAACATGGAGTACACTTTGATAAATGATACATGCATTTTAGGACTGATTTTTAAGGATCTCCTAAGCTTTGATTTTACAAATATAGAAGTAGACTTTCCATCCCATTGATGAATTCTAGGAAGTTTGCCATGCATACTTTGGCTTCAAAATAAAACAGTTCACGGTAACTTAGTAAAATACAACTCCCAAAACAAGATATGATTTCCTAGTGGCCACTAAAAGGTAATGACTGTAACCAGTTCAAGCCAGATGAGGAGCACCTGGATGGCTGTAGTATGTTTCATTGCTTTAGAATGTTTCTCAGCATGTGTCAAGCAAAGATTCTTCTACGGATGAGGGCTTTAAATCAGCAACTTGCTGACAGTGCATGGTGAGGATTTTTTAGCAAAATGCTGGCTGCATGGAAAAACAGTTATATTGGTTGTACAATTACACAAGAGCAGAGTGTATTTACCTTTATACCTTATGACATAAAATTTCACAAGTATTTACTCTGTTCAACATTTCTGTTCTTCTATTGAGAAACAAGCATGAGCAAATTTTGTTGCCTCCAATTTCACTGGCCAGTATGTTTCATACCATTTAACAATATCAACAGATACTGGCAAAGCAGCTTACTTTTAGCCTTTTTTCCATGCTTCTCAAACACAGTCATTGTCTAACATTTTTGGAAAGTTTGCGCAAGAGCACAGACATCTCTACAGGCATGTGTGGAGAAGTGTTCATGTTTTTGGAAAAGGCACTTCTACTTCATACCTTGTGTTTTTGTTTCCTGGTCTCAGTGGAAGCCTGCCTGTGGGTATACTGAATATTTGTGTTTATGTAGTGAGACACCACCACGATGTCTCCTCCTTGTTTTCCTGGGCTCGACAAATTAAATCAACATGAGAGGTTTTAGATGGGAATCCATCTACCACTCGTGATCTGGGTCCCCTCCATTGCATAGGAAAGCAGGACAGTACCCTCTGAGAGATGGTTGATCCTGCCTACCCGGGTTGGAAAGTCCTGTCTTTGCGACAACTTCTGCTCCTGGTTACAGAGGGAGCCCAGACCATTAGTTTCAATGAAATACCCAACCTCCACCTACCATATGATTGGAGTCATTAATTGCTTTAGTCCCACAACTGTGACTGTGTGAAAGATATACCAACCAGGCCTTCTAATACTGTATGTTATTATATGATAAAAGGATGTGGGATGGTGGAAGGGATATTATGAGGCACAGTGTGTGAGCCAGGTCCCAGGAAAGGGTGTATTTTACACAGCATACAGGATTTAAACTCACTGATATTCTGCCCATTTGTTAGATACTATATTTTCACTTTATTCCTTCTCAACTATTACACAGGTAGTTACCATACTTTTTTGACACAAAAGAAAAAGACCATCCCTTATTTGGTGGAATGTGTTTGCTTCTCCCTGGATAATGCATAAATATTTAGAAATCACATGAAAAAAACTTTAGTTTTAAGGCTTTATTTAATTTTTATTTAATTTTAGAAAACATTTAAAAATAATCCTCTCCCTCTTCAAATGTGGTATAGAAATCCTTTGTAAAAGAGTGAATTTGGGGTTTTCTTTGTTTGTTTGGTTTTCTTTTTATCAGTGTTACTCTATACTTGTGACTTCTGTCTCATGAACAAAAGAAAAATTGAACAAAATACACTTGTGGGTTATTTTCATCGGCTGGATTTTGATTTAGAGTTGACGTAGCTTTTCACTTCAGGTCATAATATGCTTGTAAATGCATATTTGGTTCTCATATGCAAACACAAGCCTAAATACTGGGCCTAAAAAGATAACCATGTACAAATATTAAAAGAAAATCCCTGATTCTGTACATTTCAATAATAGTTAATGTGGGAAGTATGGCCTGATTTTCATGCTCATCTTCTTCATTGAATACCATGATCCCTTCCAGTTCATCCATACGACACCATCATCTGTACCATGTTTGGCCATATCCCAGCTGTAGGTCCCTCCCCAGTAGTATCTGCCATTGGGGTTGGCTGAGTGGCAGCGGTTGTACCACCATCCACCACCATCTTCTTTGGAGCACTGTTTTCTTGGATCTGAAGTTACCCTGATGAGGGAAAAAGAAGTGTTAGTAGTGACAGATGAACAGTAAGTAGATCAACAGAGTACCTAGACCTGCCCCAGTACTGGAATTTTCAAACCATAATAAACTTTTAAAATCCTCTCTGATCTTTCTGTAAAAGATTGACCATCAGAAGTGTGTGCTACACAGGGCACTTGGAAGGTGAAGCAGCTAAGAAAAACAAGTAAAAGTTTAGCTGCATCTCTTTAGGAATGTCATTTTAGTTTATCAATTGATAATTACAATTACTTGAAGTTCATAATGATGATTGCAATATAAATGCAATTTAAAGATATAAAACAATGATAAATGTATGTCTTCCCCAATCTAAATGATTCCTTTATTCATGAATGTGTGATCAAGTATTAAGGTAAAGGCACAGCATGCAGTTTAGAGATAAATTATGTACTTTAGAACTGAGCTGTCTTCTAAGTAGGCAGAACTTTATTTTTTTTAAATAGGACATGCTGCCTTTTCTCTTTCATCATGACCCATGTCTTACAGAAGTGAGTACCTAGCATATAGTTTTATTTGCCCTTGGCTATGCCAATTCTGCCTTTGGCTACACCAAGGAAATGAGAAGGATATTTGGCTGGTAACTTGCAGGGAGAAAATGTATTTTAAGATACTATGAACTGCTGTGAAAGCTAACAGAAAGACCAAGAAATATTGTATATTCAGTTCTGTTTTAAGCAGAGACATGCAGCCTGATAATTAGTTTTTTAAAAATCATAGAATCATTTCGGTTGCAAGAGACCTCAGGATCATCCACTCCAACCATAACCTAACCTAACTCTAGCACTAAACATCTAATGCAAGTACGTACCATCCATCATTGTCTCTGTCATAAGTACTGAAGTACATGCCATTGTGAATTGTCATTGTCCTGTTTTCTCCATGCAGCTGCGAAGCTCCTTCCATTAGCGCATTGCCTGCAGTGCCTTTGTAGTTACTAACTGAAAGCTGATACTTGTTTCCTTCGTTCTGTATGGTGAAACCTCCATAATGAGCCGACACTTTATCACCATTCCAGTCCTCCATTTCAATTAAAACTTCAGTGGGCCCTATTTTAGTAAGCTGGCTGATCTTGTCATTTCCAAGCCAATATTCACCTGAGAAGCAACAAGTGAGAGCTCTGTGAAATATACTTCAAAATATACTTCAAGGTAACTTTATGATTTGCCTATAGGTCTGCCAAAGTGGATCAATTAATTTTAAAAAATCAAAGAGTTTCAAGAAATACAAGAAAACAGTCTCAGTAAGAAGAGCTCTTAATGTTTCATGCTCAGTGTTTTACCCGGTGTATCACAGTAGTTCTTCCCTCCACTCTTCGCAACATTTCCAAATCCTTTTTTGTATTGATCCCATACTCTTCCAAAATTGACACTGCCATCCTGGCGGTTCTGAATCAAAGTCCAGCCTGTGGGAGTGACAGTAATTAGATTAAATAGCAATTAAGGAAGGAGCATGAAATGTCAAGATACAGCCCTTCTATCTTCATGTCAAGACAAACCAAGCATATGGCTTTCTTGCAGCAGGTCTGTGTTTTCACTGCTTATGAGCTCAGCCTTGTCATTTTTGCTCACCGTCAAGTAGCTCCTTGCTTCATAAGGAAAGGTGGAAAAAGCAGAACTTGAAGGACTGCCCTGGTCTTTTGTCAAGTGCATAGTAGTGGGGTAGAGAAATGAGCCAGGCCCTCCTTGCCCAACCATACACTGTCCATTCTAGTCATAGTAAAGTATGTTTTTATTTACCAGCCCATCCCAGCAATTTATTTCCGTTGTCATTGTAGAAGTACCCTACTGTGCATCTGAAGATGACCAATGAGACTTCTATGAATAAGTCAGACTTAATTCTCAAGTAATTACTAAAGTTACAACTCCATATTAATTTGTACAAAATGAAAATTACGTTTTGTTGTAGCATCTAAATTAATATATTAACAACATAGTTATTTCACACTAACCTCCATTATCTGTTTCCATGTCACAGTATACTCTGTATGGTCTGCCGAAAGGATCTGGCTGGATGAGGTACATTTCAGATACCTCACCTCCCTTTCTGATAATATCCTCACATTCTGCAAAAATAAACCAAAGACACTTACTGAAAGAGTGCTGAACTTCTTCAACAATCTTATCCTTCAGTTTCATAAGGGAACAATTTTATATATATATTTGTATACATAAATATATAAAACTCTACTTTCATTTTGATTCCTGTGATACATCATGTGAAAGAACCAAGGAAGAACGAACAGTGCATTGTTCTATTTTTGCATATAGGAATTTCTAGAAGTTCAACCTGAGTGATGGGAGACTGCGTATTTTCCCATTACTTTTTGAACTAAACAAGTCTGTGAAAGAAGAACCTTTCTTGATTGAAAAAATCAAGGGTACAACTATGCTAGTTCAAAAATGTACCACCTCCACCTTACAAAGACCCTGAAGTACGTATTTCTTTAAAATGGTGCTGACTACTAATGAAGATTGATACTGGGTAAGAGGATCTTTGATCTGACTAGTACAGGCATCCATAAAATACTTTTTTTTTTTTAGGACCACATTCCATCTTTTCTGCTACCCTAATCAAAGACATGGACTTCAGAGGAATGTTGACACCAACTGAACGAAGCATCTATCAATTTGCACAATGATATAAATGGGAGAAGAGATATCTTTGTAGTTAAATGGATACCTTTGCCTGAAACCACTGGAATATTACAGGAAACAACACATGGGGAACGGCAGTAGTCCATCTGGGTTGCAATGGCATTTTCCAGTTTTTGTATCTTTTTGTGTAACGAATCCACAACTGCACGAAGGACCCTGAGACTAGATGGGATGTTATTGTCCAGATTATCCTTTATATAATTATAATGCAATTCCACTTCTGTGTTGTACTGAGAAAGTATATCATCATTGTCTAGAAAGCAAAGAGATAAAAAGCAGATTAGTTTTCAACACATTTTGCAGCTATTAAATAATGAAGAGCAATCTGTAAGCACAATTTGGGAAGCCCCCTCTTTCCTTAGTGGAGAGGAACGATTTTGCTTATCTTTCCACAATGTGCAAAACCTATGCAGAGATTCTCAGGAAAGTGTTACATGTGTATAGTTACTTCTTTGCTACCTAGTAGATATGTCAGTGGTGCTACACTCCACAATGACCTTCATTCCAGGGAGCCACGGTGCCAAGCCAGGAGGTGGGTATAAAGGGATTGGATGGACACAAGAAAGCAGGTAAGGGGAGAACACACAGCCCTTATGTTTAGAGGCTTCATATGAATCTTGCCTTAGTATGAGATCAACTCCTTTGCCTTTTTGAAAAGATTTTTTTTTTAAGATTTAACATGACATGGTCATGGAACACCACTTTGCTAGGTATTCCACTGTATTTTTAATTTTTATTTTTTTTTAAGAAGTCCCACTAACAAATAACAGTAGCAATGCAAATAGAACTGTCCTACTGTTTACAACAATAATTAATAGAAATAGCATACCTTTTCTTTGTTTTTGCCTCTTTACCAGCTTATCATCTAGAATAGTGACGTATTCATAGAAAGTTGTAGAGGTTTCAGACAATTTGCTCACTTTGTCCTTCAGATCACGAACAACAGCTTTCACATTTTTTTCCTGTTTTACCAGTGTAGTTTGCAGCTCACATCCAGTTGGACACAGCACTCCCTTAAAAAAAAGATAAAAAGGGCTGTGAGTAAAAGCCCAGATAAAAACTTCCTAATCCCACCAGTGAATGACCATACCTCTGAACACACTGAATAGTCAGTAACGTGAGACCAAATGTTTAGGCATCCAGATAAGGACTCAAGACATTCAACTTCAAAGAAGAAGCTGTAGTCTGAAGGGCAGGAAGGAGCTCTTTTGTTGAAGCTCTTGGGTGTCGGGGATTGGCTCAAGGAGCACAGACATGAGTCCACCAAGCAACTGTACGAGCAGAGCCCATTTTAGTTGACATAAGTAGGCCTTAGTTAGCTTGTCTATTAGGCCGTGGGAAAAGGGGGGAACGGAAAAGTACTAACTAAGGCAGGGTCAGGATATTTTTGAAGAGATAAGAGTCAGAAGAATGTGGGATGCGCATAGCTAGCTAAACCCAAGTAGGTGGAGTAAGTAAATGTGCTTAGCCTATTAGATAGAGACAAGTATGCATAATTATGGTATTTGGTATAAATGCACGCTATCTCGGGCAATAAAGTTGAAGTATGCTTTATCACTCATATTGAGTCGGCTGCATTTCTTCCTCCGTCCGCTCGGGTCTGGAACTCTGATGGGATTTCTCTCTGCACTTGGGAAATGCTCTCCCTCTTCACACTTTCTTGGCCCTCTGCTTTTCAATTTTCTGCACTGTTAAATGTCCATGTCCATGGTGTTAAGCTACCCGAACTACAATTAAAGTCTGTCAGGAACTACCTGGTGCCTATGCATGTTTATATCTGCCCCTTTCCTCCTTCATCAGCCCCAGAGAATCAACCACGTTCTCTATGCCTTGTTGTACATATCTCTCATATGAAATGACCAACAGCTTTTCAATAAAAAATTATGATCTTGAGAAGCTGAGCAGCAGTGCTTCTGCAACAAGCACTGTGCCATAAAGGACAACAGTGTTTTAAACAGAGTTGTGAAATTCTGGAGTCCTGTGAGACTCAAAATACCCATGCAGCAGTGGGTCTCTATCACAATCATGCATTCATTAAGCTTTAGTAGACTTCATTTGTCAGAAAACTCCACACTCAAATTTGCTCTCAGACCCTGAGATGCCTCTACACACCATCGCAGCTTGCATTTTCTGGCAGAGAGCACAGCAGGGACAGTATGATGGACCACTGCAGGGCAGTGAGGAGCATGCTAGATCTCACCGTACATGCACACTCTTCCGCAAGAGCTGAGGCAGTTACTGACGGTAGACTATAATTACAGACTGAAACAAGTTTTAAGACAGACACAGGAGCTGGTGTTTGTTTTGTTTTTTTTTTTTTTTTATGCCTAGGGCTCCTTGAGATTATCTGAAATTCAAGCCAGTGCTTTTGCAGAGGTTTTTTCTGTCCTTCTTTGTAGTTGCCTATGCAAAGCAGCAGGGAAAGCGCAGGCTAAGCCACAGATTCTTCCTTTCCTCACTTATGGTTCAAATCTCATCTCTCCATCTTCACTGTAGGCTGTCTGACTGTGACCAATCCCACAGACTGTGTGGCATTACTCTTCTGAATGCAGTCCTACTAAACTCAAGTAAAAAGAAGCAAAGTTGCACCGCTTTAAATGAATGACCATCCCTTATTTGGCAAAGAAAATTCCATTTTGGGTACACTAGAAGAAAAGGACAGTGTGTTATCAGCTGCATCAGACACCCACCAGCTCATCCAGAGGATGCTTGCAGCCACCAGCGTCGGGGTAGACGATACGTTCTTTCTTGTCACCTGGCTTCACCCGCTTTGGGGGCCGGGGCTGGTACCCGCTTCCACTGATGGGAGGTGCTACAGGTCGGAGCGTGGGGGTCGGTTCCCGCCTTTTGTCCACGGGTCGGTGGCCTCGAGCCCCGGGCTGAGGGCTCTCATCCTGCAAAGCCAGGGGGAGAGGAAACTCTCTGAATGGGGGATTGCTATTGAAAAATGTGATGCACAGGGTAGAGGCATCTGTTCAGTACTCATTAGTATTTTACACAGTGTGGAAAGCCATGGAATGGAATGAAGGAAGCAAAAATGGAAATATTATGCTATATAAAAGTCACTGCTATGACCTCCCTTGTAAGACTAGTCACATTCCCTCTACCTAGATACAGACAAACTAAAAAGCCCTCACATGAAAGCAAAACAATATTTCAATAGTTCATTCTGACAAAGGAACAACGTTTATATAGTTCAGCACCACTGAACACCATGAATCTTGAAGCAGTATGATACAAAAAAAGTCATTAGACATTCTTGGGGCGAAGAAGAATATTCAGCATCATGTTATCAGCATCCCAATATTTCATTGGGCTACAGGAAAATTTGTAATGTCTCAGAAAATCAGACCACAGTCAAATGCATCACCATGTCTCAGGCCACAGCTATTAACAGACAGAATTCAGAAAGCATTCAATAACATCTCAGGGTAGGTTTTTAGAGCTTCCTCTGATGCATACATTCCCCATTACTTCCAGAAACAGGAAAGTCTTAGGCTGAGCAAGGAAAACAGGCCTGGTCTCTAAGTACTCGTTGAAATGAAACCATCTGAATTAATAATTGTTTGAACTACTGAATAAAAATCTTCTATCATCTCCTATCCCACTCCAACTTAGCTATGAATAACAAACGTTTGTAAGGATCCAGGATGAGAGGCTTCAAGTAGTTTCAAAAGTAGGCAGCATACAAATCACAAAATTGCTCAAAATGATTTAGCATCATAGTCTTAGCAGTAGTCAATGTACAGACACAAATACTCAGATTGTATAACAGAAAATAATCTCATTTCTGATCACCCTGACCCATTTCATTTTTGCAGGGATTTTCAAAATATGAAAAACTGAGATTCTAAATTGTATTTTGTGTTAAAACATTTGGCTTAAACAAAACTAAATATAGGTTAAATTGTTATTTTAGATTGATCCTCATTGCTTGCCTTTTTGTTCAACAATTGTTACCTCTTCATTTTGAATGTAAAGCTATATGAACTGGCAGTTATTTTTTTCAATGATTGTTGAATCTGTAGAAAAAATTTTACTGCCTTTGACACAATCAACTGTACACTTTTACTCCTTTGCACCCGACAAATTAGTTGTCTGTAACATCATATGTCAACATAGCTAAATTAATATCCTTAAATAAATTCAGCTAGATAACTAATCTTACCATCACACATTCATCATTGTCTACAGAGAAATAAAAGAAACAGGAAGAAAATACATCCAAACACAGCAAATAACTATTGAGCACTTACACACAATGAAGAAATAACACAAAGGTTATTTCTCTGAACATCTCAAGTAGAAAAAGAACATGCACTGGATCATAGCTTCTACCTTAGCTAAGTCACAAGTAAGTCATGCATACAATTAAATAAAATTAATAGTATTTACTACTACCACTATTATTATTATAATTATTATTGTCATTATTAATTATGATCAGTATTACAACCTCATCATCATAGTCAGTAATGCCTTGGGATTTAACATAGGAAACGCAGAGCAGGAGCAGCAGGAGCAGTTTCATGGTGCTGGCTTGCTGAAGCAGCTCAGTGACCTTCTCCCACCAGCAGCTCTGACAGGGAGAAGTCCTCTCTGTTCTGATATATATAGGCGACAATCCTCATTTCCCAGCTTGACAGGGATAGGACCAACCCTTCTGAGCAATCACTCTATCTCTGTTAATAGTCAACCTTTCTCTTTCCTGCATGCCTGCATACATTTGTTGTTGAGCAATTTCTCTGGACAACTCTTATCTACATGTCCCAGAGACCTCTGTTGATGCTGGCATCAAATAGATGTTTAATCCTTAGAAGTACCTCCTGCTCAGATTACACAAGCTTACTATTTTCTCAAAAATCACAAGTCTTCTAAAACAGCTGAAAAAGTGAACAGCCAAAGAAAAGAAACATCACCAGATGTCACAGTCTGTGACATCTCTTTTTTTTTTTTCCTCCATGCTGAAAATTTCAGTGTTTCAGAAATATATTAAATTTTATTTAAACTCAAATAATACAGATTGCTACATTCTTCTAAATACTCCTGATGGTGCCTGGATAGGTATGTGAGCCTTTGGGTCTCTTTAAATACAAGATAAAAAAAAGAATAAGTATGCTCATTATATTAATAATTTAGTGAAAACATTGTTTAGCTCTAATTAAAGATCAGATTAATATTGTAAGCATAAAATCATTCCCTTACTTTAGAAATATGAAAATGCCATTGGATCAAAATAACTAGATTTTACATATTAATTTGCTGGTTTCCTTTTTAAAATACCAAGTGTATGTGTCATGAACATTATTTAAATATTTTAAAACAATATGGCATGAAGTTATTTCTAATCACAGTGGAGTACTCAAACATGCTTTCTGATGCTTTAGAAGAATATGGCTCTCATATTAGCAGAGTTTTAACATTTCAGTGTCTGCATGACCTTTGATTTTCTTGTGCGTTATAAATTATCATAATATCCTGAATTAAATAAAATGTGCTGAGGGTTAGCACACTATTCTGAAGTCAGTCATGTCAATGTCTGAAGACACGAAGAGATGCAAACCATGGGCTGAAGTTCCATTTCAAAGACCAGGTGGATGGAGTGGGAGATTTTGTGATAAACAGAGATGGGAACAGCTAAAATTGCTTGGTTTAGGCCCTTTTTCCTGTATTTGTGCTGTTGTCAGACTTCTTGTAAACTAAATGGCGATTCCCGAAATATGCAAACTGTTTAACCTGCCTGATTTAATTATTAAACAGCTTGGAGTGAAATCAGCATGTCTCATGGAGCTCTTCACTAGATTTGACTCCTTACATGAGGACACCACCGATACTATAGGATTTGGAAGAACACAAACTTCTCACTACAGTCATTAAAGAAATCTGCCTATGGCCAAAACTGACATTGTTAACATGTTATTTCCACTTAAAGATGCTAGTCAAGATGTGTTCACTGATTCTGGGCACCTCCCTACCTTAAATCCCGTTTTCCTCCCATGTACCTATGATGGAAGTTTGGTCACCCTCATCTTACATATAATGAAGTGACATAGTGATGCTGAACCCCTACCCAGGGTTTACAGGTAGCTCACGGTACAGTGGAACTAAAACAAGGTCTCACTAGTCCTGAGATAGGAATTTACCCTTAAATTATCCTGGCTCAGTCCAAGTAAATCTTAATTAAGTGTAAATTATTTGTCCTAAATCCATTCTGAAGCCACCACTATGTTCTGCAGTAACTTACGGTGTCCTTCTTCAGACACTAAATACTCTTCACCATGTATGAAGAAGCAGTGACTGTGTTTGTGCAGAGCGTGTCAAGGACTGGACGATGGCAGTTGGTGTGGGGGCCATTGAATCTGCTGCAGAGTCCCAGCATGGGAGACCCCCAGGCTTCATCTGCCTGCAGATGGGATTTCCCCTTTGAAACTCAGCCTTTGACCCTCCCAGCTCCAATACTCTCAATTGGCTTCCCCAGGAGAGTTCGGTGGTTGTGTCTCCCTGGGAACTTACCAGAAACAACACATGTATGTCATATCACAGCAGGTTTGTGGCTTCATGTCAAATGAGCGGATGCCCCAGGACAGGGACTGTGCAACCACTCGTCTGGAAAGTGAGGCCTTGTCTACGCTGCAAAGGTTTTGTCAGGGGAGTTTTATCAGAAAAGAGACAGACAAGCAAACAAACAGTCCAAATCTGGAACTGCAAACGTATATGTATATAGAAAAACATTTTGGCAGCAGAACTTAATCTACATTAGTTAGCATGCTGGTTATGAGATGTGATCTTTCTCTTGTGCCTGCAACCATTACAGTTAGGCTGACAATTTCTAAGAACTGAATGAAGCGTTATGAACAATGAAAACCATGGCTTAAATTTCTTTTAGAAATGCTACCAATGAAGCTTTCTCTTCAAAACAGTGCAGCTCATCTTTTTTCCTTCATAGTCCCTCCTCCAACTCATATGGTTAATGAGAAGCTGTTCCAGGACTTGACGTGGTGGTGACACCACAGTGCACCTGCTATTTGGAACTGTAATAATACAACATGGACGGGATTGTGTTCCAGGACATCCCTTTGTACAGTATTTTTGTACTGAAAGGCACTTACGGGCAGAGGTGGATGTGTGTGTTTTTAAGAATGACTATTTGCTTGCTGGCCCCTGTGTTTGTTGTGTCGACCTGCGTGCCAGTGGTGCAACCTCTTTACACAAACCCTTGTCAGACAAGTCACGGTCACTGGATCACAGATCTTCAGAGCTGAATGTGCCCCCAAGGCAGTCTTAGGGTGGGGGAACAGAACCTCCTCGGGCCACAACAACCTACAGTGTTTACTAAATTAAATTTTAAAATAGCAGTTGATTTTGAAATGTCCTTTTAAACAACTAGTGGTGTAGTAGTGTCCTACTATGAAAAAAATACTGTAAACTTAAATGTTGACCTCTGGTGAGATGAACATCCTCATTTCTTCCTTTTACTGGTAAAAAATATTACTGCAAAGGTTTCTCATAAATGAGAATTAATGCTATCTTCTTGTTCTGGGAGCAAGTAAGTTCTTAAATGTCAACAAGTGGAGCTGTTCACTTTAGCCTTCAAACAGTACTAAAAGCACATGCAACATACCAGTCACCTTCTTTATAACGATAAATAGAAAATTACATAGTTTGTTATTTCCAGAATCGTAGATGTAGCTAACATGCAAGAAGGCATTGAGCAGCTGCATATAACAAAACAAGTTAATAAAGTGCATATGCTAACTGATACTGCTGAAATGATTTATTGAAGTGCTGGGACTAAATTTCACCTTAGACAAAATCTTTTTTAAAAAATGAAATCATTACAGAGGTTAATTTGTCCTCTGATTTTCTAAAGCATTACAAGGACACCAAGAAGTTAACTGAGATCATAAATTTCTGATGGGAATGTTTACTTGTAAAAAAATGAGAACTACAGGTCCAGGGTGAACACTACTAATAATAGTATTAAACAGCACATAAGAGTGACATTTTCTTACACAATATAAATGAAGAATTTTTTTCCTAGACTGCCATGAACATCCATATTTCAAATTTGCATTCCTTTAAAAAGGCAATTAAAAAGTCTGATTTCTTTCAACAGACAACAGAAATCAACTGTATCACGATACTTTATATGTTGCTAGAGATTAGCCCTTAAACCATTTCCACACATCAAATGGACCAGTCACTCAACCAGTCAGTCACTGGACACACATTATGCTGTGTGTAAACTTAAAAGAAAAAAAAAAGAAAAGCTTGAAATCCCTTGCCTCCAATACCACTTTTAAAATCTTGTGTATCTTCAGTCTAACCTCACTAGCTTGGGAGGACGCAACAGATTTGCCCCATTTTGACACACTGCCCTGTGGAGTTTGCACTCTAGCTTGCAAGTTAAGCAAGGACAGATGATGCTCCTGCTCAAGGTGCTGTGCTAACCTTTACTGGAGGCTCTGAAACCGAACAGGGATCCCCAGCATCAGCAGTGGGACTACTGAAATAGGTCCTCATGTTAAATGTGGCTGGCTGGCTAGGCTTGAAACCAAGCTGGCAATGTGCCTCTGCCATTAGTGGCATGAAGTAATGGCCATCTCAGCCCCACCTCAACCCCAGATCAGGAACTGGGAGTGGAAGCCACCTGGAGCATATTTCTAGTTATCACTATGTCTCAAATAACTAAATATAAACCACCAGTACAGCTGCCAGAAACGATCCATCATCTCCAGAAAAAAATAAGAGATTGTAATTATGTCAAGCAGGCAACTCGTCTGTCAGAAATAATCCCAGGCTAATGCCATCCTGTGGCTAACAGAGAGGACAGGTTCAAACCAACAGATGTTGCACTGGATTATTTTTAGCCCAAATCAGTTTGCAAACTGCTCACAGCTCAGGCACACAGACTGACACAGTAAGTGGCTGGTGTAGTGATGAAGAAGAGCAATGTGATAGAGGGGCTGCAAAAGATGTGCGCATCAAATCCCAGCTTTAGACTCAGGAGGACAAGACATCTTGAACTCAAGAGCAGATGAGTGTGTGGGTGAAGAAAGCAGGTGTCTATTTGCAATTGTCACATATATTTTGGTTATTCTGCTTATGAAGGCAAGTGAAAAATCTGCCAGAGTATCAGGATAATTTTGAAAATAACCACAACCTCTGCCCTTTTGCAACGTGTGCCTTGCCTTGGGGTGCAGGGGTTGCCAGCTTGTTCATGCACAACTTCAGGCTCCATCAAACTAACATCCTGTGGACCTAAACTAAACACACTTTTTTAACCAGAAGGCAGTTAGTTACCAGATAGGACAGTTAACATCTCATATCACACTGTTTTCTCTTGCTTAGAGACTGAACTTCAGTCCTGGGAGTATTTTTCCACATTCTCCTCATTTGGTGTGGTTCTCTGAAGAGGTTTTTATCCTTGAAAACTCATGAAGAACACAACACTTAAAAGCTGTAGCTGTTCTTCCCAAAACAATCGCAAAGGCCGAGGATTTCTACAAGACCAGGCTGAGCAGCGGGTACTCAAGCCCTCAGTGCGGGAGCCACTGCCCAGGCGCCATCTCTTCCCTCATCGACCTGGGGCAGATTCAGTAAAGCACCAGGTGCCTTTCGGAAAGCTGAAGATTGCGCTCTTCTGGTCGGTACCCGTCACTGCAGCCCTCTCGTCACCGGGGACGCCGTATGGGGTGACCGCCCCCAAGTGTCCCGCGTGAACACCGCCTCCCCCCCCAGTCCGACCGCACGCTCTGACAGCGCCCGCGGGGATCGAACCCACAACCGCCGCCCCGCCGCTGGGCTGCGGGTGGGCCCTGTCCCTCCTCCTGTATCTAACCCGCCCCCCGCGCGCGGCGGCGCATCACTTCCGGTGCGGCGCGGGGCAGGCGCCGGAAGAGCCTCCATAGGTGTTGGTGGAGAGCTGCGGCGGGGGGATTTCGCTGGCGCCATGGTGGAGGTGAGCGGTGGGAGTGTGGGGTCGGGCCGCCGGTGGGCACATCGCGTCCTCGCTGTCTCGGCGTTGAGGTGCCCTGGGCGAGACTGGAGAGAGCTGCCTCGGGTGGATCGGGCCTGTGATGGGGCTGGGCGGGGCGGCGGGGGAAGCCGTGCGCGGGCCGCCGGGCGCCGCACCCCGGGCCCTCACTTCCCCTCTGATAGGAAAGGGCCGCTGTGGGGGGTAGAGCACGACGGTTCCTTCGCCTTCCCAACCGTGCCGAGTCCGCCCCGGGGCCGCCCCTCAGTTCAAGAAGGAGACAGAACTGCTCGAGAGAGTCCAGCACAGGGCAACGAAGATGATTAAGGGAGTGGAACATTTCCCGTGTGAGGGAAGGCTGGGGGAGCTGGGGCTCTTTAGCTTGGAGAAGAGGAGACTGAGGGGTGACCTCATTAGTGTTTATAAATATGTAAAGGGGGAGTGTCACCAGGATGAAGCCTGGCTCTTCACGGTGACAACCAATGTTAGGACAGGGGGCAATGTGTACAAACTGGAACACAGGAGGTTCCACTTAAATTTGAGAAAAAACTTCTTCACAGTGACAGAGCACTGGAACAGGCTGCCCAGGGGGGTTGTGGAGTCTCCTTCTCTGCAGACATTCAAAACTTGCCTGGACACCTTCCTGTGTAACCTCATCTAAGTGTTCCTGTTCTGGCAGGGGGGTTGGACTAGATGATCTTTTGAGGTCCCTTCCAATCCCTAACATTCTGTGATTCCCATCAGTCTGAGCGCTGTTGCCTCCGCCTGGCCTGGGCTGTGGTGCAGGTCCGTGTGCTCAGCCTGGGTCTGGAGCAGGAGTCGGCTGCATGTGGCAGCTTTGCTCTGCCAGACTTATCCTGGATATGGAATTGGTGCTGTGGGCTGGTGGGATGATGCTGTGGTGCCCGACCTCTGGTGACTTAGTGACTTTGTAATCTAGTCAAGAAAACGATAGTTTTCTTATGAGGTCTTGGAAGTAAAGGTGGGGAGAAGGCTACTGGTTTGGTAGGCTGGGGGATAGTTACTGTGAGGTGAATACTGTGCACTTCTAAAAGCAAGTGTTGTTGTCAGAAACATGGAAAAAGACACAAAGACTGCTGCCCAATGTAACAACTACTAGCCATTTTTTACAGAGCAGCATCTGTCAAAAAATATTTGTAGATGTTTCTTCCCTGTTGGGGAGGCATTGTGTTATCTGCTACTCATGTGGTGATTTCAGCAGCTGTTGTTGATTAGTAATTTCCTGCTGTAATTCTTATTTTTCTCTCCAGTTGTATGAAATTCTTAATCCAATCCCAAATGCTGTTGGGTGGAGGGTTTGTTGGGTTTTTTGTTTTGTTTGTTTGTTGTTGTTTTTCCCCACTTAATACCTGGAGCTTGCAGGAGCTCACTGAGAGCAAATAACTTTGTGTGTGTGCGACTGAGTTGGGAGGGTAACAGCCACTGCAAAATGGGTTGGTGAGTGGATGACTTCCAGGGCAGGAAAACAGAACCTATGAAGAGCTTAACAGGGAGAGCATCTGTGTAGTGAACCTTAGAGACTGAGCAGATGAGCGATATCCATTGCTAAAAGTTATAAATATAGCTTCTGGTTTGTTGCCATTGTAGACAGACAGAACAAATACAGTCATGCAGAGAGTTTGGTTTTGTACCTAAGTAAGCAGGCTGAGATTTCTAATGATTATTTTGCCCAGTGGAAGGAAAATATTAATAAAAACGTGAATTGTGGTATTGATAATTTTATATACGTTAACAGCTTTTTAATGCTGCTTTTTTAGTTCTCAAATGAGATTTTAAGTATGTTTTAATTTTAGTATCAAAAATTATAAAATTAAAACAAGTTGGGTCAGGTTTGATCCCAAGTTTTATCTCAGTAAACTGTGCTGTGGTTATGTAGAGTGCCACTGCACAGAAGCCTGCACGCTCATGGATTTGTCATGTAGATGCCAGTGCAGAAAGTTTGGTCAAAGATTTTTGGCTTGCTTTTCAGAGTCTTGTCAGTTTCCAAGAAAGGGAGTGTTATTTTGAGTAAACACTGAATTAAAGCGATCAACAGATAAACTTAATTTTTTAGTTTCAAAGAAGAGCGGTGTTTTCTGTGAACTAAATAGTTCTGTATCACCTAACAATACGGAAGTATTAATTGCTACTCAGTTCAATTTATGTTTCCATTTTCAGTGTTTCATTTAGTTATATATTTAAATATTGTTTATTTTAGGAAGTCCAAAAGCATTCTGTGCACACGCTTGTGTTCAGATCTTTGAAGAGAACCCATGATATGTTTGTAGCTGATAATGCCAAGCCAATCCTGTTAGATGAAGAAAGGTAAGTACTGCAATCAGTACTGGTATGCCTCAAAGTTTTAAATTATGTTAGTGATAGCTCCATCCAAGTCAGAAGTTCACATGTTTTTGTACAGTTAACAGTGTTGTTTTGAAAAAAAAGTACTAGAATTGTCAAGTCACATAAAACCTTCTCTAAAAGATTTCAAAACTTGAAAACAATCCAGAAATAGGGGTTTAATCAGTAGTATGCTTTATTCTTTCAACAGTCACAAAGTAAAGATGGCAGTCAAGCTGCGTACAGAGTATGGCTCTGTGTTGCATATGCCTACTCTTAAAGAAAACTTGAGGGAGAAAGGAGGTCCAAACACCGGGGATCCTTATGGACACAAACAGTATCCTGGAAATCAAGGTTAGTTTAATTGTGGTGCTGTATTTTTCCTTTCTTTTGTGACAGTCTCACTGATGAAAAATCTGAAGAATGCAGTCCAATGTTGATCCATTGGAGATAGATGGAAATCAAAATACCATTTTTCATATATTTTTCAGACTTCCTTTAGCTATGCAACTATTAAACCAGAAAACTTAAAAAAAACCAACAAACAACTGGGGTTTTATTCAACCTATGTTTGGTTATATATCAACTGTGTATGTCTTAAGTAGATCACATATACAAACTTCTAAAGAATGTCAAATGCCACCTTATTTTAATTGAGATTTTTTTTTCCCATTGTACTTTATTTGGAAGTATTCTGAGAGTAGAAGATGTTGTGTTGTTTGGTTGGTTTGTTGGGTTTTTTTTAGGAAGAAAATAACGTTTTTCTCTTCTGATACCTCACACAATCAATTGTCTTGAGTAGTTTAGGTTCTAGACACCACTGCTATTTGTATACTTGAATCCTTTTCCATGATAACTACTTCAAAAGGCATCTTTGGCAGTCTGAAGATTTTTATCTTGACAGAGAGTTCCTCTTGATAAAAACTGGTGTCACCATTTTAGAAGCGTTATTTTTACTCTTGAGTTTAAGAAAACTGAGGTAACCAGAACAGATCAAATTAGTGAAAATAAGAAATGTCCAAATATAGAACATTAGCAGGAGAAACCAGTGATTACTTCTATGTATGACCTGCTCTCTTTTCCTGTATTTCCTGTTTGAAATACATCATTTGCAGTGCAATATAAAATGTGTAATCATTAATATGTCATTCTCTTGCTCTTTAGGAGAAGAACTTGAGTATATGATAACTGGTACACATCCATACCCACCTGGTCCTGGTAAGTAAAATTCTCTGAGTGCTTGCATGGGATTTTTGCCTTCTTGTAAGAACTAGACATCATACTTGCTGGAGCAGGCTTCCTGTCGCCATAAATCCTTAGCTGACAGTAATGAGAAATGCCATTGAAATCTTTAATAACATTGATGCAGGGAGTTTTGTGGCTGATAAGTGTTCTGGGATAAACTGCACTAAAGGATCTAAGTTAGCAAATACTTCTCAATATCGTGTTTATTTTTGTGATGTTTGGATTTCCCTAGTAGTTGAAACTGAATTGAAAAAAAAAAAGAGAACTGCTGCTCACAGTTAAGGCTTTTTTTTTTTTTGTTTCCAATGACAGAATAGTACCATTTTCTGCTCTAGAAATTGTGTACCTATATATATAGTAGAATCAAAATGGAAAGGATTTGGGCCAAAATAAAAATTTCAGTACATTTGACTTGCACATGAAAAATGATGTCATTGAATGATGGCATTTAATATTACAGGGTTGTGATGAGTCCTTGTTTGCAAGTGTATGTGTATATATGTGTTTGAATAATATACTTGTCTGGATTTTCTTTCTAACAAAATTGTCTTTGCGGTAGTTTTTGGTTTGTGGTGGGGCTTTTTATTTGTTTATTTGTTTATTTTTATTTTTTTCTTCACTCCAAGGTGTGGCTCTAACAGCAGATACTAAGGTCCAGAGGATGCCAAGTGAATCTGCAGCACAATCCTTAGCAGTAGCACTTCCTGCTTCTCAGTCCAGGTACTGCTGTGTTACCTCATTAACACTTTGTTCAGTGTGATCAGGCATAATTTTTCTGTACATGTGTGTTTTGTTCTTCTTTTTTTCCTTGGCTGTCGTGAGAGATAGTGGGTAGAAGATGGAACAAGGGAAATTCTGTTTAGATACAAGAGGAAAAAGTGGGGCTTGCTTTGCGATTGTCTTTTACCTTGAGGTGGTCAGGCACTGGAACAGGTTGCCCAGAGAGGTTGTGGAGTCTCCATCCTTAGAGATATACAGCACTGGACTGGATGCCACCTTGTGATACCTTATCACTTACTTAGTGAAAAACAAGGCTAATGCCTATCCATCAACCATTCTTGTTCAACCTAGGCTGGATGCAAATCGGACAGCTGCTGGTGTGGGTGATATTTACAGGCACGCTGGAATACCTGAACGTTCACAGCCTCCTGGGGTGAGTTTGTTGCATATCTGATGTGGCCAGTACATAGTGTTCACCAGATTGCTTCTGGATTCATTTGTGTGTTGTGTGGAGATCTCCTGACTAACTACATTTAATCATTGTTCAGATGTCGGAGCAAGAAAGCTTTAGGTTTTAGGCAAAGAGGTGAGTTGTAGAGTATGATAATAACCTTCCTTTAAACCTACAGGCTATGGTGGAAGCTGGTGGAAACAAAAATTCTGCACTAATGGCAAAGAAGGCTCCAACCATGCCCAAACCTCAGTGGCATCCACCTTGGAAACTGTACAGAGTAAGTTACAGATGTGTGACATAAACACGCATGTGAAAGTAAATGAATGCATTATGTTACATAAAGACCTCACAGCATAATCAAATTAAAAGTGATCACAAATAAGTTTTATATGCACACTCTCTTCTTAAATAGCAAAGATTGGATTACAAACATTTTTCATTCTATTTAGCAAAACGTTTTGTGAATATTATTGATTTTACTCTTTTGTTTATGTAGGTTTAGCTGTGTTATGATAAATTAGAGTTGTTTTTTGTTTTCTAGTCAGATTATTTGGTAGAGGAACTCAAAGGCAAGGTGCAGAATTTGATACTAATAGTATGTTAAAGAAATACTTTAGCAATGTTAACATAATGAAATTGTCTCTAAAAGGTAGTCAGTGTCTGAGTCAGCCACACATCTTTTACTTGCTGTGAAAGTGGGAAAAAAAAAAAGCTGAAAACTTTAATCACAAGTTATCTTTGCAGTTCAGATTCTTTGACTTCTAATTGTGTTTTTGAATTAGTCTGATTTGCCTTTTCATTTTCTTAAGCACTAATAATACCCTTTCTGCCAAAATCTCATATCATCTTTAAAAAAATTTGGCAATGTGAATGACAGGGTAGCTGAGTTGAACAGAAAATCTCTAAGCATATGTATTAGTTCAGATGTCTTTAACTTTTCAGGTGCATCTGTTTGCATCTGTACATGTATGTTTTTCTAAGGGCTGATTCTTACTATGAAATTTAAGCAATTTCATATTTTGTATGAGAAGGGGTGAATATTATGTTAGTAATGTCAGGCTTTCCTGATATTTAAAAATCTCATGTTCTGGTACCAGAGTTGTATTGTTTTAGTGCTGTTCATCTAAATATAGCACCATATGTAGCCATTTAGATTTTCGGAAGAGTCCTGTGTGCTGCGTTAGTCATAAATCTTAAGGCTAATCTTGAAGTAGTTTTTTTAAAAAACACATGAGCTCAAAAGGATATATACGTTTTTTAAATACAGCACTATTAGAATGTGTTCTTCATAAAATCTAAAGCAAATGTAATCTGAAAAAAAAAAGTCAACAAAATAAACCTATGAGAGATTTAAGGTAAACAAATGAAAAATAACTTCTTGTTAGGAGCACTTGCTTTTCAGAGAGAGAATGTAAATACAGTTCAAGTCACTGTACTAATTCTATGTGTCAGCAGTTTTAGTGGAGATTTGCTGTCAAAATCCTTGCACAACAGGACAAAAGCTTGTTCAGGCAACTCAGAAGTAGAAACACAGCTGGAACACCAGATGTGGATTTCATCTTACCTGTTGCTTAAGATCTACATTTCAACTGGTCTTCTGAAGCTTGGTTTGAGGCCATTTGTGAAAAATGGGGAATTAAAATAGGTCGGATAACTTATTCCTTGGATTTCTGCCCTGGAAATGCCAGTTTCTAGGCCTAGACTATGAAGTAATCAAGATAGCCACCTCAAATGTATGTGGCCGTGGTCTCGTCTAGTCAGAAGAATCCACTTTGGCTTTCCAAAGTATTTTTGCCTTTTTTCTGCCTAAGAACTTTTTGTGTGTTATAGGTTTTTTTGAAATGAGCTGTGTGACAGTACATGAAGTATGACATCCAGTGAAAACAACTGGGTGGTTTGATTTTAGCTCTCTGACTTTGGAGAAATTGGAGAAATGGAAAAGCTGCTGTATGCAAGCTTTCCTTGTGAGATCCATCTCTAGTATTTTGTTGCCAGAAAGTTTCCAACATACTTATATTACTTCTTATTTGGGGAAAAGGAGGTGGTGGCGTGCTTTTACAGGTGGATATTCTATGGCAATGTGATTTAATAACCATGATTTTATATAATTGTTCTTTAACTATGATTATATAAGCACTATACAGCAGCATAAGGAACTTGTGCCTTAAATATAGTCTTTTCTCTGCAAAGCCTCAAGTGTTGAACCACAGAGTTATGGACTCTTGAAGGATTTGAAAAAGTGCTTATAGGAGCAGGGTCTTTCTTTACTGCAAGGTCCCCAAGTCTAGTGTGTGACGTGAGTTTCTAGTAGTCTTTTCATTTAACTAAGGTAGAATTCAGGCTCTCTTCAGATATAATTTCACATTTCACCTTTTTTGGAAGCATGTGTTTCTTGGTGAATGCTAACAAATTCCAGTGCTGGAGAATGAAAATTATGTTGAGATATGTATGTGTATTTTTTCTGATTTAGAAAAACTTCTGTTTTTTTCTAAAGGTTATCAGTGGTCACCTGGGGTGGGTGAGATGTATTGCAGTAGAACCCGGGAATCAGTGGTTTGTCACTGGCTCTGCTGACAGAACTATAAAGGTAAGAGGTTGGAAGAAATCACTGACGAAGTTTGGGAGGATGATTTTTTTTTGTTCTCTTGTTTTAAAAGTCTTCAGCCCTTGGAAACCATTTCTTAGTTACTGCTTGCAGAATAATGAACTGCAGAACATTTTTTCTTTTATTACCTACTCACAAAGGATTTGTGGAGTGTTACTTCTTCATATTTCATTTATTATATAGTAGTAACTGGAGAGCAAATGTTGGTGTTACTATAATTTTTAACTTAAAATGCAGCAGTATCAATTACATCTGGGCTGTCTACCCAGACTATCACTGTGTAGCTTTTACCTGTCTACCTCAAAATACCTATTTTGATGCAGATTTGGGACCTTGCTAGTGGCAAATTGAAGTTGTCTTTGACGGGACACATCAGTACTGTACGAGGGGTGATAGTAAGTGCAAGAAGTCCGTACCTCTTCTCTTGTGGAGAAGACAAACAAGTGAAATGCTGGGATCTTGAATACAATAAGGTGAGCTGTAGTTTGTTTAACTGGAATTAACTGGTGGTGGCAAAAATAAAAATCAAAGCATTTAGAATATTATTTCAAATATCCAGTTAAAGTGTGTGTACTTTTTTTATTCATCTAGGTTATCAGACATTACCATGGTCATCTAAGTGCTGTCTATGGTTTAGACTTGCATCCAACAATTGATGTACTGGTAACATGTAGCAGAGATTCAACAGCACGAGTAAGTATAACATTGTTACATTTTAACATCTTGATATGTGTGTTTTAGCATCTTCCGTTTGTAAAAGTGAATACTTACCAAAGTTAACAGTAATCAAGATGAAAATAATAATTTATGTTTATGTTAGCTTTGTCTTCCATTATGGATAAAACTGAAGCCTGAATACACAAAAATGCAGTATCATGTCAGGAGAATGTTTTATTTCTTAATTTGGTAGATAGACTATGTGGTGTATATATAGGATCACTTAGTATTTAGAAGATGTTATGGTTTTAAAGTGACTTTAAATTATCTGTTTGTTTAGAAATTCATTAGCAGGCTCACTGCTCCCCTTTACATTGGCCAGCTGAGACAGTTGTGTGATGAATTGTTGGATGAAAAATAAAACCTAAATGCCATTGTTTAATCTGAGGAACCATGGTTAAGAATTCATGTAATCAATGACAATGCCTAAAATATATTAAGTATGCACCTGTTATTGACCTTGGTGACATATTTACTGTGAATTCATAGATTTGGGATGTGAGGACGAAAGCCAGTGTGCACACACTATCAGGACACACAAATGCAGTAGCAACAGTGAAATGCCAAGCTGCAGAACCACAGATTATTACAGGTATAGTGGGCATGGCTTCTCAAGTAACGTGATTGAACAACCTAATCCTGAATGTATTTGTTCAGTAATTATGTGAGGTTCATCATGTTATCTTTGTTAATTTAATCAATGTCTCTTATTAGTTTTCTGTTGAAAATAGACCATTCAATTATTATTTCATGCTATTCATGGTATTTTTAAGGAAATATAGCTATGCATTGTTTGAACATTTTTCTGCACTACTTTAGTTTCTGGTGTTTACATTTTTTGTTGTAATATGTATTGAGACTTGCATTTTCTGTGATACTTCATAGTTTCCCCCATTTCAGTTAAGAAGTGTCTAGTACTATGGTTAAATATAAACTTCCTCTTCTTTCCCATTATGTCAAAATCTAGCTTTGCTGTGTAACTACTTAGTTCTCAAATTCCAAACTGTGTAAAAAGACAGAATCTTTCTCTTCTGAGGTGTCATTAGTATAATATTTTTCTGTTTCACATATAAAGTCTTGGCTGCCCTATCAAAATAATAACAATGATAACATGAATATGATGGTTTCTGCTATTTTTTAATTTTCATTGTAGGCAGTCATGATACTACCATACGGCTGTGGGATTTAGTGGCAGGAAAAACGCGTGTTACTTTAACAAATCACAAGAAATCTGTAAGAGCAGTAGTGTTACATCCAAGACAGTAAGTTTTCCTCATTCTTTTATACTTTCACAGTTCATGACTTTGGGTGGTAACATAAAGCCAACATGAGTGATGGTCTAGAATGGTAGGACATAATAATGTGAAAAACTAATGAGCTTAGGCGGGGAAAAATGTAATGAAATATAGCAAGGGGAAGTGTAGAATATTGCATCTGGGTAGGAACAACGCCAGGTTCCAGTATAAGTTGGGGAATGACCTATTAGAGAGCAGTGTAGCAGAAAGGGACCTGGGGTCCTGCTGGACAGCAGGGTGACCATGAGCCAGCACTGTGCCCTTGTGGCCAGGAAGGCCAATGGCATTCTAGGGTGTATTAGAAGGGTTGTGGTTAGTAGGTCCAGAGGGGTTCTCCTTCCCCTCTACTCTGCCCTGGTGAGACCACACCTGGAATATTGTGTCCAATTCTGGGCCCCTCAGTTCAAGAAGGACAGGGAACTGCTGGAGAATGTCCAGCACAGGGCAACAAAGATGATTAAGGGAGTGGAACATCTCCCTTATGAGGAAAGGCTGAGGGAGCTGGGTCTCTTTAGCTTGGAGAAGAGGAGACTAAGGGGTGACCTTATTAGTGTTTACAAGTATATAAAGCGTGAGTGTCACGAGGATGGAGCCAGGCTCTTCTCAGTGACAACCAACGGTAGGGCAATGTGTAATGGGTTCAGACTGGAACACAAGAGGTTCCACTTAAATTTGAGAAGAAACTTCTCAGTGAGGGTGACAGAGCACTGGAACAGGCTGCCCAAGTGGGTTGTGGAGTCTCCTTCTCTGGAAACATTCAAAACCCGCCTGGACATGTTCCTGTGTGACCTCACCTAGGCGTTCCTGCTCCAGCAGGGGGATTGGACTAGATGATCTTTTGAGGTCCCTTCCAATCCCTAACATTCTGTGATTCCGTAAAAATGCTGTAAAATCTACATAGCAGTTTTCAAATACTTCCACTGCTCTGTGCTACCACAGTGTTGGCACTGGCATGCATTAGCAATCCTGAGAATGTCTTAGACCCCACGGAGTTATGTATGTGCTTTTGATGCAGTCCTCGAAAAATCAGTGACACTGGGCTTTGTAAGGCTAATAATAAATATGTAACTGAATGATTGTTAGAACAAAGTGATGTAGTTTTGTAAAAGGTTATGTGTGTGAATAAATGCTAAAGGATTACTACCAAGGCTTTTTTTAATATTGGCTTCACTGCGCAAGACACTTCAGTCTAACTGGTTTTGAAAAGAAACTTCTTGTGAGTGTTTCATCTTTGAAGGTGGATGTTGTTGGAAGTGCTCTGAATTTAGATACTATATTTTGATGCATCAGCAGTTGCCCATTTGGATAACTCCCCATTAAAACAATGGAGAAGGGGATTTTACATAGAACTGTGGTACTGCTACACCTTCAGTATTTTAAAACGAAATTTTTTCAGTGCACAAATTCAGAGTATTTGACATGAATTAATTCTAATCCAGTCTGTGTGTTTGAAAAATTTACAAAAATTTCATGCTATACTTGTTAGCTGTAGCAAAGAAAAACTCTATTTTTACTTACATTCTGCAAAAAAACCCCTCAAGTTTCAGATTCATTGATCATATCTCTTTGAAAAAAAAATACTTGAAGTGTTTTTATCAAGCAGTATCAGCCTAATATTTTTATATTTCAGTATTTCTATTTTTTAAGATTACAGATTTTTTTTCATAATCTGTTTTGTTATTGAAGATTCTATTAAACAGACAGCAAATTGCTTAAATGTTGTGGCTTTTATGTGCTATCCCAATAACTTCGTTTGCACATGTTAAAATGAGGGAATTGATTATTTTAATGTAACTCAGTAAAACAAATTATCTTTTGTAGTTCACTTTTTTGCAGTGCTTTTTTCTTGGTTTTGTTGTTTTGGAGGACTATCCAATACTGCATTTATTGTTCTGTGTCTTTTCCCCCCTACTCCGATACCTTTGCTGATGATGCCCTTACACCTGAAAGTTTGCTAGAATAGCAACTGACAGGAACTTAATGTGCACTTTCCATCTTTGTTTGCATATTAGCATTCTATACAGCATACGATTTATAAAGTTCAGGTAGTTTATGGGAAAGAAAGAAAACAGTAGGGAAAGGTGGTTCATTACTTCATCAAATGCTTCATTCTATGTGAAGTTAAAATGCCAGAAAAGCAGTTTTAGTGTTAAGTAACTTTGCAACTAGCATATAACAGAAGTTTCAATGAAGGATGTTTGCTATGGCTATTTTGAACTTTAATATACTGTGCTTATTTTCTTTCAGTTACACATTTGCATCTGGTTCACCAGATAATATTAAACAGTGGAAATTCCCAGATGGAAACTTCATTCAGAACCTCTCTGGTCACAATGCAATTATCAACACACTGGCTGTAAATTCTGATGGTGTTCTGGTCTCTGGAGGTAAAAATGAGAAATACATGTTCATATTTCCCCTCTCCACTCGCCAACATATATTTGGCTAGAGGTCCTTAAACAAAGATGCTTGCTGAGCTCTCTTTTACCTGAGGCTATAAACCTGCTACAGCATACAGCTTAATTTTATAGTGAGTAGGGTTGGTTCTGTTTTCTTGGATGTTGTTGAGCTCCGTGCACAAAAATGTATTTGGAACATATTTTAATCTGCAGCAGGGAAGAGGTTTCCTCTTCTCAGCAGGCTGCTGCCACAAGGCTCCTGAGTCCATCCTCTGTGATCTCCTGAGCCTGAATCAAAAGTTTTAAGAATTTAATAGTCATCTGATACATTAGAGTATTGTTAGTGATGCGTGAACCCCCAAAGTCTTTGAACTACTAGTTTGTATTCATGTATCTGTGTCGTGGGGGTGGGAGGAGAAACCCGAATGCTGTGTCTGATCATGAATAATTTCAGGTAAGAAAATTTATTTCATAATGCGGGTAGGATTTTTCTATATATTAGTTACCCAAGCACTGTAATAAAAATATTTTGGTGGAAGTATGTGCTACTAAAACCGTTATCTCTGATGTTTCTGAGAGTTCTGTGTATAAGACAAAGGATATAAGTAGACCATTTTAGTGACAAGCTTTTTTGAAAGTAGCTTCTGGAAATCCCAGCTGAAAACAGATCTTTTTGTTAAGGCATTGTGTCTATGTAGTGGGGAGATAAGTGTGTTTTTAATCTAGATGCTGTTGTAAACAGGAAATCAGTACATAGTGTGGAAAAAAGAAGTGCTAATTTTATGGCTTGAGAGCTGAGCTCTAGAGAAACAGTCCAAGATTGCATTGAAAAGAGAGTTAAAGCAGGAGGTTAAACCCAAATCTCTGAGGTCCTAGACCAGATGCTTAATCATGAGATGGTCCTGAGAGAGCTCTAGCAGTCGGAGGAAAGTGAATTAATAGGCTAGACTGTATTGTTCCACATAACTTGCAGAGCCTGAGTTTTCAGCTTTTGGTTTTCCTTGTCTAATCTGTTGGGTAGTTGCGAACAAGGATGGGACTCAATTCACAATATCACATATGATAAGACAGTTTAAGATGGGTTCCATGAATTTGCAGAAGCAGATACTTATGAAAAGCATATCTGTATTTGTAACCAGAGCCTAACAAAAAAAGTAACAGTTAAGTTACACTTTGGAACCCTGAAATGTGTTTGATCCCAGGTGTTCTTGGTCCCATTGATACAGTATGTCCTGTAGGCTTGGGATGTGGAGTGAGATGGAAGTGTGCTAAGCAGGAGTTGGAAGATAGCTAATTATATTGTCAGCTTACCCTAGTTATGTTTTCAAGTACATATAAAGGAGGCCCTTGGTTTTAAAATACGGGTAATCCCTCTTCGACAACTGGCACATTCATAGTGAGAGCAAGAACTTGACAAAATACAGGACTGGGCTAATATTTCATCCTTTATTGTTTTGAAGACACTTCTAGAAGGTCTTTGTAGGACTGTTTTGTGTTAGTCGTAGTTGAGGCTTTATAAGAACTTGTTCCTTGTCCACCAAAATCCCCCTATTGTTTCGTTAATATTATTTGTGGCTTTTTAAAAAATAAAATTTGAATATTTATTCCCCTGCTTTACATCCTCGTGCTATCTACAGCAACTTCAAAGAAGTTGATGCTGAATTAAAATAAGTTGAGGTTACCTTGGAGTATTTTCCTGTAGAAACATCCTTCCTGAAGCATCTAGATTTCTTGTCTAGCTGGCAGCTGTGAATAGTTTTTTAATAGATCTGTTTTGGCTATGTAATGCTTTGGAGGTGGTTGTTTTTTGTAACTGAAAAACTGCTTTGAGAGCATTCTTCTGAATAGAGAGTTCAGATTGCTGTGAATACCCTGTGACTGATGCTGGTAGCAGTAATACTGACAGTGGTTTAAACTGTATTTGAAATAAAACTTCTGCAAACATTAAGCCTGTGTCCCATTACAGACTCCTGATATCTGTAATCTGTTTGACAGGATGGTGCCTCTTCATTCAGCTTTAGTGGAGCTACTGAACAGGGAGCTTGGTATTCAGAATGCTAGTCCTGACTGTGCTTCCAAAGCAACTTGCTGCCGTTGCCTTGTGATGTGGTGTATCATCTCCCTGGGTTATCTGATGCAAACCTGAATGAGATTCTGAGGAAGCTTCCATCAGCCTTCTTAAACAATACCTTGTAGGGTATACTGAGTTACTCTACATGACGATTACAGCTGATGTATGCTTGATGTTGTTCATGATAGTGTTTTTAGAAAACTGATAGAAATTAACTGGTTAAAATAGTAACTATGTTTGTTTGTTTGTTTTAGCTGATAATGGTACTATGCATCTTTGGGACTGGAGAACCGGATACAATTTCCAGAGAGTACATGCAGCTGTGCAGCCAGGCTCTTTGGACAGTGAATCAGGAATATTTGCTTGTGTTTTTGACCAGTCAGAAAGCAGATTGCTAACAGCTGAAGCTGATAAAACCATTAAAGTATACAAAGAAGATGATACTGCGGTATGTCAAAGTGTTTTTTTAATGTCTTTTTGTGAAATAAAATTTCAAGGAAATGTTACACATACCAGTAAGGGACATGCACAGACTTGTGTAATCCATTTTATTGAAGTTTGAAAGCAATGTTTACGCATAATAAGAGGACAGCAGTGAGTTTCTGCGCTCCTGATTTCTTATTAACTGCTATAGTACAAATAAGTGTCAGGTTATCAAGCCTTCTGCAAAAGTTCTTTGTGGTAAAGTCTGGAGAAATCTTAGTAGAGTAATGTACATTGTGTTTTGAAGACAGAAGAAAACTGTGCGTGGTTGTATTGATTAAAACGTGGGAATTAGCAAAAAGATTAAATTTTAAAGATTTATTGTACTTCTGAATATGATCTAGGTTAATCATTTTGCTTGACAGTTTTTAGAAGTGAGAGTAAATAACTTATTTTCAAACTCTTTTTTTCAAATCTGAATCCACTTACTAATGGAGAAGACATTAAATAAATTATTGGAGTTTATTAGAGTATGTCTTCATTATAAAGAATAGCAGACTTTTTATTAAACCTTGGGATTTTTCTGTTAATTAGACTTGGAGCAACTTAGTTGGTTATCCATTTTGCAGTTGGACAAACTGTAGACCCTGTGGCATCTGTCAGGACTCATCTAGATATTGCTGGAAGGACTGTCTCTGGAATTCCTGTTCCTGGGCTTTGATCACTGCAATGTTGTTTCTGAAATGCCGTTGGCAACCTGATGTTTGTCCTTGTTGGGAAAAAACCAACCAAACAAACCCCAACACAACAAGACTTATCACGTACTTCAGACAGTGGGGTGATATAAAAATTAATTGGGGTAAATTAATTACATAGTAGATTAGGTAATTATAATGTTACATATGAAGTAGAGTATATATACTATGTGAGTAATATTTTAAACCAAATCCTAATTACAGTTGAATGTAAAGTTACGAGTAATGCTTATGGGATTTTTCTTTTTTCCCTTTAGACTGAAGAAACTCATCCTGTCAGCTGGAAACCAGAAATTATCAAGAGAAAGCGATTCTGAGGCAGCAACATACTCTCTAATTTTGTTTTGGCTTTCCGGAGAGCATTCAGTCACATTCTGTTCTACCTAGAACAACAGAGCAGGAAGTCCACCAAGTCATTGCTGTTTCAGCATGTTTTATAATAAATTGTATTTCTCTTTCCTTTTGTCTTTTTTTGGTGTGATCCCAGCAAACCAGTTGCAGCTGTTAACTTTCTCTTTGTGGAGCATGTGTAGTTCATGACAAGGATAGATGTGTGTGTGTGTGTGCAGTTAATTTTTTATATGAATCTATTGAGTGTAAGTCTAAAAATACTTTGAGCCAGGTTTTCTGAAAGACCCTTGCTTGAGTCCAAAACTTAATTGCAAATTTATGCATAGAAGCCATCTACTGCAAATTTCCTGAGTGACACTTTTAGATTTTAGACCAGTATTGCTTACTGTACATATGCTAAGTATATACTGTAGTGGAACAGTATATAAATTACAGAGTAATAATCAAGAAAGAAGCAGGACAATATAATAATTATAATATAGTTTGCTTTATAAACACGGCCACTGGGTGTAGCTGCTATTGCTGTCATTGAATGAAATGGATCTTCAGAGCGCTTCTTTCCATAGGAGAGCTTTCATACATAACTATTCAGAGTGGACCTTCTATAGCAAGGACCACTGCAGATCATATTGTTCACAGTCATTACAGGGTTAGGACGAGTGGACCTTCTTTGTAAATCATCTGTTTGCTTTTTCCAGTTATCCAAAGTATAGATGACAGAGTACAGCAAACTTTTAAAACTGAGTTCTAAGAAGAAAAGCTTTTAAGTCATTCCAGCCTTAATTTTACATGTTGTCTCCCCGTGATCTTATGAAGGAAGTTAAAATAAATAAAAAAGTATTTCTGAATGATAATTTGTACTCCTGAAGGGACAAATCTTTCATTGTGTTTGCAAACAGTCATGTAACAAGCAGTAAACATGTAATCCTCCTTGCCACAGCTTATCTCTGCTGTCTGAGCTGCCCTGAAGCGCTTTCTATTCACAGGGGAAGAAATTAGTGAAGTAATGGAGCTGTTCAGCTGTTGGCAACTTTGCCAGCCCTGCTGGTACCTGCAGTGGCAAGTGCCATGCTGGGTAGATGCTGAGAATGGTTCTGTGGCCACAGCAGTGATAGTAAGCAGTTCACAATAACTATACTCTGCCAGTCTGACTTTTTCCAAATCTGGGATTTATGTTGGAGAAATGACAGTTACTTGCAATGTAACTTTAAAAAGCTAGTAAAACTAAGTGTTGTTTATATTATGAGAATTTGTCTTGTCTTTTATGATGCACAGGCGGTCTTGTATTTTTGAATGTTTGGCAATGTTGTTTTAAGGGAGTCTCTGCTGCATAAATAGCTGAATTTTGGCTTACAGCTATTGTCTGAAGAGTCCTCAAAAAAAAGGGAGGGGATTACTTGGTATTTGCAAGTTAAACAATTTTTATTTAGATGGTAATTTGAATTTTTCTGGATTTTTATTGCAGCTGTTTTCATTTTAACTGACATAACGGGAAAATTACAGGTTGTGGCTTATGCACATTTTATACTGCTGCTAATGCTTCATTCCAGAAATTGATGAAGTATTGGTGTTACGTAGAATGTTTTTGCTCACAGGGAAATCCTCTGTAGGAAAGCAGAGTAGAGATTAATAACATGAAAAAAGGGGTGGGATTTTTTTTTTCTTTGTCATGTGGTTGGTTTGTTTTTTAATGTCTATTTCTTTAGATAACTTGGAATCTGAAAGGGGAAATTAGCAGTTTTGGCTCACAGTTTTAGCATATTTTCTCTGTATTGGAACTTAACTTTAAAAACTGCATTTATTCCATTGTTTATCACTTTGAAGAGGGATCAGAAGGTCTCCTGCAGAGCCTGTGTTTCTTCCCTGGACTCTTGCAGGAATCGGTTAGCATGGCGTAGTTGTTGCCAGGACATTCTTTTTGTGCCCCGAGTAAAGATTTGGTTTGCAAATTAAAGGCTGCACACTATTATTTGGAATAATACTACTTTTTTGGCTCTATGTATGCTGTCCCAGTTCTAAGTGTGGGTTTTTTCTTTTTTTTTTTTTTTTTTTTTAGTTTTAATTATTTTCTTTAGCACTTGATTTGCATGTTCATTTTCTTCGTAGCAGTTTTTTCTTCCACTAGACAGTCATGTGTGATCACACATACTTCTATAAGTAGTATTTGTGACACGTGAAGACTATCAGATTTCATTTAAACGCTTCTCTAGTGCAAAGTAAGCCTAGATAGTGAGTTGTGATACACACAGATCTGATTGTGTGGGATATACAGTGACGTTAGATTTGTCCATGGAAGTCATAAGGTGAAGCAAAAGAGGAGCATCTGGTCCATTGGATGTATTTTCCATGCCTTTGGAAAGTGTCACACTGCAGTGTCAGTTAAAGCAATCTTGAATGGGACTCTAATCTCAGAAAATAAGAATTGTTACTTATTTCATAAAATTTGATGTCTGCTGTGTATGATCAAATCACACACATTTCTACCACAAGTTTTGTTTTATACTGTACATAATTGCAGAGAACTAAGAAAATGATTTTTGATTGCAGCATAATTCAAAAAATCGTAATTGGTAAAAGTGATAAATTTTAATATCACTGCTGTACAGTAAAGCATACAATGTAAGCTATGCAGCTAGAATGCTGTCATTTGGTGGCAGCATGGAAGTTGTGCAGAACAGTATGTCTTTGGTAATTTAAAGGCTTACAGAAGTAAATCTTTAATAGCCAGTTTATTTTTAGTCCTGTTATATAAGAATTAAAGTGCTATGCCCAATTTAAGTGACAGCATTTTAGCCATCAATAAAACCTTCAATGCTATACGGCTTCATGTCTTTTTTTTATTCCGTTTTGGGTTTCGTAGTAAGAAGGACAAAAAAACCCTATATATTGAACATTAAAGTAGTTTAGGCTTAAAATTTATGACTGTATCCCATAGTAGCAAATATTTCTGCAGATCAGCTGTAATGGAGAAAGTACTGATGGCTCTTTTATGAAAAGCTTCCTATTTGTGTGATGGGATTAGCAAAACAAATGCAAATCTGTCCATGAATTTTCTCCAGTGTGTTTAAACAAACAACCAACCCTCCAAAAAAAAAAACACATTGAAACCTCTATGGAGTTAAGAATGAAGTCTAGGACAGGTTCTGGATCGGAGCTGTATGGTTGGAAAAAAGCTTAAGAGTTAAGCTATTTTTGATATGTCTTACTGGAAGCAAATTAAAGGGTTATTTCTGTCTGTGGCATGTAACTGAAAATCTGGTCACAATGAAATCAATGAGAGTTTTATCACAAGTGAGTTGGAAAAACTTATCAGTCTCACACATCATGTAGGTAGGTGCATTTTTTTGTGCACAAGATGCATCATTCTTTTTTAGATGAGGCTTCTAAATTTTTATACATACACCTAAGAAAATGGGGAGGATTTGGAAATCAGTGAATGCCAGTAATCCTGATCAGCTGGGGGCGGGGGGGAAGAGTCAACCTGCAGTTTTGTTCTGTAAAATTTAACACAAGATTAGCAGGACTTGAAAGTAGCATAAATATGATTTCATGGAAGCTGTTCCATAAGCAGAATGTGTGATTGGTGAATCACCTAATTCCTTTGAAGGCAAACAGGTCTTCAGCTGAAATGATCTTGAAGGCTGCATGAAGAAGCAGCAGCTCTTTTACTTGGTTTTCATCTGTAGTTCAAAAACTTGGCAGGCAGGGAACTACAGATTTCACTGGTGGTTGTTCAGGTAGAGCTTGTCACTTAGGGAGACTCTGCCTGATGCTTCTTCAACGGCAGCAGCTGAGAGTCAGTTTTCTGGCTTTTACATCTTGAAGCCTTGCAAATTTATATCTGTGCTTAGTATATCTAAAGTTGGCTGAAAACTGGCAAAAAGTTGGATGAAAAATGAATGGACATACCTGTCTAAAGGTGATCCTTCCAAGAATTTTGGTGCACAGAGGGAAATTGCATTTCTCTATTTTGATTCTCTGTAAGGAAGCTCAGGTTGCAGGGCTAGCAAAATGTAATTGTTTCTGTGAACACTTTTTCACATGCATTTTTCCAGTGCTTACTTATCTTAAAAAGAAAAAGTTCATCACAAATCATTCAGTATTGTAATTTCATCTAGGATGTGTCAGAAACTTGAAAAATATTAGCATAACCATTCACAAATTTTGACGATGAAAATTACATGAGAGGTTTTCCAGCAAAATGACCAAATCTAACAAAGAGAATTTTCTCTCTACTTAATATATATATTCTACCAATTGCTGTAAAGCAGCAATAAGGTATTTTTAAACATGCTTGAAAAACATCTTTGGGGTTTGCTTTAGGTGGGAACTGTGGTGTGGAGTTTCTAGATGTGGACTTGCTTTTTTCAAAATGTTCTCTTAAAAATATATTTTTAAAGATTTTTGGCTTGAGGGGATTTGTAGGATCAAACCTTAGATCTTCCTGTTTTCCCATTGCTGCTTGTATTGAAACTATATAGTATCACCTTTGTAATGTTTAGTGGTTGTCGAGGGTTTAGATTGTGGGGTGACAATAAAACCCTGGCAGATGTATTGTTAACCTCCTCTTCCCTCCTTTCCCCCTTTTTCCCCTCCCTCTCCCCTTCCCACTCAGGACAGGCGATCAGGAGGGAAAGAAGGACAGAGAGAAGAGAACTGGAAAAATTAAAAATGTTTTACTAATGCTACTAATAAGAATAGAGAAAATGATACAAAATATACAAAACCAATCTTGAAAATCTCATCAACTGCAGAGCCGGCACCCAAAGTCCTGGATTGGACTCTGCAGCCAACCGGAGTTGGATTCAGTCTCTCACTAGGCCTCAGTTCTCAGGGACGACTAGCAAGGTCCTCTGCTGATGTCAGCCATAAGCAGAAGGGACGAAGAGGAAGGGCAAAAGGGAAAAAAAGGGACGAGATCCTCGTGATCTCCCACTTTTATATGAAGTATTCACATGAATGGAATGTTATACACCATTGGTCAGTTTCTTGGTCACTTGTTTCTCGTTGCCCCTCTTGCGAGATGTGAATCTGTCCTTATCAATAAGTTAGCATTCCATTGCTGTGTTTACCAAAACATGTATCTGGTTCTCCAGGAAAATGCAGCTAATATGAAAGCTTTAGCTGACAGGCAAATTCACTAAAATATAAACTTGTTTTTTTAAGAAAACCAGGACAGTGGTGAACCTCTAAATCAATAACATGTAAATTTCCTTCAGGTGCATGTTATCACCAGGCCTTTGTTAATCTTTCCTTGTGGTATGGAGTGGCTTTTTTGTTTGTTTGTTTGGGTTTTTTTTAATACAATGATTACATAAGTGCCAAATGTGTATCTGAAGCATGAATTACCTGGGGCACTTACCTGCAAATTAGACCCCAACAGTGCAAACAATAATTGAGTTAAATGCTTGTCACCAGGTGAGGCAGACTGAAATCACTGATGAGAAATCTACAGTTAAAAGGAGGAAAGTTTGCAGACTCAGAAAACTGTTTTGCTGTTTTGTGGGGTTTTGTTATTGATTGGTTTTTGTTGCTGGTTGTTTTTTTTTTTCTTCAAAAAACCCCAGACCTTACACTTGTGTTTGGGAAGTGCAGATAATGTGTGAATATGTGTGTGAAACACTTATTTCTGCCAACTTTTTTTTGCAACCTTTCTGCTATATTTTCCAGGAAGAGTGTGTGTCCTTGCAAGACAGCTCACCTCTACTCTTTCTGTGGCAGCAAAAACTCGGGCTTTTGGATGGTGCAAAAGTGTTTGGTTTTGTTTTTCTTTTTTTCTTTTATTTTTTTTCCATTTTTATTATTTTTTTTTTCTTTTTTTCCCAGCTGATGCATTGCTGAGAGGAGAGCTGAAGGGTTAAGCCCTCCAGAGCAAGGAAGAGTCAATGCAGCATCAGGAGTACCAAGACCTAGAGAAAAGAGAGAAGACGTCCTAGAGACCAGATAACAAAGAGCTGTAATTAACTGCAATCTCTCAGGGAGGTGAAAAGGGCAATAGAAAAACTAAGGCTAGAAGAGACCAGAACATCTGAAAGAAAATATTTGAAAACATGATACATTTACCTGGCAGGCTGGAGGAGAGCAGAGAGATTTCTGGATTACATGAATGCTGCACGGATTAAAAGGAAGGGATGGGAGAGAGTAGTGTGTTAATGTGGGTGCAGTCAATGATGACAATGAAAACGTGGGGAAATTCTTGTGACAGCTACCTATAAATGCATTCCTGAGAAGTGCTGGTATTGTATGTATCTGCATGTTCTGGTACCCTCATTCTCTGAAGTATAACTCAAGTTACTTTAGAAAATTCTTTGGCACATGAAGAATTGCAGAGCAATGTGGAGTGAGGAGTCTGGAGGGTTTTGCTGCTGAAGAGGGATTTTTACAGAGGAACCACTTGCAAGTACAATTCTAAACAAGGCTTAAGAGTAAAGTGTGAAGAGTAAAGCCAAAGTTTGCATTGTGAATAGCTGAAAAAGGTAGTGAGGCTGATTTTCAATGGATTGAACGCAAGGATTACCTTACAAGACTGAGTTTGCCCCTTCCTGGCAGGCAAATGGTGAGCTGAAGAATGAGACATGAGTTTAGCTGCAGAGTTGCATGTTGACGGGGTGCATTGCTGTTGTGAGATGTCTGTGATATACAGGGGCGTAGCTTGTGCAATCAGAAAAACTTTTGTGCCACATCCAACAGCATTTTTTTTTTTTCATGAGGAAGAGACACCACAAATCTTAACAGGACTTAATTATTTGCAAGTAAATCCCCTTGACAAGCAAGCTTCCTGCATTGATGACTAGAGATCTGCTCTCAATAAAGCAGCAATAGAGAGTATGAATAGAAAAATTCCATACAAAAACTTGAACATGGCTTCAGCTGCCAGATGAGTCAAATTTCATGTCCTGTAAGTATATATAAATTCTTTCCTGCTCATTCAGTTTCTTTTCTTCCCATGCAACATGGTAATGAACATGCTGCTTTCAAAGAAAGCTTGGCAATGCAAACCTACAGGAATCTATCAATTCTGTTAATGATTTTGTTCTATTTTAGTTCTGAAAATCCCAGCAAATGAGTTTTATTATTCTATGTTGCTCTAAATCAATGTTTAACAGGAAATTCAAAAGTAGCTATTGAGTTAAACTCATTACGGTAGCTAAATGAAATTATGGATAAAAATGCTTGCTGCTAATTAAAATGGATGTAGTGAAATCCAGCCCATATCTCTTCCTGAGCAAACCCATTTTTTCAATTTGTAAGTGAGACTGTAAATGTCCTTTAATCACCTAAGGGAAAAGAAAACTTCTCCTGGTGTTATCCAATTTCTTAGTGGTGTTGGTACATGCTGCAGCCAGCTCAATGACGCAGTTTTTCTCCAGCCATTAAATCAGGATGACCCAGTGTGTTTCAAATTTTCAAACTCTGAAGAAAATGTCCACATGCTTTCCAGTAACATAGCCCTGTGGTCCATGGCAGTGCATTTTTAAAGTAGTATTCTCTCACACAGGTTTCAATCTCTCCTTGATTTTTTTTTTTGACAGCTGCAGCCTTTAATAGGAAAAACACAGCAAAGAAATTGGAAGCTATCTCTAGGCTGTATCTCCAGCCTAATTAATTATGACCTGGTAATTCCTTAGTTTTTTTCCTTTCCTCCAGACTTCTCCCAGCCTTCTTCTGTCAGCAGCATTCCCATGGAGCCTGTGAGATGCTCAGCAGTTCTGTAGAGCTTCATGTTGTGCAGGGGCAGTGTGGAGTGCTATGAATTGCTCTTTCAGGTCCCCTGGTGGCTCTGCCTCGCTGCATCAAACATGGTGACTGAACTATGTGGTGGGGACATTTTGTGGTGGGAAGTGGTTTTTGGAGATGGGAAAATAATGGCTGGATAAAATCTTATTTTCTCTCCTGATAGGCAACCTGATGTTGATAGATGACAGTTCTCCTTCCATCCTCCCAGTTCTTCTCATCTCACTTGATTTTTCTTGAGTGATGCTTCTGGTGATACAACACACTGAGTATAAAATTCCCTGGTGGTTGCTATCAACACCCCACTGTGGTTTTAATACCAAAATCTGACGACAATGTTCACATTCTTAGCAGAATAAAGGTAAGTGGTAAAGCCGAAAACTGAATGAGATACACACCAAGGAAATCTAAACCAAAGTCAGAAAGATGTTCAAGTAAATCATGTCTGTGGGCTCTTCCCCTTTAGCCTCCTGTTCTGCTCTCAGCATCATGCTCAGTAACAGCTCATTAAACTCAGCTTACTCTAGGGTAAGTTGAGACTGTCCTGGCAAATTTTTTGTATTGGTGAAGCTTAGCAGGCAAAGATGTAGAGGAATGCCAAAATCTATCTGCTAGTGAAAGGCTGTCCTCCTTGTGATGGGAAAATGTGTAGCTTCTCTCCGAGTGTTTCACACAGTGCTCTTTACTGTTCTTGATTTCTTAAACCCCATAAATAGCTGCTATGAATGGTGTAGTAAAGAGATCTAGTATTGCAGGTAATACAGGTCTTAAAATCATGGACAGAACTTCTAAGCTGTCTTAAAAGCTTGCGATAACATGATATCTCTTACTTTTAAAAAATTCCAGACAAAAAGCCACTATCCATAATGGTCACAATGAGGAAATGGGAGAACTTTCTGCTCCTCAGAATACCGCACCTCCACCCATGTCTTTAAAATCCTGAATTCTCTTCAAAGAGAAATCAGGGTAGGCGGGGGTAGGGGGATATGTAAGAAAATGAATAGCCAGAGCATAAATGTCCTCATGCTGTTGTGTAAATATAAGCCTTACAGATTGTTTGTACTGAGGCAGTTCATTTGAAATTACTATGATGGTAACTGATATCTATGGTGAGAGGCACATAGGATGTGAAAAACAAAACTGGTGATTATCTGTGGGAGACACCTTACAATTGACCACACCAGCCAGCACATTAAAAAAACCCCACAGCTGTTGTCATTCATACCTCAGGGCAGTACTGTGTTTTCACACTGTCCTAGTTTTAAGACATGTCAGTTCACACTTTTTTTTTTAACATGGTACATTTCTCTGGTGTAGACAGGGCCAAAGTAATATGTGATGGAATTTAGAAATCTTCCCGTGTGGACAAAATGCTTTGCCAAGAACAGGAAACCTCATACTCTTTCATCTTTTCTATCCCATGGTTTTGTTGAAAGGTTTTCCTATATGTTCTCACATGCAGTTCATGTAAAGCCACTTCTTTCCCTCAGTAGAAGGGGAACAAAATGAGTATTAAGCAGGAAAGGGTAAAAGTAATGTTCCCTGGGACTTTCCCTGGGAAGGATTAAAAAGTTATTAGTTTCATTTTTTGTTGGTAAGCAGACGTAAAGTTGGTATACTCAGATAAGCCCCTTTCAAAAATGCATTTGATTTCTCAGCTTTATAAATTATATTTCAGTGCTTTCGAATTTCCTTGGACTGCTGTGATTTCCCCCTGTGCCAAGGATGATTAGGGCACTGGTGCAACAGAGTGAAATTCTGCTCTCCTTCATACTGGGCACACCACGTCCTCTCCCATCCTCAGCCTCAGGTGGTGGGCAGAAGCCCAGCCATGACCATCCATCTCCTCCCAGCCCAGAGCTCTGGCCCTTCCTCCAGTCATGCCCAAAGCCTCTTTGTCTCCTGTTTGTTCATGAACAGAATGCTTTGGCGGTGCAGTGTCAACTGTTTGGAAATGTGCCTGGCTGTTTGCTGCCTGATATCTGTTACCTCTGCCCTCTGGGAAAAGGGTAGTAGGCCAAATGAAACATATGCCACATCCAGCCAGGCCACGGCTTTGCCAAACTTGCTTGGGGAGCAGAGCTCCACCAGGCACCTGGGAGTGACAGTCTGTGGCCAGCAAATTCCTGAAGCACTGCTGATAGGCACCATGTTGGACTTGCAGCACTTCTTCTGGAGCAACATATCTTCTGGACTCCACAAGTGAAATCCTGGAGCCTTAGAATTCTCACAAGGTCAGTTCTGGCTCCAGTGAACCGCTGAGACACAACTGGCTGTGGCTGATGTCTGTAATAACACAGCTTCCATACAAAAAGCTCAGTCCAATCTCCCCTTTCATTAAAAGTGTGAGATCTTTACGCCAAACCTAGCATACTCCACAACTTAACCAACTACTTTGCTTGATGGACTTTGAGGTAGAAGAATAAAGCATGCACACATTCCCAAAGAAATAAATTTTGGGAATCAAAGCTTGCAGCTCCTATTTCACTTTTTTTTTTTTTTTTTTTTCCCTCATTTTAAATTAAGCATCAGGACAGCAATGCTGTGAGTTGCAGTGTGTGTGTGGTGATCCTTCCCGCTGCATCCCATAATGAGAGGAGGCAGAGAAGTGTTGCTTGTATATACCCTGCTATGAAGTCTTTGGTGCCTTGTCAAAATCTCTTCATTGGCATTTTCTCCATATCTGGCTCTTTTGAGCCATGCATTTGTTTTTCATTAGTTGCCTCAGTTTATATGATGACTTTCTTTCTTATTATTCTTAAATATTGCATTTTAAATGAAAAAACAACACACTCCTTCAATGGTCTGTTAAATTGTTGGAAGATGATTTGATCTCTTTGCCTTGTGGTCTTCTTTTCACTCATTTTCCTTCTTTATTTTTTTTTAAATTTTTTATTTTTTTTATTATTATTTTTTTTATTTCATTCCTTTTCTTCAAGCCAGCCTTGCTTATCTGCACACTGAGTTTAATGTGTTTTCATGTACTTTGTGCTGCACACAAACTGTGAGAAGGAGGTTTGCTGTTTTCTCCTCCTGTAAGTCCAAGTTTGCTGTGTACTATCTCAGCTGACCTGTGTGCTGGGAACAGGACACTGGAGATACCAGGGACAAGAGGATTATAGGTAAAAATAGCAAAGACTGGTTAAGAAGCAGCATTATCATCTTTCAAATATCTGTCTTGCCTGGTTGCCAAACTCACTTCCCACCTACCTCTACATTTTTTTCATCTGTTCTGGGGTTTTGCTTCTTTAAAGGAGGAAGTTAAAAAAAACACCAAACAAACACACACAAAAAACCCCAACCAAAACAAAACAGAGTGCACAAGAGAGTGAGAACTGAGAAATAACACTGAAGTGACATTTTTCATGTGCTCTTTGTGTTCTATAAACCCACCACAGAAGTAGGACCATAGGATAAAGCCTTACAAATTTCATACTACGAAGCTTTTTCTATCAAGCCCTTCATTACTCCTCTTTTCCCCTTTGTGAAGATTTAAGCCAACAGATGAGTCTTGCCTCATAGTGTAAAGGTCAATAAATCCACCCGACACACACCTGTGGGGAAATTAAACAGTTACCTTGTCCTCATGGCTGCATTTTCTAAAATCACTTTTCTCTGCCAGAACTTTTAGTCATAAGCCCTTTGCAGCAAATTCTGCAGACACATTTATGCCTTGAAGCTGTACTAGTGATAACAGGGGAGTTGATTTCTACCATACAGAGTGGTTTCATTTTTCAAAGTATTTTCAGTTACAATCAGTAATTGAGGTGAGGCAATCAGAGAGGGTAAGCTAGGTGTGCTGGGATGGGATGTTTTCGTTCCTTTTAAAAGGTTCTAACAACATTAATGTACTGTTTCTTTCTTTCATGTCCTTCCCCAGCTGAGAAAGTGATGAACCAAGGGATTAATATTTGTTCTGCCTAAGCACCTGTTTAAAACTCCAGTTTGAACCATTTTCTCATTTTTGTTCCCTCGCCTTTTCTCCATGTTTCTTCAAAGAGGGAAAGATCCCCAGTCTGAGATGTTAGCCCAGGTGTTTTGTCTTTCCAACAGAGATCAAGTAATGTGAAGTGGCTTCTGAACTTCGGCATGCAAAAACTCCCTGTACTGAATGGCTGCTTTAGATCTAGCTCTCTGGTGAGGCTTTTTAATACCTGAATTGATGAGCAGGGCAAAAGCCAGGCACGAGTTCACAGAGGAGTAATTTAGTAGGAAATCAAAGTCTCCCAAGAGAGAATCTCTTTCTACTTCATCAAAAGATACTTATTTTTGCAACGTTCTCCACCTCTTGGGTAGCTGCTCACCTGTGGTCTGTAACAGTTTGATGTCCTCAGATATTCCACATTGCTGCCCATGACTCGGGTGCATGGGAGAACGGGCTGCAGTTACTGGGCTGTCACCCCAGTACCTGCCTGGCTGTGGTGCCCCAGCTGCAGGCAGCTGTTGGCAGGAGCCTGCCTGTGTCCCAGCACGTTGCAGTTCATCTCCTGGTTTATTAGCACCAATTCAGGCAGTTAAGGTTACCTCACAGGAACATGCACAGGAGCAGATGAAATGCTGGCTGGGGTCTTGTCCCACAGCCATGGGGGACAGGAGCAGAGGCCAGTGGGGAGAGGCAAGTCACACACTGCTGCCGCGTTGCTGGGCATCCTCTATGAACATTTTTCTCTGCCTCAACTTACTCTCCCTGGTGCTTTGGTAGTTGTCCTTGTATGCCTTGAGGGGAGTTTGAATACATCTCCCTTTCGTTAACCTTTCCACTTTACAGTTTATTCCTTGTTTTGTGATTGACCATGTTTGAAATTGGACACAGAGACACATACCAGTGGAAAACCAAAGGACAGGCCCCACATTGTGCTGCTACTATTAATGGCAGGGCCAGCAGCCGGTGAGTGCACTTGATTATGCCAAACCAGATTAGACAGTTCAAACCCTGACAATTTGGTATTACTTTCTGAAGAAACTACGCCAAATCTATTTTCTAGTGGGGAGAGAAGACAGTGTTTTGGGAGGAAGGAATAACTTTCTTTAGCTATTGAGCAAATACAGAGCATCTGCCTAATACGTGCTATGTATATCCAAGGAAACGCAGGCAAAAAAGTTTATTTTGGAACTTAGTGGATGAAATCCTGTCCCACTAGAGTAAATGGGAGCTTTGCCATTGACTTCAGTCAGGCCAGTGTTTCACCCAGTACTTTTTAGGTGTTTTTATATGTTATGATAATTCATGAATGAACTAAAACAGTCTCTGTAGAGAATATGTAAGGATTGTTCTTCTCAGCCTTGCGAGGAGCAGTCTTCATTTGTTGCTTACTGCACTGGGGTTCTTGGAAAGCGATATGGATGGGAGAGTCTTTATTACATTCATGATACGTACTTTATCTTATTTCTCTCTTTGTTATAATCCATCAACAACTGCATTACAGAGAGGTTAGCTAAGAAAGGAGCACAGATGCAAAGAAAATGTCTGCAACCAGATCTGAAGGGGGCTGAGGTGATGTTGTCTGGATGGGGGTTGTAACCCAAGGAGAAAGCAAAGAGAGTATCCTGCCCTTTGAGCGTGTTTATCTTGGGTTGTTCCAAGACCCCGATCCAAAAATCTGGTTGGATTTCCAGTCTCATCCTGGCTGGATTTCTGAATGCTCAGGACAGCATTAGTAACCAGGACAACTTTTCCTTTTTTTTCCCTTGTCATTGTTGCCTCTGTTTTTTGCCTGGCCAAGAGATTCTGATAAATTCTTCTGGAGATGGGTCTTGTCATTTTATCACCTCCCAGCAGCAGATTAATTCAACATGTCCTTTATAAAGATGATCAGAAACTGATACCCATGGAGATTACGAGCTGCTTTTATCCCCCTGTGAGGGTGTAGATCCTGTGCTCCACAGTCTACTTTGGCTACCTCGTCTTGGTTTTAACGTGTTAGTTTTGGCCTGGGAAGTTCCAGCAATCCGAGGGAGCTTGTCCTTTCCTGGCCCAGCCACCAGCTAGTGCTGGCCCTCGGCCTGGAAGGCTGCTAATGCGAGAGAAAAAAGGGGTAGCTGGAAAGCCATTTTCTGTTTGAGATCTTTGACTTGGAAACTCGCTTTCTCCTCTTGGTCAGAATGTCTTGGGTGGAGTGAATGAGTGGTTTGGAGCTTTGACAAGGAGAGAAAGAGGGTGAAGCTAACGTCAAGCCATTTCTCTTGCAAGACTGCTGTTAGCAGGCAACTGGGGAAATCCTCCATTACCGTAAGGGTGATCAGTTTAAATATTCAGTGAAGTGAAATAAGAAGTGGCCACTCAGAGAAAATGAAACATAGCTAATACAAAGTCTACGTAAATTAGAGTGTAAGAAGATAAACACAACTGGTAGGAGAAAAATGTCAGTGACACTGTTGGTTGCAGAGCACAAAGGTCCCAAGGCTTTGCCCAGCTCAGGTGCAGAAGCAGTGGAGCTGTTTTTTGGGTGGTATTGTTTGCAAGTAAATAAGCTTGTTTTTTCACAGTAACTTGGGTATTTTCTATACTTCCATATGACTAAATCCCAGCCATGATAACTTACTGCCATATAGTTGAGAGCTGTCTATATTTCCAAATGGATCCTACAGTTATGAATACAGCACTGTTACTTATGCAATTAAAGAGGTATATTTTAAACTAATAAGAAGATTTAATTGCTCATTGCTCATCTGTTTAGCTCCAGCTTTTTGATTTCCACAGTATGCTATTGAGTACTAACTTCTAGTTGGTACTTCTGCCATAGCTTTGTCAGGCAATTAATCTAGACAAAAATAGCATGAAATTGTTGCAGTAAATAAAGCATTTCAGATAAGTGCTTTAGTGCTCAAGCAAAGAAGCCTATGGGAATATTTCAACTTATTCTGATTTCCTCTAAAGATTATCTTGGCCACAAAGTACTATTATTTGTCCTTGCAATATTATTTTTTTGCTGGAAAGCTTTAACACAAGTTCTCTTGTATCATATTGCCTTATAATAAATTATCATGATTTGGCTGATGTTCTGGTTTAAGTCTGCTCTAAAACAGAAGGAAGGAAAGTAGCCTAATAGCGATTAGAAGAGTTTCGAGGGTCATGAATTATTTTCTCATTCTGTCACTAGTTTAGGTCTTGGGTCAGAATGCCTTGAAGTCACAGGAAAACCTTTTATTGGTTTCAGTAGATTTTGGATCAGGTGCATTCAGTCTGACCTCAGACAAGTCAGGTGCCTTCTGTGCTTGGAAATGAAATGTGCGCGCTCTGCTTACCCCTCCAACAGGATTGCTGTAAACCTCCATTCATTCACATCTGTAGAGAGCTTTAGAACTCACAAACAAATACCACTTTTAAAAGTATAAACAGTTATTTCAGTGTAGTTTAATTCATTTTACCCTCCCAGTGGCTGCCAACAATCTGTTTAACAGAGTGAAATACCGATAGTCTGTGTCGACAACTAAGGGCAGCTCTTTCATGACAGAAGGAAAAAAGAAAAGTAGAAAACGCAAACTCTAAGTCTTATAGAGAATTTCTTTGTGTATGAAAATAAAAATTGTGGCTGTCATTTAAAAAGGCCCTCTTATAAAAGAAATACACATTAAATTAGAACTGCTGTTATTTTTTAGATTCCATTGCAATATGGACCCCTCCTGGTTCTTGATGAAGAGTGAGGTGAAATATTGCACAACTGAGCTACAGAGAAAATATCAGGCTGTTCCAAGCACATAAGCCAAAATGGGCGTTCAGAGAGAGATCACTGTGTCATGAGCTCATGCTGGCAATATTTTTTTTTTTTCTATGGGTGTAAACTGAGATTTGAACCTTGAGAGAGACCCTATATTGAGCCTCGCAGGAGCACTTTCATGCATGTTGTTTTCTTTAGCATCAGCGAGGAAGTTGTGAACTGCTCCCAGACCTAGAAAAATGCTTATAGTCCCCAGAAAGTCCTGCTGGGTAATGGTCTCCTCCCCTTCCATCCCCACCACACAACAATAAACTGAAGATGGAGCCACAGATAAAACAGACAGATTTTACTGAGGGGACAATGTCATTTCGCCTTGCATAACTATTTGGGTTTGTATGGTGGTCTGTAAGTCATGCCCGTTTTCAGTAGAGAGGCAGTGGGCAGACATAGGGACATGGTGGGCAGGGCTGGGAGGTAAAAGGCAGAGCCATGTCCCATGCAAGGTGGGCACAGGGTGGAGCCCAGTGTCCCTGCCACTGTGTGGCAGCAAGGAGTACATGTGTTGTCCTGACAGCAGCTCTTCCCATGGAGAGTGGAGGCCCCAGGGTGGCTGTGGCATCCCTGAGGAAGGTCTGCTTCTGGGGACCAGTCCTCAGGCCAGCTGCACAAATGGTCCTTTTCTGGTTCGTGTGAAGGGAAAAGGATGACCTGGGCACAACCCAAAGTCATCAGAGCGCCCTGTTTCTCTGCATTCTGGATTTTCAGTCACTGAAGTACTTTGCAGCACAGGAACAGACAGCATTTCAGTTCACTAGGATATTTCTCAGTACTGGTTTGTTTCTGGTAGACATGAACATCACCAGGATTGCTGGTATAAACACATTCTTCCTCTTCCAGGCAGTTACACCTGCTCCCAGCAGAGTGCAGTCTATTGCTCATCCATTTCCACAGTGAAACACTTTACAATTCCTTTTAAGAGTGTCATGTCTTTCTTATTGGCAAAGTCTGAAAAGCATAGTGGCAATTCTTTTTCTTGGTGCACTAAAAAAGGCTAGTAACTCTTTTAAGGAAAAATGTATTTAAAAACAGATGCACTCTTCTAATCCCTAAAGCGCTGGCACCCAGTTTCAGCATATGACTGAGGCCGGGGGCATCCCAGCATTGGGAGGGATCATCCCCAGCTGTGCTGGCCCCAAGACAGCTACTCTGATGAGTGGGTTTAGGGATCTGGTTTCATTTTCCCAATGGTATTGTTCAGCACAGGGGTGCATTTCATGTTATTTTGAAAGAAGCAGCTGTAAAGCCTTTAATGTGGGAATTCAGAAGCAAGGTGGTCAAGACAGGCAAAAATACAAGGCAAGTGCAATTGAAATAGTGAGCTAAGCCTACAGACAGTTCTTGCCTAAAATTAACTGTATGAATTTAGGCTTCCTATGATATTTTCTTGTTCCTGTAGCCATGTTCTAGGGTAGGTAAGTATGTATAGAAGTAGAGTTTTCCTTTTACAGATGCCTAGCAGTCTTCCTTTTTCTTCTGAATAGATTACAGAAGTTTATCTTAAAGTCTTACTTAAAAGCTTGAGAAGCTTCTGCTTCCTATCCTTTTTGGCTGAGCTCATTCTGAAACACAAACACTGACTTCTGTATCTATTGCTGAGGGACACATATGAAAGCATTACAACCCATAAACAGTTGAAGATAACATAGTCAAAGAGACAAATATTCAGGAATATGGCTAGGAGCAATGAAAAGTTATTTAAAAAGAGATTTCATCGACAATTCTATGTTGGGAAACAAACTGCTTTGGGTAATAGTGTGGTCTCCACGCTTGAAACTTTAAAACCACTGCTGTGCCACTCTGATCTCAAACATCTGGTGGCCATGTAATTTAATATCTGTGTGTGTTCCTCTGTGGAATGATGAAAATGAACCTTCTCAGCCACGCAAGGATTCTGTAAAGATAAACTCTGTAAAAGAGGATGAGGACCTTGGATAATTCAGTGAGAGCAACATAAAAATAAGATTTCCCCCACAGATGTAGAGTGGCTGGAGGAAGCTGGCAGAACTGCTTTTAGATGCAGCTTCTATATCCTAAATTAAAATAGGCAATCAGCTTCTGTCTCCAACACTCATTCTTGGCATACTTTCAAGCAAACATGATCCATTAATTAGGATTTGCACAAATGTGTTTTCACACATGGTAAAAATGGGTGCCTAACCAAAAGCTGCTAGGTGCTCTATCACTACTTATTGAAATGAAATAGGCAGAATTAGCCAGCAGCAGCTTATTGCCAGCTGCCAACAAAACCAAACCTGCTACAGGAGGTAACACAAACATTCACTCCCCTACAGCTTCTGGGGGGTTTCACCCCATCCAGCTGCACCTCCAGCTGTTGCCTCCCCAAAGGAATGATTTGCACTGCACAATGCCCTGAAAATCATCAAGTCAGGGCACTTGCCTATTGGGATAAGGAGGATTGCTTTGTTCTTGTGTATTTACAGGCTTGCCTGAATAGGCTTTTCAAGAAAACAGGCAAACCTTTTAGGATTGTAATTGTTGTAGTGTCAGTAGGAGCAGAGCAGCCAAGACTCAGGCATCTAAACTCTTCACAAAATTATCATCTGGAGTGGAAGGAGTGGAAAGGCTCAAAAACTGCTGGTGAATTAGTTGCTTTTGGTGTGTGTGAGAGAGAAAATAGCCAGGGGCCTTAATTCACACGTGGATTACAGTATATTTTACTTTGAAAAGCAAAGCCCTTTCCCAATTTATAGCTATTTTAAATAATTTCTTAGCTCACACCAGCAAGGGAATCAGCTGGCATAGTGGATTAGCATATTAAGATACAGCTTTATGTGTCGACCCTGTCTCCTCTCAGTGCCACAAGCCTGAGTCCTCAGCAGGGACTTCAACTGATGAAGTGATAGCAGCAGGTTTCCAGATCTCCAGCACGCTGTGTGGGCTGCTCTTCTGCAATGAGGGCAGCTGCCCTGGGAAACTGATTTTCATAGATGTAAAAGCCAGAAAGGAACACTTTAATCATTTAGCCTGACTTGGTTTTACTTGGTAATTCCTGCCTCAAGCCCTGTCACTTGTAGCTGAGATAGAACACATCTGCTGACTAACCCTGATTTAAAGACCAAAAGCAACAGAAAATGCATCCCATCCTGTGGCATGATGTTGCAATCATTGTTGCTATTTGCATCTTGTTTGCAGTTTGAACTGTGTCGATTTTTAACTTCCAGCTACTGTATTTTGCCTTGCTGGCACCAGTGGCACTGTGTACAGTGTCAGCCAACCTTAATGTCGGCTCCCTGAGATCCCTGAAGGGAAATCTTGGAAGAGCTAATTCACAGCAATCCTCTGCTTGGTGACTTCTTATGTCTTCAGATGTGGTTGTAGTGGTTTCATTTTGCTTGCTCTCAGCCATCTCTTGCTTTTCAAGGCTTCAGAGAGGGATTTTGGAAGGGTAGGAAATGCTAGGATATTGTCTTGCATAGGTGTCCAACTTCTCTAATGATGCACTTATGTCCGTGAGTTAAGAGGCTCCATCCAGATGAAGATTACCTGTAGATTTAGAGCTCCTGGAACTATGTTTAGTCACTGAATACTTTTGGTATTATGTGTAGTTCAGATAAAAACAACAGATGACAAGATTTAGTAATTTTTTGTTACTTGACTCTGTGTCTTTTTTTCTTCTTCTCTTACACAGAATTTGACTACTGGATCTGATTGCAGGTTGTGATGTCTTATCATGTGACAAAAATTGATAATCTGAATAATCTCACGCATTTTTTGGGAAAATTCAATACAGTAGTCAAGGGAGGTATTTCATCAAGGGAGTATTAAACCTGACCTGGGATTATATTGTATCAAGATTTCTGGAGCTCACTTCCAAGTTTTAGAGAGACCACTAAACTCTGGATTTGGCAGTGGCAAGCAGATGGCAAAAGACATATTTATGTGAAATGAAACCCATGTAATAAAAAGCTCTTGCATGTTTATTTTTGGCCATCTTAAAGGAGTTGCTTCAGGCCTGCAGCAGCTTGTCAGAATAACAGGCAGAAAAAGAAAGAAGCCTTCCTTCTGCTTTAAAGCTAACTTTATAATATGTTAATTGTGATATATTGAAAATGACGTGAGGAAGTGAACAGCAATCAAAAGTAGTGTTTTTTACTTCTGGATAAATCCTATTGCTATGCTAGAGTAACAAAATCTGTGGCTAATCTTATATGTAAAATGGATAGGGTGTAAAAATCTGAAGGAACACCTGTCTAGCAGAATCTCATTTAATTCCACTAACATTTATTTTCATTTTTTTTTTTCACTTTTCCAGAAATTTTGTTAATTAAAAAGGATTGGTTATGTATCATGCAGAAACAAAAAGTATCTTCACCCTTCAGGGGGCAGTGGGATTAATATAATGTGGATAAAATAACACATTCAAATTTTCCAGGCAGATCCAAACATATTTGAGCTGGATGGAGGTTCTGCATGATCCTGGGGTGGAGAATGTGCACAACACCACTACTTTCCATCTGGTTAGTCAGGAGGAGGCTTTTGGTGAATGTAACCACTCCCTGTGAGGCAGCTAACAGCAATCAACTTGACAAGTGATGTGACGCTTGGGTTTGCAGCTGGGAAGGTGTCAACTGGAAACAGAATGGGATTGACAGCAGAGATTAATGAAGACCTGAAAGATGGAAACACAGCATCAAGATTAGGCCTGGATGGCAGCATATAAGTGAACTACAAATAAAGTTAATGTGAGAATATTGATCTGGGTAATCCTACTTAGCTGGTTACATCTGAGTGACAGATTGTGAAATAATTGGCCACAAAAGGCAGTGGCAACACTCACTCCATGGACAGAGCGAAGGCATTGCAGTACATCTGAAGTGAAAGCAAAGAAGTAATAGCATAGCCTCATAGCTCTCAAACCAGCATGAAAATCTTTCCTACCTTTGAAGTACCTTACTTGCAGTTAGATTCTGGCAACAAAATTATTCTTCATCAGTGAAAGCTAAGCATCTATGCCACAGCAAAATAAGTTCTGCAGATCAGTTTGTGATCAAAAGTGAAGGAATGGCTACCAGAAAAAAAATCATTCTTAACTACACTATGTTTATAAGGAAACCGGTCCTATACATAGCTTTCTGTTACAGTAACTGCGACCAGCCTTCATTTGGTCACCAGCAAATCTTTTGTGCAGCTGACACTCCTTCAAAGAGGTGTTGCTGAAGTCAATATACGTGTGTCAGGGGAACTATAAATAATGAAACACCTGATGCTCTGCAAAGTTAACGCTTTCTCCATATACCACGTATTCCAGGCTGAATATCCACGGTGACCCCAGCCAGTAAGGCTGTAGACAGACATCCTTTCTTAGATCCAGCTGCAATAGTTGAAGATATTAGTGCTTCCTCACCCCACAGTTTTGCCAGAAAGCTAATTTATATGGGATCTCTCTAATCCAGCGTAGGAAAAAAAAAAATCACTGGGGTTAACGGAAATAATCGTTTCAATGTTACTTAAACTAATCTTTGTCCTTAAAAGTAAACCCCCAGAGGATCAAGGAACACCACCTGGTAGGCAGAAATGGAAGCTTGGTGCCTGCTGGCTGAAAAGCAGTAACAAGCAGCTGAGACCATATTGCCTTCAAACAGCACAGGAAGTAACTTCATTGACATAGATTTTATTTGCTTCGGCTCTGTCTGGAGCAGTTCAGGCACTCTCTGCCCACAGCTGGCTGCTACTGCCCATCAAGTGAGGGCTGGAATTGATCCTGTAGTGCTCCCATCCTGCATCAGTCCCGAGTCAGCTGGTTTGGCTTACACTGCTGCTGCTGAAGATGGTTTGTAGTAAGCCAACAATCTGCAGAAAAGGAAATAGTATTGCTGCTTTACCACCTCAGCCATCTATGTCTTTAGCATGGGAGGGTCACATCTTAAGCTGCCACAGCTGTTGTGTGGGGAAGACAATGTCTATAGGTAGAATTAACTCTAATAATGATGGATCTTCATGGTTGTAGTAACAACAACTCTGTTTCAGTGATCTTTTGTGCTCTGGTATCACACCACAGCAAATACTGATTTACAAATACAGACTGATTAAATTTGAACAGCTGATATAGTTATCACCTTCTGGTTTCCTTCCTTGTTCAGTTCCTGGAGGTTGCTTCCCTGCTACAAGAATGATGAATTGGCATTTGGAGCTGCTCTGGGAGCACCAGAGTTCACTGCTGCGTATAGTGGAGTAGAGCCATGGCCAGGTAGGGCTGCCTGAAGAGGCACCGCTGGAAACTTCAGTGGTTTAAAGTGAATTCACATGCTTTTCACCTGCCAGAGTCAGAGGCGGCCACCTCCAGGAAAGAGATGGGAAGACAGCTGGAGAAGTAACCATCACTGCTACCTGAGCATGCTGTCTCACGAATAGACAACCCCTTCTAAACTGGAACACGCTGGTATTTAGCATGCTCTAAATAGCATCTCTTGCCTTCAAACAAGGTTATGCTCCTGTCCACTTTTTACAGTATAAGGCTTGGGAGATCTGAGGAACTGGCAAGTGTCTTCACTATGAGAGTGAGCTGTTGAGGACATAGGAGGTAGCTAGGGCACTAAAAGTTTTCACTCTTTCTTCCTTCAGGATTTCACCATGGCAACTTCCCTCCATGTCTTATGTGATGCCACTTCTCTTTTTCCCATAGGTCAGCATGCCACTGAGAAGACAGGGAACAGCAGGGTAACTAAATACACCCAGGAGATAGCAAACATCTCCTCAAGATTTGGAAACTTCTGTTTGTGATTTGTGTAAGAAAAGGAATGAGGTCATAAACATGGCACAAGAGAGTGAAGGAAAAAGCTTAAGAAGGGAATGGAGGAAAGAAGAAAATGCTCAGAGAAGGTAGACGAAGAAGGTGGAACACTTTCAAGGTAAAGCTCATGCTCACAGTAGACAGAACATCTGTAATGTCCCGAAGATGTGGTATTTCTTGAAATATGCTGTAGTTGGGCAGTGCTTTTATATGACTTGTTATAAAACTGCTCAAGTGCCCTGGTCTCACAAAATACATGAATACTGCCGGAACCACAGATAACTATGTCCATCTTTTTTCCCTTGCTATCTTCATGCATGCTGTATCTGAATAGAGAACTTTGGTCTTTAGGTACTGGCTGACCTTGGTGACAGCAGGTTTTGTTTAGTGAATATTTAGTTTTTGTTTTTCAGTGAATATGCCTGATTGAACATGATTCACATGTTTTCTTAGTGACTGCATAGCCTGCATGAAACATGGCTGTTTTTCCAAACTTGTTTTGATTCAGTGGAATCCAGGCATTTCCATATTGAACATCTGTGACTTGGGGAGGATCCATGTGTTTTCTCAATGTGTATGAATGGAACTGGCAAGGGCCTCAGTGTTTCCTTCTTGCTTCTATGCTTGTAATTATCACAGTATATAAATATACAGAGACTTTCTCAGAATGTGTCTAATAAGATCTGACAAAATCTAGCTTTTGCTCGGTCTTGTCTGTCTACATAAGAAGGCAAGTCAGATCTAGCGGATATGATCTTGTGTGTCTCCTCTCCCATGCATGCAGACACACATGTGCACTATGACCCCTAGACTTAATTTAGAACCTAATTCTCCCTCTTACCTGCATGTATGGAACCATTAGGTTCTAAACAGTGTTAGAAAAAACACTACTCTTCCCCTTCTCCTCTCCTGTGTGGATACATCAAGGGCTGTTACAGCAGCTTTTCCCCTCTCCTCAGGGAATTAGGTAGTCCTTCCCCATCTTGGAAAAGTGGAAAAGAGCAAAACAGCTGCCCTCTCAAGTGCCGAGCTACAGTAACTCCTCCTGCTACTTTATCGTCTTTGCCCTGATTTTGCTTGTCTGTCCTAGCATGAATTTACTTTTCTCTGACCGATTGCCAGATTCTTGCCAGAAAGGTGAAATTAAGTGTGGTAAAGGACCAGTGGAAATAGTAAGAGACTGTTGAAAAGATGGATGGTTGGTAGTTAGCATTTATATGATGCTGTATATTCTCAGTGTCACTGAAGAAACACTAATTCATCCTTAGACCAGTACCAGTTAGAAATGGGAGTCAGGAAAGTGAAAAAGGAAGAAAATCTGAGTCTTGCTGAGGCTGATGGAAGTTTCTACTTAAAGCTTATTTCTGGTAAATGCTTCCCTGCCATGCTGAGCACTATTTGCTAACCTAATGCCAGGATAAGCAGCAAGCTCTTTCACGGAAAAGGAGAACCAGAATATTAAGGTGAGAAAAATCCTTGCTGAATTGAGCAAACCCGTTTATCCTCACAGATTTCTGTCTCATTTAAATTCTTCTTCACTAGGCATGCCTCTGCATCCACAGGCAGTCCCTGTGCTGCTCACCGCTTTCCCCCATCAGCACCTAAGCCAGGTGGTTCCCCGAGGAATCAGTTTCGGTAAAGACCTTTCCAACTTCAGCGTGGCCCTAGAGCAGTGCCACGCTCTCCAAACCCTGCGCGACATGTCCGCGCGTGGGAGCCGCCAGCCCCCGGGCACAGGGAGGGCGGGCGGCGGCGCTGCGGTGGGCGGCGGGGCCCGGCGGGGCGGGGGCTGCGCGGGGCGGTGGCGGCGGGGGGGAGCCGCCCTCCCCGCCTCCTCGCACAGCCTTGTCCTTCCCAGCACCGGCACGCACACACGATTTCCTCCCGTGGCGGCGGGGCGAAGTCACCTGCCTGGCGGCGGCGGGGAGCGGCGCAGGCTGCCCGCGATGCACGTTTAGCGGCGGAGCATGGCGCGGCGCCTGCGGGACGGCAGGTGCCGGGGCGGGCGAGGCGGCGGTGGTTCCCCGATGGGGCGGGCGCTGGCGCTGCTGGTGCCGCTGTGGCTGTGGGCGGCGGGCCGCGGTTCGGCGGCGGTGTATAACCTTAGTTTGTCGGTGGACGAGGGGCTGCCGGCCGAGACACTGGTGGGGGACATCCGTGCGGGGCTGCCGGCGGGCGCGGAGCCGCCGGGGGGCTTCCTGCTGTCGGAGGGGAGCGGCGAGTCGGCGGTCCTGGCGGACTTCCACGTCCAGCCGGAGACGGGCATCATCCGCACGGCGCGGCGGCTGGACCGGGAGCGGCGGGCACGCTACAGCTTCGCGGCGGCCACGCTGCGCGGCGAAGTGGTTCAGGTGGACATCGCCGTCACCGACGTGAACGACCACCCGCCAAGCTTCCCGCGGGACTGCCTGCAGCTCAACATCTCTGAGCTCAGCCCGCCCGGCAGCGCCTTCCGCCTCCCGGCCGCCCGCGACCCCGACGCCGGCTGTTTCGGCACGCAGGGCTATGCGCTGCTGGAGGAGAGCGGCGCGGCGGGGGAGCCGCCACTCTTCCAGCTGCGCTACGGAAGGCCGGAGCCGCTGGAACTGGTGCTGCTGCGGCGGCTGGACCGCGAGCGGGCAGACGCGCACCGGTTGGTGGTGGAGGCGTGGGACGGCGGCAGCCCGCGGCGTCGCGGCCGCCTGCGGGTGTCAGTGCGGGTGCTGGACGAGAACGACAACGCGCCCGCCTTCAGCCGCGACGAGTACCAGGCGCGGCTGCGGGAGGACGCGCCGCCGGGCACAGCCGTCTGCCGCCTGCGTGCCACCGACCCCGACCTGGGCGCCAACGGCGAGGTGCGCTACGCCATCAACCGCCGGCAGAGCGACCCCGACGGCTACTTCGCAGTGGAGGAGCGCAGCGGCGTCCTGCGCCTCCGTCGCCCGCTGGACCGCGAGGCGCGGGCCCTGCACCGGCTGGTCGTGGAGGCAAGGGACGGCGGCGCCCAGCCCGAGGTCTCCAGCGCCCTCGTCTCCGTGGCCGTGCTGGACGTGAACGACAACCGCCCCGTCATCCGCCTGCTCTACCTCACCGAGACCGGCGGTCCGCAGATCTCCGAGGGGGCGCGGACCGGCGACTACGTGGCACGCGTCTCCGTCTCGGACGCCGACGAGGAGTCGGAGGGTGCGGAGGGCGGCGGCGGCATCGCGCTGGCCCTGCTGGGCGGCGACGGCGCCTTCGCCCTGCGGCGTGCCGGTGCCGGCGTCTTCTTCCTCTGCGTGGCGGGGCCGCTGGACCGTGAGAGCCGCGACCTCTACGAGCTGCGGCTGGTGGCCACGGACGGCGGCGCTCCGCCGCTCTCCGCCGAGGAGCCGCTGCTGCTGCGCGTCGCCGACCTCAACGACGAGGCGCCCGCCTTCCCGCAGCCCCACTACCGCGCCGCCGTCTCCGAGGCCGCCTCCCCCGGCACCGCCGTGCTCCGCCTCAGCGCCTCCGACGCCGACGAGCCGGGGTCGCCCAACGCCGAGGTGCGGTACGCGCTGGAGGGCGAACCGGCCGCGCTGACCCTGCTGCGCATCGACGCGCGGAGCGGCGCCGTCAGCACGCGCGCCCGCCTGGACCGGGAGCGGCAGGCGGCGCTGGAGCTGCGCGTGGTGGCGCGGGACGGCGGGCGCCCGCCGCGCGCCACCGCCTGCCGCTTGACCGTCCGCGTGGAGGACGCCAACGACAACGAGCCCCGCTTCGAGCGGCCGGTGTACCGCGGGCGCGCGCCCGAGCACGCGCCGCCCGGCCGCTGCCCCCTGCAGGTGAGGAGCGGCCCGGCCCCGGGCGCCCGGGCGGTGCGCTGGTTGAGCCGCGGGGGACGGGTGGGTGGGTGGCCGGCCCGGGCGGGGCCTTCGGCGAGGAGCGCCGGCGCCGCTGGACAGGCCCCTGTGTCAGCCCCCTGCCCTTTGGGCTGCTCCCCGTCAGTACAGCGGCTCATGGCGTGGCCGCTGCTCTTTCGCAGAATCACAGGATGTTAGGGATTGGAAGGGACCTCAAAAGATCATCTAGTCCAACCCCCCTGCCGGAGCAGGAACGCCCAGGTGAGGTTACACAGGAATGTGTCCAGGAGGGTTTTGAATGTCTCCAGAGTAGGAGACTCCCCAGCCCCCCTGGGCAGCCTGTTCCGGTGCTCTGTTACCTTCACTATGAAGACGTTTCTACTGAGAAGAGCCTGGCTCCACCCTCGTGACACTCACCCTTTACACATTTATATACATTAATCAGGTCACACCTCAGTCTTCTCCAGGCTAAAGAGACCCAGCTCCCTCAGCCTTTCCTCATAAGGGAGATGCTCCGCTCCCTCAGTCATCTTTGTCCCTGTGCTGGACTCTTTCCAGCAGTTCTCTGTCCTTCTTGAACTGAGGGGCCCAGAACTGGACACAATTTACCCTTTCAATTGAATGCTAGAGTGCAATCAGTGGGGCTCAGTTAATCAGCGCATTCGTAAATACTGTAATCTTCACAAGTGCCCTTAAAAATATATTCCTTATCCTGTAAAACTTGTAGCATGGATAATGAGCACAGAAGCTCTGAGAGAATCATGTTATCAGCCCGTGTGACATCCCAGAGGGAGTGAAACTGCGTGTGATATTTTTGAGAACTTGAGATGGTCCATAGGGTTAAATCAGTGAGACCCGTCTGTGGGGGCAAGTGTGACCCACGCTAAAGCAGAGAGAAGGCCAGGTGATGTAACACAGAGGGACCTGAAACTGAAAAGCGCTTTGGGGGTTTTGTAATATTTCCAGAGCTTTCTGCTGATGAAGAGAATCAATTCACTCTGCCTTCACAGAAACTGATCAATGCTAATAGAAAAAGTGTTCAGCTTCTCCATCAGGAACCCCTTTCGTCTTTGCAAGTGAGGTTGATTCGAGGCTTTGCAAGGCCAGGAGTTACCAGACAGCCTTTTTGCTTTAAGTGGAAGGACATAACAGGATTAATACATTTGAACTGAGCAAAGTCTTTTCCACCATTAGAATATTCACAGCAGTTGATCCTAGGTGGAGGTACAAATGTTTCAGGTTTTGTGCAGAAACTTGTATGAATTTGGGTGAAAACTGTGTTTAAAGAGGAGACCTAGAAGAGCTGCAACGTGTTTTCTCAGTAATTTTATTTTATTTTATTAGGAGCCATTGATGGTGTTTTGGGTCTAAGAGTCATTTATTTAAACAAAAGCTCACGAAGGTCTAATAAAATCAATTTATAAAAAGTTTGGGAAAGTTGAGCCCGTAGAGCTTTTTATTTCATATCCCAGACTGAAAAGAAAATCCAATCGCTGCGATTTCTGTTTCCTCCATCCCCGAGGTAAAACTAAAACAAAAAAAAAATCCTACACTGGTGGCTCCAGGAAAGCCCAGAAGAAAGTTAAGAAGGTGATTTTAAAAGTTCACCTTCTCCCGGGCACAGCGAGGGGCCTCAGGGCGGCGTCCGTGGTGCTGAAACTCAGCGGGACAGACAGAAGCCGTCGGGGTGCAGTGGCACTGCCTGGTGGCGCAGCTGGAGTCGGTGAACAGCGATTTTTTTTATTTCATCAGACAGAAGCATCCTGAAGGATTGTGGAATTGTTTTAAAGAAAATAGAGGGTGTTTGTGGTTTTATTTATTATTTTCTTTTTTAATTGTAGGTTTCGACATACTAAATAGCACAGACTTTCTAGCCTGTTAAAGGTGTCACGTACTGTCAGTATAATCTGTGGTGTACTGAATTTTGAAAGCGTCACTGTGCTGCCATAATCCCCTTCTTTTAGAGAGAAGAAAAAAGTAGGTCCTTGTGGCTGAATGATCAAACCTGGGATATTAAAGCCAGAGGTGAATAAGAATGAGTCACAAGAGGCATGCTCTCTTTTATGTTCGTATCACAATCATAGTAGCTGAAAGTCTGCTAAACCTGCAAGCAGAGCAGCTCTTGCAGTCGTGCCTCACCAAAATCTGTTCACCTGTGCTTGGGAACTGACTGATGATGAACCATTGCTTTATAGATCATGTGTCTAGAGCCTCCTGCCCTAGTGCTTTGCTTGTAGCTCTGCCCAGCCACTCAGTACCGGGCAATTTATTCCCTTGTGTTCTTGACTGTGTGTTGATAGTAGGAGATTTCTTTCCTTCTGGGAAACCTTTTACTCCTGATGTGATTATAGTTTAGGTTATCTTCATTCACCCCCTACTCCCCACAAATCTAGCCTGTATTGTGAGCTAGATTTATGACGCAGATCACCTTGCACATAAGTCTGTGTTTTAATGGTTTCTCCTACTCTATAGAATTCACTGGTTAGAAGAATTAACTGTGCGCTTAGGAGACACAGAGCTTTCAGCAGCTTCTGGAAACACTTCCTTATTCCAGGCATGTGTATGGCCTTTCCTGTGTTGACAAAAGTCTGTTCCTTCCCATGAAGATTGTCCAGTGAGGGAGAATCCGTATCCTGAAAAATAACTGGAATTTGTTTGCATCAGCTAAGATAGGAAAGAAATGTGGCAATGTAATAATTACATCACTATGGAAAATAACAGGTAGAGATCAGAAGTCTGAGCAGATGAATGAGAGAGAGTCTAAATGAAGAAAAGGGAAAATCAATGGGAAAGTAATGGGTTATTGGACATTACAAAGTACAGCAAAGGTATGCAGTGAAACACATGAGCAGCTCTTTAAAGACACTGACAGCATTGATCACATTTTTGTCTCTTTTTGGATACTGACCTTCTAGTTTATTGCAGGTCATTATAGACTAAGATTTATGGTTCACTGATGGGATGATTAAAAAGAAGTAAAACTGAAAAAGATAAAGGCACAGGGGGGTAACGGTCAACAGAGCTGGAGAGAAATTGGTAGACCAATGCCATTCACAGTAACAGAAGTGGAAGAAGCGGAAGTGCTCTGTGTGATATGATGTCAGCAGATGTTTTTGTAATGCTTGGATTTTTGCAGATGTATGGACATTGCTGTTTCTTCAGGTAGAGGTACTTTACGTCATTTCTGAGTGGTCACTGCCCTTATGGGTGACCTTTCTTACTCAGTATTAATATGAACTTTCAGCATAATATGAATTGGTTTCCTGAAGATCTTCAGCATGACCTAGAAAGGAGATAAGATGGAGGAAAGAGTGTGAGCACCTCAGGTTTTCTCCTGTTTTTCTTACTACACTTTTCATCCCATTCTCAAGGACTAATGTGATTCCGAATGCCTGTGGACTGTTGAGTGATGGTGATGATTATGTCCTAGTTGTGCACTCCTTGGTGTCAGCTTGCCAATTTTAAGTGGTAAATCCACATTATGATGGTTACACCTCTGTGGCCTAGGAGTGAGGAGCATGACAAAGCATCTCTCTTCTGAGCCATTCTCTTGATCCTATGAATGAGTTAAGCAATAAAGCTTTGCCACAGACCTGCCTTGCTACCATAGGTTTAATTCTGATCACAAATTTTATTTTCAAGCTTCTTTAGGTGATTGCAGTGCTTCTCAATATTTATTGTTACAGTTCTCTTTAGTACAATGTCTCCAAATTAGTATAGTATGGAGTTGCCAGACGTTTGTCAGGATTTTCAGTCTTACAGCTGAAGCAGCAATATGTTGTATTTGCGTTTCTGTCATTCAGTGGGCTAAAACTTGATCTAAAGAAAAATAATTCAGCACATCAGGTTGGCACCAGTTTTCCTTGTGTTGAACCTTTTACTGTGATGGGGTGGAAATGCCCCAGTTCTGTTTCATATCCTCCAGGGACTCCTGCATGAAAGAGCATTTCTCCCTTATTGGGCTGTGCAGAGCTTATGGTTAGAAAGAGATGTGGTGACTGTGGCAGCTTTCAGCTAAACTCATATTTGAACTTAATGAAGATATTTATTTTGTTTTAAATAGTATAGTACATTCTGTATATGTTTGGGTCTTGTGTGTTAAACTTGCTTCCACTGCCGGCGTATGCTGTAGCTTGTAAGGTCTGTGGCACAAATATCATTCATTTTATACTGCACGTGCATTCTTATGAAAGGTATAACGAGTTACCTACCTGTAATTGCATCCTGAAGAGAAAATAAATTTTCATGAATTAGTGACAGTCATGTCAATAGGGTTTTTTATATATTAATTTTCTTTTATGGTTTATTAGAAAATATGTGTTTATTGGCTTTAGAGTAATCTCTGGCAGAACAGAGGAAGAGAAAAAAACCCCATATGTTGTCTGTCAAATGATAAAGAGCCATATACATTCCACTGTTATGACAACTTGCACTTTTCTGGTCCATTAAGGAGGCTGTTTTAACTCACTGGCTAGAGCTCCTCATTTCCTTGTATTTAAAAATAACAGACTTTCTGATGCTGAGATTGTGGGAGGTTTGTAAATGCAATGACAGCAAAGAAGGATTCTGTTTACAGCCCTTAAAGCTAACCTACGTATACCAGAACTTATGGAATAATAAACCTGTGGGGTTTTAAAAAATAAAATTTATCTGTATAATATATGTAGGCAGGATACATGGGTTTTGAGGATTTTTTAAAGTGCTTAGAATACCTGAGAGTTGTTCATTCTTACTTGATATACACATTTTTAAGAGGTACTTGCAGAAAAAGAGAGTACTAAAAAAGACATTTTAACATGCTTCTTTTCCTATCTTTTCTCTGTTTTCTGCAAAAGAAAAAATAAAACTAAGAGGAGAAAAGGCATGAAGGATGCATCCCTGCTGTGATGGGTGGCAGCTTAGAGACTCTAATCTGTCATAGAGCTGCTGAGCAGGTAGCTGTATTGGCTGCAGACTGCATTTTTCTTCCTTGCTTTCCCTGAATGTTGAAGCAAGGAGCTAAAAGTACAGTCCTTTCTCTGATGGTTTTGGTTCTGGATCATTTAGTCCACACTGCAGTTACTGAAGCAAGAAATCAAGCCAGCAAACTAGGTTCACATAAGTTATAAAAAGCTGTAAAGTCCAGCTCTTCCTAGTTAGAGGAAAGACAAAAAGAAGCTATGAGAGATCGGGCCGTTCCTTTGTTGGCTTCTTGAGCTTTCCAGGTCTACTCTTCACTACAGCCAATTTCAGGAAGTCGGCTGCAGAAAATACTTACTTTGTTGACTTAGAATGCTACTATGTTTTAAAACTAATAGAACTGACAACAGGAAGACCAAACCCCAGACTGAACCACTATGAAATTTATCATCTAAGCTATAATTACAATGCAATACTATTTATTTGTTCATCCAATTCATATTATTATTATTTTACTGGGTCTGAAACCGTTTAATGTCATCATTTGTGTTAGGTATATGATTTTGTAGCAACTACTTTTTTTTTCTAAATTAACGACAAATATCCCTTTGTACTCCAGTAGCCATTTAGTAGATTCTCAATAGATTATAATAGCTTTGTGGCTATAAAATAACTTTTCACGGCTATGCACAACTTTTTGTAATCTATTGATATGTAACTTTAGAAGTAGGTGGTCTGGGCTCAGAGGTTAATAAAAGTCTCTTTGAATCTCTGTCGTAGTCTGCTGATTGCAGTGCTGAGCTGGTTGCATGAAAGAAAACCAAAAAAGATCAGAAACCAAAATATGTTACTTTCATCATTATTTTTAAGTAACTTTAAATTAATAGTATTTCTACATATTCTTTTGCTTAAGGATTCTAGTTATGGTGCCCTTCTAGGTTTTAGCAACAGGAAACCTATTCAGTTTAATAATTGAAATGTTTATAAGAATGAGAGTCTGTTACTTAATGCAGTCCTTTCAGTGCCAGCATCCAACACCAAATGGATGCTTTGTAGAGGTATGAAGCTCTGATCCTGAAAATGTAAGGATGTGAGAAATGGGAGGTGGAAGCCTTTGACTTTTGCTGCTTTTAGTTTGCAGTTGCTCTTAAACGTTCAGCATCCAACACCTACAAAAAACAGATCTCTGGAGGTAATTCACCCCCCACCCACGTACTGAATCTCCAGCTGTTTGCTAAATAAACCCACCACTTAGGAAACATGAAACACTGAAACATCAAAACCATTATTGACATGGAAACATTTGGCTTTTATTTGAGATTTAAAATTATGTGAAAGTTTGAGAACAAAAACTTTTTTTTTTTAATTACTGCAGAAAATGACCTTTTTTCACAGTTCTCAGAGGTCTTTTGATTGACGTCAGCAAGCTGGGTCTGTTAACAGAGGAAGTTTGAAGGCTTCTGCGTGGCTAAGTCCAAAATTGTCTGCACACTTTGGTCTATAGCCATGATGAGAATAGAGACATGCATAATAAAGGTATTGTTGTTAAAGAAATAAGATGTATCCCCAGCTTTGGGGTAGTGGAAAAGGAGTAATGATATTGCGTAGTCTTAATCATGTGCTTTATATTGCAGACATCTCTGTATTAAAGTATTAGCTAAAAGACTACTCAAAGCATCATTGTCAAACATAGAGTCCTTGAAAACACCTTTGTCTGCCAAGTTTGTAGAGTTTTATGCAGCATAACTAAAAAACATTCAGTTAAGTGTCCAGCAAGTGTTCGTTCATAGCGACTGACCTTCTGGAGTAATGATTGTGAACTTTTTTTTTAGATGGAAGGCATTCTAATTCAGAAATGTAATGGTTTTCCTGGTGTTCACCTTTATACAAAAAGCTGACTTCAGCAGTTGTGTTCTAATACACTTGAGCAAATTATTAGTAATCTGTAAATGGCTGGGTATGGCCTGTTTGTTCTTTTATCAAATATTAATGTCAGTTTGTCATCTATAGATTTTCATAAATTGCTAGGTAAGCAGAAGCCTTAGTCTTTCCTGGAAGGTTTTAAAGCATTAAGAAATGGATGAGTTAGGAATCTCATAAGTTCCAACTTGCTATGCAAACAGATTGACACATTGAAGAATTTTACTTTGTTGCTCAATTCTTTCTTGAAAACAAACTTCTAATTGCATGCTGAAAAAACATAAATGATTAACAGAGTTTACATTTATCTTTTCAAATGCATGAGTTTGATTTGGAACCTAGTCAGAAGCTTTATGGGCTTCAGTCAGCATAGCTTGGAGAAACTCCTGCAGTGCGTTAATGATAGTCTGAGCAATCCCTCTTCCACATGCAGTGTAAAACAGTAATATGAACAGTGCTGTAGTGAGGAGTGGGGCTCTATGTCCCACTGATTTATCCAAATCCTGCTGCAGGTGTCAACAGTGTGGAGGCACAGCTATCAGCTGACAAAACAGTCGGGGAAAGTGTCACACAACTTACTTGGCACAGGAGTTCCACCAAAGAGCCCATGTGTGTATTGTGTTGTACCAATAACCCATCCAGCCCAGCTCCCGTTTCTCAGAGACACTAAAAGTGCATGTCTGGGATGCATGTCTAAGAACAGTGCAAACATATATGAAACATTCCATAATGGATTCTTGATCTCCAACCGTTTTCAGCTCATGGACATCCCAAGCAAGATAGGGTTTCTATGTATTTGTAACCCTGAGTGGATTTTTTTCAGAGAAACCTACCTAACTCTCAGCTTTTCCCAAATGTTGCAAGCTACAATGTACTGTGGCAAGGGGTGTTTCCATCAGCTACCTGCTCCGTGAGCAATCACCACTTTGCTTTGAATCTGGACACAGAGAATGATCAGTCCCTACTACTGATGATTTCACACATCTGTTATATCACCTCTGCATCTCATTTCCTGTTAGCTGGAAAAAATAAAAAAACCTTAGGATTTGGGCAATAGCTGGTCCTGAATGCTGAAATATGCCACTGGTGGAAGTATAAAATTAAGCCTTGTTTACAAAGGTGATATAGTAGAAGAAAGTTCACATTTTATAGAATCTGTTAGAAAATAGTACCGTTGCTGTCAGTCTACATAGAAAGTTTACTAATCTGTGTGAAAGGGTGTTTCTTTTAGAAGAAGTAATAATTTTTTAAAATACTACTTATAAATCACAGTTCATTCAATTAATTCTAAACTCGTTGAGGCTCCTTTATAAGAAGTTGTACAGAATCAGGAGCTTTTAAGTTTCGCTGGCACTTAGGTGAAATAATTCTTCTCTGATGAATGTAGAATTGCAAGGGATTACGTCATGCCAAGAGAGCATGTCCAGTGTTGGTGTATATAGCATTGCAACAGAAGATGTGCAGATACTTCTTACCTTTTTGTACTGAACTGCTCTCCTATAGAAATTTGTATATATAATTTTATTTATATATGTATATATAAATCTGCAGCAGATTAAACAGTTGTATCCTATCTAACACATACATGACCAAATGTAGTAACTATCAGCATTTACAGTAACTGCTATGGTACTCTAATGCAGAAGAGATGTTTGTAAGCACCTGTGTGTGGGCTGGCTATGCTTGGATGTAAAATCTCTGCCAGGTCCTCCTGATAATTACTTGGTTACGGTTTTCAGGGTAGAAGCAGGGACTGTGTACTAAAGTTGGTGGATTGCTGATGAAATTGTGCCCTGTACAAAGTCAATTCCTGTTCCTCACTTTGTACCATTTAAATTGAATAGTGTAAAGTTTTAACTAGGCTTTCTTTGCATGGGTAAACTTGACAGTACAATATATATATATTCTTCATAGAATATATATATTCTTCATAAAATCATTTAGGTTGTAAAAGACCTTTAAGATCATCAAGTCCAACCACAAACCTAACACTGCCAAGTCCGCCACTAAACCATGTCCTTAAGCACCACATCTACACATCTTTTAAATACCTCCATGGATAGTGACTCCACCACTTCCCTGGGCAGCCTGTTCCAGTGCTTGACAGCACTTTCTGGGAATAAAATTTTCCTAATATCCAATCTAAACCTTGCCTTGCGCAACTTGAGGATGTTTTCTCTTGTCCTATCACTTGTTACTTGGGAAAAGAGACCAACACCCTCCATGCTACAACCTCCTTTCAGGTAGTTGTAGACAGTGATAAGGTCTCCCCTCAGCCTCCTTTTCTCCAGGCTGAACAGCCCCAGTTCCCTCAGCCGCTCCTCATCAAACTTGTGCTCCAGACCCCTCACCAGCTTCGCTGCCCTCCTCTGAACTCCCTCCAGCACCTCAATGACTTTCTTGTAGTGAGGGGCCCAAAACAGTATTTGAGGTGGGGTGTCACCAATGCCAAGTACAAGGGGACGATCACTTATCTAGTCCTGCTTGTAGAATCATGGAGTCATCTGACAGGGAGAGTTGGCAGAACATGGTTTAAAGAAAAATGCTTATGTTGCAACACTTTTTGTGCCTATTTCCTCACTTCCACAAGCTTCCTAATGATACATATATTACTCTAGATGGATGAAATCTATGGACTTTGAAGTAGTTTTTTGTTTAGAAGTGGGTTTTGTTCTGTAAGGGAAAGTACAGCATTAGAGATTCTGTCTCTTCCTATCTTTTGCACTATACAAAAACCAGCATTACATTTATGCCAGACTTTACTAGCTCTGTTTCCTGCTGGATATTACTTAAAAAGAAAAATCAGGATACTGCCATGCCTATTTACTTGTACTCACAGGCTGCACTGTTCTACGCATAAAACGGTTGCTCACAATGTTTTCTATTATAAAAGCAGATGTATTAACTTCCAGCCTTGACAGATGTCTCAGTCTCCTACAATGACCTTGTGGGACTCTTGTGTAAAGTGTTTTTGTCTCCTTTTCCCCTCCCCATCCCCAGCTACTACCCTCATGCAGCGAATTAGGTTGTCATGCTTATGTCTGCTCCACTTCCACTGGCTTGTGCCTGCATCTGGCACTGGGAAAGGGGTAACAGGAAGGGCAATTTTTAAACTAATGTCTGACTAAACATATGTGAGACGAACAACTGGTATATGCCCTGGGATTTTTGTTTGTTTGTTTGTTTTGTTTCTGTTTTGTTTTTAACAGTTACAAACAAAGCCATATGATTTAATGCAGTGTCCAAGGAACTGGATATATCTTACCAGTCAGAGAAACTGCTGGAGATGACTGCACTCAACCTCTGGTGCATTACCTTCTGCATGACCTTTTGTTTTCAAATGTGTAAAAGCCCAATAAAAACAGTTTTGAATTATAGATTCAGTTTTTCCTGATAGGTTTTGTAGTTGCTTTGAATTCTGAACTCGTGTCCAGCCATACCAGAGTAATGATTTACTAAAGCCTTTTCTCCCTAGTGTCCTTCTGCAGTGTGACTGTGTTGATAATAGACCTGTTGTTTGTATGAAACTGTGTTTTCTCAAAGGTCATTTTCAAAGTCACAGATATATTGATACCTTTATCTCTGCTTCTGTAAACAAATGGGGTTATATGTTAAGCATTCTCCATAGATATATAGGCACCTAATTATTTTTACTGAGGAATACATTATTAATATTTTGACAGGTAATTGCCTTGGACATTTATCCAGTTTGATTCTGTAAGAACTTATCTACATTTTTATTAATTAGCTAATTTTATGGATACGTTTCAGTTTGGAACACCACGACGATGCATAATGACATCTCTGTAGAACTGGTGCTGTGCCTGTACATAGGCACGGACTCAATAAAGCATGTCTGTAGTTCTCTTCTCAAACGATTTTCAATTGTCTTAAGATGCTTACAGATGGAGGAGAATAAGCTCTTTAAGACAAGGATTATCCCTTTGTTAATGCTTATGCTGTACATTGACCATAAATGCATGCCATATAGATAGGTTTTTTGGTGTACTATTAGAAAGTATGTTAATCTTAAGAAAGTATTGACACAGAATTTAAATTTTACAATTTGCAGTTACATTTGGGGGAAGTGGAGCAGTAACCTGAATGTACCAACTCATCACTTGCTCAGTTTTCAACAGGTTGGTTCTCATTTTGACTGTTTTGTCTGCTGTACTGTTACCCCTGCTCAGGAAGACATCAAATAAAATTTATTTTTACAGCATTTTGAGAGATTAATTCAGTGGAAGCATTTCAGATTTCTTGGGGCATAGTGTGCTTACAGCTGTAGTTACTCTACTGTAGCTTTATAGTGCCATTAGTACCAAGGGTCAGTCGATGTTTGGAGCCCCATCAGGATCCAGTCTTCAGCTCATGGTACAAAAATAGGATAGGGCAAAAATTTCTCAAATTGAAAATTGGCTGTTTAACTTGTAGCATAAGATTCACTAATGCTCGTTTTTAAAAATGACCCAACCTGGTAGTTCCTGCCTGCCTTCTGCTCTGTGTTGATCTATAAACCTGTGCAAAGTAAGTGTAAAATGCTGCCATATGGTAATACTATACAACAACATCATGCCAGTTGATAGTTGCACGAGTTGTGAGGCGGTGGGGAACTGGAAGGCTCTTTTCAAAAAAGCTTTTGTTGTACAAGCATATAGGGAGCTTAGGAACATAAGCTGCGGTGAAATCAGCCACAACTTGTTCTTTGGGGGTTTTCAGGTTCTCTGGATTTTGAAAATCCCAACTAATTTAATGTGTGTCTTTGAGTTTCTGGGGGGAAGAGAGAGCGGTGTATTCATGATGCTGTAGGAGCAAGGGGATGAAATAAAATCCAGTACAAACGTGACCCGCTTTCCCAGAGCAAAGAACTACTTCTGAATGTAACATATGTTAAAGCAATATGTGCTGCCATCATCAGTGATAGTAGAATAATTATTTTCCCCCAAAGTTTAATTTGAAAACAAAGTCACAACTTAAAAAAAATTCTGTTAGATTCATGTTTGTATAATTTTTAAAGGATCCAAGAGAGCATTTCATTCTTGTTTTAAAAAGAAGGAAAGCAACCCCCCATATATTTGGCCTCTCTTGTTTGTTTGTTTGCTCCCTTTTGTTACTATTAAAGTAAAACTCCATATCCTGGAATTTGTTTCTTCTTTTCTTTTTTTAGCTGTCTTTGAAGTTGATGTCTTTAGCAATAACTTTGGCAGTGCTGCAGTCTAAAATTATTTTGCTCTGATACCAGGCTGCTTTTGTTGTTCTCCTTCCATTGAAAAAATCAAACCACAAATCTCTTAGGTTTGTATTTTGCAATTAAAGAAATTGAGTTTAAATTTTCATGGAACTAATCAATTTATTTATTTATTTTTTTTAAATGTCTGTTTGCGCCTGTATCTGAGGAAGGAGAAAAGACCTAACAGTTGAAACACGCTTTTTGAAAGGCTGACTGCTTTTAATTTTCAGAGATATTTGTCTGAAGTTGTTTGCAGGAAGGACCCATGCCAGTACTTGGGAGTTAGACAAGAACACGTGTTACATTTCCAGAACCCTGCAGCTGCAGGACACAAGTTGTCCTGCAGTTTCTAAAACTCTGTTGTTGAAATTCCATGTTGAAAAACATTTATGTTTCTTGGGAGACTTTTGATGTCTGTTGTATCTTATTGGAGACAACTGGAAGTGTACTTTTTGAGACTTTGATTTTATGTTATGATATTATTCTTACTAGTTGCTTATAATGGAAACCTTGTTTTAGACCTATGAGCAAGCACTAAGACGTGGTTACTTTTCCTAGAAAGTACGGATGAAAATAAGAAACATTGCTGGGGTTATCAGGTGCAAATCTCAGTACCTGCCATCCCCAAGGGCTCCTAGTGACTACACCTCTTCTTGCCCATCCCACTTTTCTGGGAAGCAGAGCAGAACTGCTGTGCCTTCTGAAATCAAGTCTCTAGCTCTAGCTGGACCTCTGGAGATGTTTAGGCCACTTACAGGCTCATACATACAGTCATATCTTGCAGTTAATCCTGCTTGGCAGTTCATGAAACTCTTTACTAACACCAGTGTGGTCCGGGTTTTGCCCCATTGCTCTGGCCAGGAGGTTGTCCCACAAGCAGGTACTTTGGTTAGAAACTATCTTCTCAATTTCAGCTTCCATGTCCAGTTTAACCATTTGTTCTTGTGAAAGTGGCACTGAACTTGAACGAGAGGGCTGGGAAAAATATTTACCATCTATAAATACATCAGGAAGAAAATTGTGTCAGCCTCTTTTTAAGTTAACACATCAAACTCTTCAGTTCTTGTCTACAAGGTAGGCTTATTGCTCTGTTCCTTATTCTCTCTCTGCCCCATCATCTGTACTCAGTATTTTCCAAATGAGATCTGAAAAGTTATTGGCACAGGAAGGAATGTTAATACTTAACTAGTAATATCTCACCAAAATCAGTTTGCATGTACCTATTTTCAGGCTGGATTACTTTGACTTATAGTCATACATGATTTTTTTTTTTTCCCTCCTCTTCAGTTTCCGATAAATAAATTCCCAGTTTACAGCAAAAAATATTAGTTTGTTGATATGTAATTCCATATTTTGTCATTTCATTGTTATTGCTTCAGTCCTTTATTTCTCTTTTATAAAGATCCTCTTGATCGTCTACATTGACAGGGCTTTCTAGTTATTGAAAGTGGTGGTATTGAAATGGTGGTGTTTTGGTTTTTTTTCCTGATTAATGAATAGGTTTTTGATACAAGCTGTCTATCAATACAACCAACCCATTTGTTACCTCCCTTTTTCAGGACGTCTTGTTTTCATTTTTTCTTTGCCTAGTTTTTTTACCATATGATTCTTTGACTAATAGCTCTGTTGTGTGTACCAAATAAAAATGTAAAGAAATATTATTTCCATTGGGTGCTTTATAAATCTGTATCAACTAGATCTCTTATGCTTTGTTTGTCTAGGAAAATCTGTTACTGAAAGGATACTGATATGCTTGTAATAAAATGTTTTATCTTATTTTCTGTCTTCTCCTTATTCTTTGAAACTTGTTCTGAAATCTGTACATGTTTAGGTCAGGCTGATAAGATTATGGTGTCAACATTCAGTTATTCTGCTTTTCCAAAGGCAATCTTGAGATATCAAGAGAGATGGTTTTGATAAGACCGAGAATGACTATGGCTGCAAGCTTGTAGTTTTATTTGTCAGTTCTTTAATATTAAGTTTTAGGTAAGGTGCCACTTAGCTGTTTGAATTTTAACTTTAAGGTGCATAACTTCCATTCCTGTATTCTCATTCTAGTTATGATGGCTACCATCATCGCCAATGGCAGAGACGAGGAAGGTGGTCCTTCAGCTCTCACACAATGACTAATTTTAACAGTATGCTATCTTCTCACCCTAGCACACACATTTCTGCTTAGCCTCTGCTGTTCAGGAGTACCTATATATTTTTAACATGACTGACTGAAGTCCTAGACTTCTGTCATCTGTAAAATCCTTCCTTTATTTTTGTTTGTTAATGGTTCCTTTAATTTCTAATCTTATGTATTTATAATTTAAAAATGTTCAGATACAGGCTAACTTTTATTTATTCTTCTGTTTAATTTACACTTATGTTATAATTACATGGTGTGAAGTATTCATGTCCAATGGATTTATTATTTTAATTGATTTGTGAGTCTCTGAGATGTTAAAGCTCCTCATAAAGGAATGATGCCTGGTGATACTCTTTCTCCAAGAGCATTATAATTCTCTCTGTATATATTCAAATGTAACCCTGGGTCCAAGGAGGCCTGTACGAGGTATGCAGGTTTATTACATGCGATGCTGGGGAAAAAATCCAAGAAACAACATATACTCTGAGCATTAGCTCAGCGCTTCAACACTTCACAGCTGTTAAAATCTCACCTTCTTACTCTGAGGACTAACCTTCTATGTTTCTCTTGGCTCATAGACTCACACATGAATTCATTCTGTTGTTTGTTTGTTTTTTAGTAACATACAGGTTAACTGGGTCTCTAGTAGAGTTCCTCTGGTGGGACATTCCACTGGCTGATTTATTTCATTAGGCCATACATTCTTTAAGCCCCTGGAATCTGAACCTCCATGTGGTCTCTAAGCACCTTCTGGAGATATCAAAAAGCTTTCAAGCGACTGTTAGGATTCAGCCCAATTTCTCTTGGCTTTTGCGCCTTCCAGTGTTTCTTTATAACAAAGCTTTTCTCATATTTGTTCTTATGTGAATCTTATGTGTCTCCAATTAAATAAGACCCCATCTTCTTTCTCCTCTCTGAAAATTCCTGAGATTGCCCCCTATTTAGGCTCTTCTTTCAAGTCTTTTTTTAGCTTATGTTTTATCCACTGTTAGTGGATTTTTCTTGCTTGGGTATCTGCTGCTCTCTCCACTTCCTCCTTGTGGACAAGCAGGGGAAAACCCATTTCTGACTTTAATCAGTCTCATCCAGTGAAGTGATTGTTACTCTTAATGGTCTGTTAATCCTGTCTGTTTGGGCTGGTATGGTTGGAAATGGTGTGTATGAGATTTACACATGAAGAAAAAAGCAGTATTTATAAAACAAATTCTGGATGTCAGACAAAGTTTATGAGTCGTTTACAGGGAAGATTCCTGGACTGTCACAGTGAGTGTGGATATTCTCACTGCACAGTATGAAAACTGCTTTTCTTGGGTGGAATTGTTAAAGAAGCCTCCAGAAAAAACTGAAGAGGCAGTCATCTGTCATATTTCTCATTCTAATTTTAAAAATGCTTTAGAAAATTCTGGGCTTCTGATTATTTTAAATATATGCAATCCCTTTTAGAATTAGTAATTATTGAATTAAATAAGACACATCCCTAAAAAGCAAGAAATATGAACTGTGACTGGGGAGAATTAACATCTCAGTCCTATACCTCTTGCATCTGTGAAGTTCTTAAGTGTGAGTAGGAGATCTTTGGTGGCTCTAATTCACTCTAATTTTGTTTACAACTTTGCTGTTGCATGTACCCAGTGGGAGAAGACCCAAGTAACTAAAAGTAGTGATGGAAGATAAAAGCAGTCATAAGTTATAAGGAGACAGACTTAACAGAGAACAGAGGTGAGACTGGACTATCAAGCTGCCATCAGCAGTAGCCAGGAAAAAGAAGCATTTTGTCATTCATTATCATGACTTCTTGGTCAGAAGGGAAAGCTGTCCAAGGGGAATGTGATGAATTGTTTCTGAAAAAAGTCCTGCAGAGGGTTTAGGTTTGTGTGAGTTGTGCTGCAAATGCATGTGATTACAATACTTCAAAGGAAAAAATAAATAGTTTTAGTTTGGGGATGAATGCTGTTGTAAGAGTTTCACAAACTGCCAGGAATTCAATTAAGCTTTCAGACCAAAAGGATGTATCACTTTTCCTTGTGTGTGTAACTGGACATTGTCAATGTGAGGGACACTCACCTAGGAAAGTTGTGTTAGGAAGTTAGTGATGTGCTTTTGTAATTATATGAAGCTGCAAATGGTTATCATTAAATATACTGGTCTCCAGACTGATCTATAGGATCTTGTTTAAAATGTGAACTTCATTAACGCTTTTTTGCATGTAACTCATCTAGAATTATTCAGCTTGGTGGAATAGTACATGTCCTCCTCGTACATGCAGTCATTGTAGACCTTCTTGCAAACTGTAATGTAGTACCTGTGCATGTTTGTGACAATCACAGGAGGATTTTATAACTTCAGAGAGTTAGTAGGTTTTAAACATATTAATCTATTCTAGGTACAGCATTGACAATGTGGATAATCTTTATGTGGTAAATTATTCATAAACTTAAAACACAAACATTAATTTGCTCATTTAATCTAGGTGGTTTTGGGTAATTTTTCAGTTTTCAGTACCTCTAGCACCATCAATCAGAAGTTCTTTTAGGTGAAATGTTTGGATCATTAATATGATTTTGACATTTAGGCCAGCAGCACAGAATAAATACTAACAGGATTAGGCTGTTACAGATACCTTCTCTGGTTCACATCCCCAGAGCCATAGCTTCTGTTAGCTCTTCTATTATATTTATTCTGGTTCAGTGCTTCAGATCTTACTCTGTCTTGTCCGAGCTGAAAGACTAATACAGCCTTTCAGTTAGCATGAAAGTAAAATTTATTTTATTGCTTTTTTCTATTTAAAATTAAATATGAAATTAACAAGGTGTTAAAGGTTGAATGAAACATTGACATTTTCTGGAAATAAAACATATTTTTTGATCCTTCGAGAAAAGCAAAGAAAGCAATAAATGAAATAAATGTCCTTTTTTATTATTTCTTTTTATTCTTGGAAAACATTTCTACTCTTGAAGGTGTTCTTAATCATTGTGATATTATTCTGAGAGACACTGTAGCGTGCCAGGATGTTTCACAGAGAACTGATGATAAGAAAACCAGAACATGGAATTTATCTTGCAGAAATAAGACTTAAGAAAGGAAAGTTGAAAGAAAAATAAAAGTCCTGGACAGCAAAGGAAGATTCTGTTTCATAAACTAAAAATAACTGTGACATTTCAGTTTTCTTTGTTTATTCTCCTGTCACTTCTGTTGGTTTATTTCCCCCAGAAGCCTCTTTAGTACTGAAAGCCTGACTTAATTATCTTGAATTAATTAGTTCAATATAAAGCAGAGGACATTGAATATTAATGGATGACTCAGGAGGGACCCACAGCAAAGTTGTAGAAATGGCATGAAAATGTGAAAGTCTCCAGGAATTCTTCTGTAGGAGCACTTGCTGGGAATGGCGAAGAGTGACTTCAGGCCCTGATTGTTAACAATCTGAAAGGGGGCAGACTCAGCTGCATGCACTGTAGTGGGATGTAACACTTTAGGAAGATAATTGCCTAGTAGATTTAATTTCTGCAGGAGAGATTATTAATGTGTTCATTCCCAGTGAACTCTGCTTAATGAGGGTTTGTGCTATTGTTCCTTTGATTGGAAATTCCCGTTTGTATATAAATGTCAGGTTGTGGTGAGCCTGCACAGCAACAGTTAGGAGTTTTTTACATCTTAGTAGAGGTGGTACTTAAAAAAAAAAAAATAGAAGTCCAGAAGATATTTAAAACATATCTTTTGATGACTTTTAGACTTTAATATTTTCCATAGGAATTGTGAAAAAAAAAATACTGATTTTTCTCTGTGACACTAATGTTTGTAATAAAGGGAATTCAATGATATTTAATATGTAGTTACCTTTCCCATTCCTACCTATGCCAGGGTCTAGCTCTGATGTATATGTAGATTAGAGTAAAGCTTTTGGCTTCTAAACTCAGCAAAACAGAACATGGAGTGTGCCTGGGTTACTGAGGCTTTTCTGCAGTCATGCTTTCAGGTAAAGCAGCGTTATTGAGCAGTGAGTGGGATGATTGATAGTGCTTAAATTGGAGTGGGATTTCCTCCCAGTCCTCTACACAAACTGCAAAAACTAATTTTGTTTATTCTTCTGCATCTCTTAACATTTTATCAAGGTTTGTGGTGTTTCTACCCTTGACCATGTGACTTTTTTTTTTTTATTTGCAACTGAAGCTGTTTCAGTTTGTTGCATCTGTCTTGTACATTTTGTCTGCACAGATACTTTCCTCCCAAAGTCACTCATTCAAAATGAACATATTGCTGCACTGTGCTTTATCCCATGAAACTGTTCATGTTGTTAGCAATAGCATAGTAAACTGACAGATATATGAACTGTGAAGACTGATTTTGGTACAATAATGTTTCCAAGTGTATAAAGAGACTTCAGTTACGTGGGGTTTCTTTCTAATTGTTCATGTTAAACTTCAGCATTATAATATTCAGGAGCTCAATAGAACTATGCTAGAATCCTGGCATGAGCCAGGATGGTGACTTGTTCTGTGTGCTGCTAAAAAAACTTGCTCATATGAAAAATGTGCTTTTAATAATACAGATGGCAGTAGATTACTGAAGAAGCTTTTATGCCTGGCAGCACCATTTGCGTTTTCATGCTTTAACAGTCAGGAACACTTAGTAACGTCAACATGACAAATGCAGAACATTTAGTCCTGTCATGATGCATTTTTGGTGTGTGGCAGGATTTCTCTTTTTCTAATTAAGTCAACCAAAGATTCTGTGGTTTGTTTGTTTGTTTGTTTTGTTTTGTTTGTTTGTTTGGTTTTGTTTGTTTTTTGTTTTTGTTTTTTTCTTGCCTTTTAGCAGTGTGATTGGTAACTCTGAAATAGTCTTACCCAAGATAGTGGTCCGTCTGTTTCATTCCTGCAGAGAACTGCTGACATGCATTGACAAAATTTTCCAAATGTCAGAGCTTAGTCTATTAACCATTGGACTTCTCAAGTTCTGTCAGTGTTGTTATATTTTATATCAAAATACACTTTCTATTTCTCCTGTATTCCTGGCCATGATGATTCTTTATTCCTAGTTCAGTAATTGTGGAGTTCAGTCCTTTATCTGAATTCCTTCTCCACTCAAGTTGAAAGCTTTAATTAGCAAAAATGGAATTAAAAGAAGGATTAAGGGATGGTTTCTCAGCCACTTGTTCTTCCTGCTGTCATTCTTCATTTTTCCTTTTAGTACTGTCTGACCTGAAAAGAGAGTATCTTCTGTTGAAGCTATTGATTACTCTTGTTGGGCAATGCTACCCAAAGTTTTGGGGTAAAAGAAAAATCTCTCTTCCAGTCTAGGCCTGTCTTAAGCCCTTGCAAATGTCTGGTAACCAGGGCTTTATGGAGACACTTAAGTACCTCTTGATTATACAGCCATCTAGCCTGTAAGTTACTTTGAACACACTTCCTGATTCATTGTAGCCTGTCTTTATATGCATCTATATAGTAAAGAGCAGCTTGATTTCACTGTCTTAGTCCAAGGGTGATTAGCAGAAGAATGAAAGCTTGAATTCTCTGATAGCAATATTTCAGCAGGAATTGAAAAACTTTGCAAGATTATTTTAGATGACAGTAATTGTCAAATTTCCAGGAGTCTTTATTGCAGAAAAATTCCACCCCAGCTGTGTAGATTGCCTACGTATCTCACAGATACAGTTCATCAACGACTGTCCTAAAACAAACTTAAAGCCACACGTTTTATGTCTTCAGAATGACCATGGGCAGTATTTTATTACAGAATGAAATTTCCATTCTTCCAGAGATGAGCAGCTGTAGTGTGTCCAACTGCCCTCATCCGAGGAGCTCCAGAAGCAACGGGTCAGGTCCTATCATGAAAAAGAAACCAACCACCCACTTTTCTTTGTAGAACAGGATACTGACTCCTGACTGTGAAATCAGGACTCAAAGGAGAATGAGAAATTTAACAGCTGCTATTAGTTTCTCTTGAGAAGGCTCATATGCTTCCAGGAGGCTTGTGTTCATTATCCTGCTTGAAAATACCCTAATTCCTTCCGCTTGCTTGGATATTATTCTCTGTGCCCAGGTGATGATTGTTTCCGTGGCTGCTTGTCCTCAGCTCTGACTGTAGAGTTTGGATAGATGTGTAGATGAGTAGGTGACAGTAGGGTTGTTTTCACAAGTAAATTTGCTCTTGAGGCTCCCTGACAAAAGCAAAGGTGAAATTCTTGCAGGGAAGAAAACTCCGCAGGGCAGAATTTGAAATAATGCATAAGGAGTGTTTTTTTCCATGCTGGCACTAGAAGTGTGGCAAATGCAGTAAGGAAGGAATTATGCATGCATTATCCTCTATGGCAAAAGCATCCAGTGTAGCTGACATGCTGCTGACAAGTCTTTATGGAGCAAGATACAGCTGTGGCCCCACCTCTTTATTCACACCCTTGGACTGGAAGCTTGGCACTGCCAGATGGCATACACAAAGAAGTTATTAAACTCTAAAATGAGACACTTCTGTGTGACATTGATGACTGGAAAAGGAACTCATTAAGTCTAATTTATAAAACTTGACAATGTACTGGGTTTTTGTTAGTGTAAGAAAAAAAATCTATTTTTCTTAAGCATGTTTAGTAATAACACTATAAAAATACTGTTTTCATGATACATCCTCGTGAGATTTTAATTTAGTAGTCACATAAATGCTTAGCTTGTTGGAATGGCTAGATCAAAAAGATGTGCTTCTGACCTGCTGTGTAGTGAAGTAATAATATGAAGACACTTTTTATGTCTGTCAGTAAAAAGACATGAACTTCCTAGGTAGATGGAGTAGGATAAATAATGTTGAAAATGTGAGAATTCTCCTACTTCTCCTCAACATTGCATCAGATCTCCTTGTTCCTCTAATGGATGCCAGCAACACCTTTTCTTTAAGCCCCTAACAACAGTAATTCTTTCTTTAGCAGTAATTCTCCTTCAGTGATTTTATTATTTCTTTTCCCTCTCCTTGTTTACATACCTGTGTTGGACCTGAGTGTGCTTCAGACTCTCCAGAATCGGTCAGTGCTTCTGGGAGCCTCCATCCTTGCAATGTGGGACCTGACTGAACCACAACTGTAGATTCTTCCCACTGAATGGCTACTTCAGGGTGGATTGCTTGGTTAAGAAGATGGGAAGTTCTGTCATCATCTGGAAAGAAATTAATTTTGTTCCAGGGCAGGACTTCTAGATATCTGTCTCTTTCAGAAACCAGTGGCGCCTTTGGCCATGGTTCTTTTGTTTGCCTCAGGGAAGACAGATACGTTTCTTTCTTCTTCCTTTTGATGGAGCTGACCAAGTACTGCTTACTCGGTGGGGGCTGGTGTGGGTGTGTGGATTTTGTTCTAGCATTCTAGCTGTTAGTGTCAGAAGAGTACAGGGTGTTTCAAAAAGATGGACCCAATTTGAAATAATACTGCTTTGAAATTGGGTCAAAATTTTTGAAACATGCTGTAGTTTAAGGAAATGGGTTTTGACTTCTGTTTTGATAAAGCTAAGATTTGTTGTTCTCCTCATCCCCTCTGGAAATTATCTCCAAATTCTTTGTGTCCATGCTGGAAAAAAGCATTTGAACATGTAACTTGAAACTTTAGAAAAGCAGTTTCTCCTGTGGTGAGCCAATTCCAGTGAAGAGGTCTAAAGAAAAGGATGGGAGCCTTGAATTTGACCTGTTCTTTCATGGAGAGTTGGTGAAAGAAGAACAAACGGAGAGGAGGTGTGCTGAGTGACTGTGCCTGCTGAGCAACTGCCTTGCTGTCTTTCAGTCTGGTTGGATCCTTTCTGGGATCTGAAGCTGTGGTGTGTTCAGTTATCTGCTCCATTGCAGTTGAAGTTTTGAGGCCTAAAGGTAGAAAAACTTGTGATCATTGTAGTTAAGTCCAACTGTAGCAAGAATGGAACCCTCTGAACTGCTCTGGCCTTCTGAGTGTTTGGGAAAAATGGTAAATTTAAATGAATACTAAAACAGGTAGCCTAATGTTCTGTAGGGAGATTACATTTGACAGGGGTGATACTTGAAATGCGGTAGGATTTTTTTAACAACTCTCTTTCACCAGCACCACCTTAGGATTGCTAAGGTTCAGCAAGCTGTCTAGTGTCCACATACAAATCTTACATGTTGGATACCTAGGAAATATTGCTCTTATTTTTGATAGCAGAGAGGGATTTTAGCAGTGCATAAGCCGTTATATTTAATTTTTCCCTAGTGGTTTTGTGGAGGGGAAGAGCAGGGATGTTTTATGATTTTCCGAAAAGAGGTCTGAAACGAGCTCAGCACAAGCACCATAACCCCTCTGAGGTGTTTATGGCAGTAGCATCCCCAGCTGGGAGGAATCCCACTTATTGGCAGTTTCTGCATAGACTTGGAGGGAATTCTTGTCAAGTCTCTTATTGCACTTTCTCAGGAACTGGGAGGTAATATTACAAATGGTAAGTAAATAGAGGAGCTGAATAAATGGAGAGCCAAATATGGTGTGCTTCAAAGAACACCCTTCTCAAAAGAGTTTTAAAAGGGAATATGACATAACTGAAAAACAAGGAAGAATTTATGTTTTTCTGTATCCTACAACCCCAGATGGTTAGGAACAGCTTGGTAGCATGTTCCTAATGAATATTCTTGCTCTTTGCTCCTTCTTAGCCTTCAGGAATGTGACCAAATGTCTTAGGCTGGTTACTGCTGCTTAATTTGTCTTTGTCACAGAAACAATTGTGAAAGAAGCTATTCCTTTTAGCAGCCAAGCAAAAAAGTCCAAAAGTGTACAGGTAGTGAAATCTCTGTACTAAAAGTGTCTTCCTTTGTGGTTGGTGCTGAGGCATATCAACAGGAACTCTTACTGTCAGAACAGATAGGGGTTTTCATTTTGCCAGTGCTGTTAGTTTGGGGCTTTTATGGGAACCAAATGTATCTTAAGGAAATATCTGAGACTTTCCCACAACATTCATAAAGTCTCATTACACTTGTTTACATTAAAAGGTCCAAATGCAGTTGTTCACATGACATTATCTGGTCGCACACAAAATGACTTCTGTGTGACCTTTCAAATTTGATAAAAGCAGTATGTAATTGTGGGCAGTTTAACCTAATAGACAAAATAATAATAGTTACTTTACTGAGTAATTAAAGCCTGAAAAAGAGGAAAAATAGATCTGCTTAGATATTATCCAGCCAAAGAAAATAAGGACTGAGACCTCAACAGTAGCTGAGATTTATGGGATTCTGATGCTTAGTGAAAAAACGGGCTTATATCAACTATATACTAGCTTGAAATTAATTCAACGTTTGTAACTTTACATCTACATAGTTACTATTTATGTGTTTAAGCATATTAATGTGAGACAGCTGCAACAGCTTCGTATGGAGATGAAGTCCACATGATGAGCCGTTTTTGCATGCAGTAGAATGGGTCTAGTACTATTCATGCTTTACAGTGGTGTAGAAATACGCTGTTTCACTGCAGAACTAAGCAAACACTAGGTGAACAGTAATCTGTATCTCGTCATAGGTTTTTCTGATTTTTCACTGGTTCAAAGTACAAAACTATAGATGCTTGTTATGTGCAAACCAGCAGAAATGGCTTACTTTCCTAACTGTTACTGGTAACATGTGAAGATGAGAAGCTTTTAAAGATTACCAAAGTGTCTATCAATGACCAATTTGCCCATGGATGAAGTCAGATGATGTTTGAAGTTAACATCAGTAGTGCTAATTCTTCAAAAAATGCAGAGGAGCTGCATGTAAAACAGACAGATATACTGCAAAGACACTCACCACAGGATTTATTCACTAAAAACTGTGCTTTTCTACACTTGATATTTTGAGTTGTGTCATTTGCTATCATTTACTTCTTGCTTTTTGTATTAATGAGTTTGTTTTTAAGGTGAGATCACTCTGACAGACACACTGATATGTTTAGTGGGTATTCATTAAGGATTTAATTCTTCTCTTGAGTTCTGTGCTAGTTTTACTTGCTTGAAAAGGCTTTGAACCACTGCATTTTGCAGCAAGAGACATTTCTCACTTCAGTTATGAAATTATCCCATCCACTTTTGACATACTCTCTTAGCTTTTACTGCTGGAAGTCCAGAGATAAATAACTATAGAACTGAGTTTCAGAAGGGAGTTTTTACACTTAATGTGTGAATCCTACAGCTTGTTTAATTCCTGCAATGCATTTTTTTCCCCTGTTGCTTTCGGTATTTGGGGATTGGTAGCCTGAGCTGTGGGCAGGGCTCTTTGTCTATGACGTTATCATCCATAGCAGCAGTCACGCCTGCCAGCAGCTGCCTGGGAGTTTTCTCATGAAGTTCTAGTCCAAAACACCTGATTGTTCCAAGCTTCCCATAATTTGTCCTTATGCCTTTATTGCAAAACATTGTCAATACTTAGTAGCAATGTATTTTCATTGTCTTTGGAAAGTGTTTTCTTTCCTTCAATTGTTTTGGTTATTTACAAAGTAGCAAAATTTGAGTGGAATTTGCCATTTTGAGTTGTTCAGTGTATTCTGTTATTTTGCTTTAAAGTTGTCTTTCTAGTGTAATTAATTTAGGTTACTAAACTTTCTTTTTCCCTTGAACTGGAGGGGCCTCTCTTATTTTTCCTTTTCTTCTTGCTAGTAGGCTGAGATGGAGGAACCATAACGACTTCAGAAAGAGTATTTTTTGGCTCTGAAATTATCATGGAAATTGATGTTATTTTTTATGACGGGTTAATTACTCTAATTTGGTAGAAATGGATCTTTGTATTGTGGGCTGTGAAAAGCCTGACACTGTAGGCAGCATGGTGTTAGTGTTGAGGGCAGCTTTAGTACAAAGGCCTGTACCACTTGGTACCCACAATGTGTATCTGTTACATTCTCTGAAGGCTGAAAACCTGGATTTCTCTGATCATCTCATTTTCCCAGAATTTTGTGCTGAGTTTCCCCTTTGCTCCTTTTCTGCTTTTGTAAATGAAATTGCACACCATTATGTGTCATAGTGCTTAGTCTGTGGGTCGATATAGCTTGTGTTCATTATCACCAACTATAATAATTCAAGTCTTGGTTTGTCCTGCAAAGTATGACTAAGCAGCTCTTGATTCTGATGTATTCCCTAGCTGCTTAAGCAGTGCCTATAGAAGATGCCTATCAAACTGAATGGAAGTAAGTACTCTTTTACAGAAAATAAGGTAAAATGGTACAGATTTAGTAGAGGATCAGTTTGCAGTTCCAGCTTTTTGACCTGCCATATAGAGTAGTTTTTTTATAATTGTATAGGAAATTATATAAGAGGTTAGAAAATAACTAGGAGGGAAAAAACCCTATTTTTAAAAAAAAAAAACCCACACAACTTTTTTTTTAATTCTCATGCTAGATTTTAGCCTGAAATGAAAGGAAACATTAATTTAGCTACTCTTTAGTTGCATCTTTCCAGGCCAAGTATAGTATGACATGTGCTGTGATCCTGCTATTACACAGCAGAGGCAGGAACTGTTGGTGACCCAAAAATCCCACTGTAACTCTTAGGATGAGACAACTGAGCCCTCTCACCATTATTTCTAATTATAAGAAAGGTAAATTCAGTTCATGACAGAACAGATGAGCTGGCTCTCAGTACTTGCCTGTATCGTTGTCCATTCTAACTGCATGAACATACGACACATGGTGCTCCAGCAGATTTAAACTTGACAGCTGGTTCATGAACAAGTGTGTGTTTATAGAGCACTGGTGTTATCACTGGGAGCTGTGCAGCCAGCATTACGAACCTTTAGTCTTTAACTAGTGTGGCTAATTGTGGAGAAGTAAACAGAATCCTCTAGAGGAGGAGAAGGGAAAAGGGGAAGGCTGAAGAAAAAGTGACTATGATGTTGGCATTGGAAAAGTGACAGAAGAATCAGGAGGTAATGTGAAGGGTCTTTTAAAGAATTAGTTATGTTTAACTAATGAATCTGTCACCTTTGGGCTTACTGCGGACTGCTTAAATAGTTTGCAGGAGTTGATACAGTCAACTTCCATTAGCTGTAACTGTGCATTCCTAGCACAACTAGGTAAGAGCTTTAGGAAGTTCCTTGCCTTAATTTGTCAGCCTGGATTTTATATTACGAAGTATAGTAGTAGTAGTGCATGTAGGAAGCAGTGCATTTATTTGCCTGATATTTTCTCCTGATAATGGCAATCTTCTGTAAGTAAAGAATAGCATCGTTTCTATGAACAGTTTTCAGACACAGAGAAACCATTTTAAATTGTCCCTAGTGAGAGAAAATAAATGTAAATCTCACTGTTCTGTCTTACAGTGCCTTTGGAGACTGCTTCTCTGGCAGATGGAGAATGCATTGCAATTTCAAATAATGTTTTGCCCCTTAATAAGAACACAAATTATAATTTTTGTTGGTGTTTATTTTTTCTATAAATCTCTTTACCTTGCTTACAAATCTTTTAAAGTATATTGCACAGCCTAGCAGATAATTATTATAATCAAGTACTTAGCAAGCATCTTCTGCTGTGTGGCAATCCTGTTTAGCTCGGTTGCTGTCAAGGAGCAGTTTCTTTTTTTCCATATAGGCTATTAATGAGTGTGTGTTAATGATAAAGTAGCTCTACCAAGGATTATTAAAGACAGCTCACTGTTCATGAGCTGTGGCTGCTACTTACATGGTCACTGTGTTCCGTTAATTCTAGAGGTACTTCCAATCCATTCTGCATTTGCTTCAAAACACACTCCCACCTGTGCTCCTGGTGGATGCAACGTGCATGATGCTGCCAGATGTATGTTCCAGCCGGGCTGCTGGAGCATTAGGTTACAGATGTGAAAGCAGCTCAGATGACAGAGCTGTGAATCTGTAAAGAGCATGGTGGCTGTGTGGAGATCATGTTTCTGTATCCTGTCACAAAAAACTGTGTCTGCAAAACATAGCGTTTGATTGCTGAAGTGTGCAGACTTCTCTAAGCGTGCATGTATGGGGCTGGTAGGCCAGATGGACTACACTTACTTTTGTGATAGAGCAGGTGCTTTCCCACCAGTCCCCTTCACTCTCAGCATAAATTATTATTTTATAAATTTCTAAGGTGTCTTTTTTAACACCTTATAAGAATCACATTTAAAATGCCATTTTCTTGCTTTTTTCCTATTAAGATTGCTCTCCTCTCTTTTCATTCTTAGTTTTCACCTCTTTCTGAAAAGTCTTCTTCTTTGGTGGTGGCACGTGTGTATTCATGGTGCATGTTTTTTCCATTGGAACTGACTTTTTTAAAATGTCAGGTTTTAATTTTAACTTTTGCACATAAGACATAGGTTTTCCTCCAACTGCATGCCTCCCCTCACCATATCACTTCTCTGCTTAATTTGTTAATCTGAGCTGCACAGGTTCTGTATTTGCTTTAGGCCACATATGTTCTTCCATTATTCCCTAATGTCAATTTATGTTCTTTAACCTTTCTACCACTTGATTGCTGTCCTGCTCTGTGCACCATTATCGCATCTGCCTGTTAAGTGAGTTCCATACTTTATGGTGAAGTGAATCTAAATGCCAAAGTTGGTGTGGAGGTGTGCCACAGTGATGTCTGTTGATGTCAGCTCACATGATGATAAAGATCTCAAGAAGAGAGAGCAATCAGCTCTTTCTTCTTGGTGGAGGACTCTGGCACATTGATTGGAGTCTCTTCTTTGAAAGATCACTTAATGCCTTTTCACCTTCCATGAGTAAGGGATCATTAGCAATGATTAGTTATTACCAGTGTTCCCACAGGTTCGAGAGACCTTACTGCAGTCCCCATGGATGGAAGCATGTATGGACATCAAGGATTACTAGATCATCATCAGTGGAGAAAGATCTTTACTGGCACTGCTCCACCATTTTCTAGGACACTGTCAGAGGCTGAGGTTTCCCTTTTCTACAGTGCTGACCAATACCAGCTTCATACTCAGTCAAGGGAATGGTTTGTTTTAGTGCTGAATGATGAGAGTTTGCAGATCCATTAGCCCAGCTTCTCAGCTCAAGCTGTGACTGATATCAAATGTTTCCCATTTGAGAAATGGGAAATAAAGAAGAAAGATCGGTATTGTTTATCTTGGCCAGCAAATGAACAAAGGGATACAGTAGAGGAATTATGAAATAATTAATAGTTTGGAGTAGATATTAGGAGCTTTTTACTCCTTATCTAACAACATAAAGTACTCTATTAAAAAGCAAAAGGTATATATTAAAAAATAATGAGATAAAATTCTTCCTGACTAGAAAATCTGTAGCCATGGCTTGTCTTGGTTGATAGTTTAACACCTTTGAAGAAAGCTTGGACATATATGCACATAGCACGAGACAGTCCATTCAGAAAAGTCTGGGAAAGAATGAAACCCTAAACTTTCGTTATTATCCTATTTAACTATTAAACTTCTGTTGAATCCTTCTTGGGGGAGAAGAAGAAATGAGAGGGGAAGAGAGGAGTTTTATTGACTGTGGGATTCTTGCATCTTACTCTTCAGGCTCTGGCATTGGTCATTGTCTAGGAACAAGGTCCTGGACTAAAAATTAGTTGTTCTGCACAGTCTGGAAGTTTTATATCTTTATAGAGTTCCTGCAAAAGCTTCAGTTTCACTTGGGGAACAAGGAAGGAAAAAAAACGGAGGTTATAATGTGGCAGGACAAACTAGGAAACAAGCTCTGTTTCTGTCCATTGGAACAACATCTTGAGAATAAAATATGCTGGTGTATTTACAAGCAAAGTGGAAACCAGTGGTGCAAAGTGGAAAGAGCACACACTGTAGCCCAGATATCCCCATCTCTTTACTCTATGGTCTCCAGTGTCTCTTGTGTGGCTGAAATATTATTGCTCTGTTGTGAAATTTTAGCTGCTGTCATTCCCATTTGTGTAGTTTAACAGGAGCCAGGTCTCTGTAAGAAACTGTTTGTTTGAATTGTTAAATGAAAAGACTGTTGCTATGTGTCTGCTGTATAGCTGCTGGTGAGGGGGAGTTGTCACTCTCTGTGGGGGTATGTGAAAGGACAGAACCAGGGATAGGGATGAAATGACACGGCAGAGGTTGGGAAAAACAAGCTATTTTTTTGGCCAGGTGGTGAAAAGCTCAATGAAGGCACCTGAGATTAACTAGTATAAGGGACAGGTACCAATAGTATGTATGAGAGAATGAAGCAATTGAGAGCAAAATCTCATTATTCAGCAGTTTCCTATCCTAATGTGTCTTTTAGTTTCTCCAGAAAATGCAGGAACATTACACAACAATTAAAATTAAAATTAAAGAGCTACAAATTTAGCACGTAGATGTGACAAAACTGCAGGGATCCCTTTGGCTTAATAAGAATATCTGGTCTGTTTGTAGTTTAAATACCACGCTACAAATGGTCTTATCCATTAGTTTGAGGAAAAATAAGTAATGAGGAAATAGGGAATGAATCCTCTAAAAGTAGCACATGTGATAAAGTGATTTAGTGTTAGAGACATACTGTCTGAATATTCAGGGAGGCCTCAATCCTCTCTAAACATATGGATGTGCAAATTCTGCATACACCAAGTTGGACATACACTTCTTTTTGGAGTTGCTATGTTTTTAATTTTTGTTTCTGCAGAGCAGATACTGAAGAATGCTTCTATTTGCCAGCAGTGTCTTGCTCTTCTGATCACTGAAGCTGAAATTTTTTCCAGTTAGCTGCTTTGATCACTGAAGGGGCTATATCCAAAGTGTTCAGAACCAGTCCCCAGAACAGAGTATTTCCTTTTCCTAAGAGAAAGCAAAAGACTTCAGAGAATTCTGGAGCTGAGCAAATGGACCTAACCATCTGGTTTTCATCATCTCCCACTTCAAAACAGTTCTGACTTCTGCTGTGCAAGAAGTATAGGAACAATGTAGAACTCCAGTGTCCTGTTTGTGGGAGAATTCCTTAGAAAAAAAAAGGGATGCGTCTGTCTGTATCATTGATTTAGCCAATTTATACCCTGTCAGCCCTTCTAATTTCCTTCCTGGAACTTAATCCATCTGTTGCTTTTACTAATTAAAATTTGTTCACTCAGACATTCGGCCTTGTCTGCAAAGGGGATGGATATACTTCTGGCCCTGTAATTCTGAGATGGTGTAGTTAATGACCCAGATGTTACTGTGTTCATTTGAAGAACTGTAGCTTGTGAAAAGTGTGTGTTCACAATTGTTTTCAGTATTGATATTAGGCTTAGTTGGCATGATAATGTGTATCAGCTAAATTTACTAGCCCTTTACTGGACACAGTTTTCATTGTATGCATAGTAAGTATAATTCTTATAATACTAATTAGGAACTGTAGTTTGGGAGCAGGAAGTAATTTATAGTAAGGTCTGTTTTAGATACTGAGGATGTTTAAAAGCTCTATCCTTAGAACAGCTTATATTAACTTCAGAGTAGCGGTGACTTCATGTTGCTTCTGCATATTGTTGCTTAGACATCATGGATCATAGGTGATGTCCTTTAACTTTTTGAGAATGGCTTTGCCATCTCTGCATATTCAAAGCTGGATCATCTGAGTCATATTTGTAAAATATATAGCTAACTTAAATTGGAGAAATTGCTGGTCTAGTTACACACATTTATTGTGCACTCGATGGGTTTTGTATTTCAGACCCAATAAAGAACTAAAGGCTTCTTTTTTTTTAAACAGTATCCCAGATTTTGCTTTGTGTCATGCTGTTGAGGTTAAGATTTTGCGTGTTCTGTGCCTTTTGATCTTTCTGATGATTGCTTATTGTTGCATATTGTAGTCTGCTGGCCTCTAAATTGTGTGAATGTGAGACTTGTATAGAGCAAAAATAGCTAGAAATGTAGACATGCAGTGTTGGAGAGCTAGGAAACAAAATTGGGATGTATATGAAAAATTGACTTAGAAGGAAGGAGAGGAGAAATGTCTCTATACTTTGTGTCAGGCTTCATTTCTGCACCAATCATTAGGAGATATATAGATCCCTTGCTAATTTTTTGTCTACAATGAATGAAATACGAAAATATTTTTTTAAAGTGCTATGAATACATTACTCAAGCTGTGAGTTTGGCCATGTTTTAAATTTTCCATAAAAGCAGAAATGAGCTAAAAGAGCCCACATCTGCTTACTTCCAAATATAAATTGGCTCTGATTTATAAGACTCCAGTTACACAAAATATATGCTTTCCTTAGGAGGGAGTTTATTCTTCTTTTTAATGCTTAGGGACACAACTTTACAGGGAATAACTGAAAGTAGTTGAGGCCATATTTCTGAGAGCCAAGCTAAGGTGCTCATTGAAGATTAGAAGATGTTATTAACAGTGTGATATTGCTTGTAGGCACATCAACGTATATTCACAAGAGGACATGGCAGTAGGTGCCAGCTTTCTGAAGAGATTCAGATGCCACAACCAGCAGGTCATTCCCTGTGGGATTTGCAAAGTTCTGTGACTTCTGTTGGCACAAAAACGCCTTAAGAAAAGAAAAACCCAAACAATCCCCACCCCCCTCAACAAACAAACCGACCTTTGATTCTAAATGTTGTCAGACTCCTTCAACAAAGGGTGAAGTCACCATCTTGCAGAGCCAGGAGCTGGAACAGAAGCTGATCTTTTCTCTTGTCCTAGCTGCAGAAGGACATGGGAGGATAGTCAGGCTCCAGCAGTGGTCTGAACAGTGAAAGACATTTGATATTTCTTAATATTTGGCAGACTACTTGAATAAGCATTCAAAATCAGAGTGTTAGGCAACCTTTGCCTGTCTATGCTGATGTGTCCTGTAAAACCCATTTTGAAGTGGTGCTGTTGGACATCACTATGCTGATCCAAACAAAAACAAAAAAATAATAGGGTGATGATGATAATGATATTGCGGTTATCTGACCTGCATTGGTATTAATACCATCTTCTATAGTTGCTACAAAACCTGATTCTTAATGGATGTAAACAAAACACCTGTTTTTCAATGGTGTGTAGATGAAAGTAGGTAAATCAAACAAATTTATCGGCATTTAACTCATTGACTCAGGAAACAGGATAAAGAATTGTAACAGAAGTATGGGTAGAAGGAAGCCCACCACTAACTGAAGAAATGAACTGGAACAGCAGGTCAAAAGCTGATGTGTGTGTTTTTATGTGTGTTTGTTTGTGGTTTTTGTTTGTTTGTTTGTTTGTTTGTTTGTTTGTTTTTGTTGTTGTTGTTTTGGGTTTTTTTTGTGGAGGACTCTTTCCTGATTTATGGGAAGGTGGTGACCAGTCAACTCACTGCTTCAAAAAACATCTGCATGCAAAGCATAGAACAGCCAATGCTGTAATGGGAGGGAGTGGTCTCTGGGTGGACCCTCTCTGTGACCTTCTCTGGGCTCAAGCAAAGCTGTACATTTTCTGAGGCAGCCTTTTGCTAGGGCCAGTAATGATATCTCAAAGGTTACTCCTCCAGTGACATCAGCCCTCCAACTGGCCTTCCACACTATTCTTTCAGATATGTTAAACCACCACATTTTTCCAATGAGTGCAGCAGTTTACAAGTGTACTTGTAAGTTGAAATTTAGGCAGCCTACTCATGGTCTTTGTTTACTGTAAAGATGCTATAACAAATCCTTTTTCTCTGACAGCAAAATCAGTGTAAGAGATTTCTACCTTGGCTGCTTGTTTATCCTTGCTAGTGTGACTCTGAAGTGAACTAGGGAAAGAATTTTTGAAATAACCTGGCTAAATACAAATAAAGGTTCTTGGGTTTTATACTGTTTTCTGCTGCTTTAAGTGGAGGATTTAAGCTCTGCTCTTAGTGATCTTGTTTGCAATGTGGTTCCATAAATAGTTGTATCAGTCTAACCAGGAGTATTGGTTGCAGCATTGTGGTTTGTGAGCAGACATTAGCAGCTGAGACTGGTTTTGGGACTTGGAAAATGTTTGCACAAACATGCGTAAGTGTGCAGTTTCAGCCTGTCTTAAATCCATGCTGCTTCTGAAAGAGCTTTTAGGCTATACCCAGACTGCACTTTCCTGCCACTACCGTTTGCCCTGGGGTCAGCTGCCTCAGGAACTGACCTGGTGGCTGAAATCTAACATTGCACCAATAATGTAGTTTTTATGATGAGCTTTGGCTGGATCATGTCCCTGATCTGACTTGAAGTCCAGTTGCACAAACCTGCATGCCACAAAGGAAGGGGCAGCCGGGTACAAGGTTGCTTATTCACTTCTGAACTTCTTTCTCTCCCTTGCAGCATCCTCCTGTAATCTATCTATTAGAGACACAAGTGTATATACAATACATATGTATCTTTTTATCATTAGTGTTCAGTTTTAAGGTCACGCACTTACTCTGCATTCAGGATATGTATTAATCATTTAGGCTCAGCTAGCTAGGTGTATCACATTACAGCTTTATAAATATAGTAATAACGTTGATTTACCTAAGCAAAAAATTGAGTTATTTTAATTAATGTAATAACAGATACTGCCAATAAGTCATATTATAAATTTATTGTTCATAGCAAGGTATTCAAATGGGAAAAATGTCTTAAGGAACAAGACAGCTGTTACCTTGAGTCGTTGCTTTCTGAATCATCTTATTAAATATAATTTTAAAATGAATCCTGCCACTGAAAGTTAAAACATGCTCCAGTGCAAGATGATTTAAATAACATGTTCTTTACAAAATATTTCTTTATTTGTGTGATAGATATTCTAGATTATTAAACCCATGACTCCTTGCTTTATGCAATTAGCACAGAATAGGGAAATTTTTGTACTTTTCTGTTGCTTGGCAGAGATACTCAGACTTGGAGCTCTTTAGCTTACTAAAATTATTGAATAAAATTGGATTTGTACTTAAACTCTTAACAGTGCATAGCAAGGCTTTAGCATGTTATAAAATCTAAAATTATTGCAGAGTATTTGAGCAGCATTAATGAATGGATGAAGCTGCTTTTACTGAAAAGTAGAAGTCTTGACTTTGGTGATTAAATTAGACTTTAGTCCTGCAAATATTTGCTGGTTGCTATGAAAAATGGTTTTCCTTCCTCAGATACAGGTTCTCTTTACATTTCTGTTCTTCCAGTTTACATGGGCAATAAAAATAAATTATGTTCTATTTGGTTATACTTGCATGATAAGAAGGAAGGCAACTAGACCAAGTAGACTGATAGATTTGATGGTCCTTATAGCAGACATTTTTGGTGCTGGAACCTGATCTTCCTGCTCCCAAAGAACACTTTATAGCCACTACTCTACCATATAACAGGTAGGCATTAGCAACACTGCTTCTTGCTATTGATTCAGACATCAACAACTGTATTTTGTGCTGGTCCAGATCCTGCTGATGTGATGAAGGCACGCCTTCCAAGTTGGGCCTGCCTCCCACACTTCTGGGTCCTTGGTAGCACCAATGGGATTTAGCTGCTTGTGCCATTTTGCGGGAGGGGTAGCAAAAAAACTGAAGATATTCAGGAACTTTTGGGTTAAATTGAAGTGACTTAAGGCTCTGGCTAAAACCAGAGCAGGAATTGCAGATTGCTATATGGACTAAAATGCCCCATTCTTCTTGCATCTGGACTTGGCTTGCTGGATGATGTCTGTTTTTCAGAATGAAAGCGTGATGCTGTAATATACTTATGCTGTTTTCTCCTCCAGTGATTTTAATCCTCCTTGCTTTCTATAGACTAACTGAAAACAGTAAATCAAAGATTTGTCAATATTTTTATTTGAGGTTTGTTTATTGTCATCAATTATTTTGCACCTTCTAGCTAAGGAAGAGGAGTTGAATTCTCACTTTTTCAGTTCTTACTCTAGTGAATTGTAGGGAACTCAGCTGAAAAAAAGTGAGTCATCTTCTGGGCCTTTATGTTAGAGGGGTGGGAGGTTTTGTTCTGTTTTCTTCTGTTCATCTCCAAGGTGGTGAGCACAGAAGGAACAAGGAGCAGCGATTAGCGTCTCTTCCTCTCCAAATGGAGTGGCATGGCTACAGCGTTCCTCTTGTTTTCTAGATGGTGTTGTTCTGGGACTAACCTACCCATGTATTTTCTAAAGAGCCTGAATGCCATCCCTGTGTATGGTTTCTGTATTTTTAATTAGAAGGCTCTTGAGATTTAATTAATGAATATTCCTGATGGGACTTGAATGAAGCAGTTATGAGCATCTTTGGAAAACTGATGATAGTTCTGGGAGTGACATGGAAGAACCAGGATCTGCTGCAGAAGAGGTTTGCAAGGTTGTGTCTGTGTAGTGCTTAGTGTCAGTTGTTCAGCTGTGGTAGTTTCTGTGCTACAGGAGGTGAAAAGAATGCAGAAAGATTGATGTCAGGTCCATTGACCTGCCTAGCACAGTGAAGACATTCTGCATCAGAGCAAGGACAAGGACTAAGGATTTTGCTATTCTTTGGGTTTTTGTTTGTTTGTTTTTTTGTGTGTGTTTTGTTTGTTTGTTGGTTTGGGGGTTTTTGTTTGTTTGTTTGTGTTTTGTTTGTTTGTTGGTTTTGGTTTTTTGTTTGTTTGTTGTTTGTTTGTTTGTTTGTTTTGTTTTTTGAGTATGTGGTATCTCTGGTGGTTAGCAAAGTGAGTAGCAATGCCAGTTGAATGTTCAGCTTAAATTCCACATATTATTTTGGTTTGCAGCTTTCCAGAGAGGGCCTAGTTTGAGGATGAGAAGCAGGACTTTCTTTGTTGTCACTTACAAATTGTTGTTCAAGGACAAGATGGTAAGTCCTCAGACAACTTGTTCTTGAAATAAAGGCTCATGCCTTTAGGATGTAAACAAGTAGGTTTGAAGCTTTATTCCTCTTCCAGTGCATTAAACCCGTGGCACCAGGGCGATGAGCAGTTACCAAGCATGTTGAGACAGACAGATAAAAACCCTGAGAAGTAATGTATTTATTAAGACTCTTTTCAGATTTGGCATGAGCATTTTTGTTCACCTCACCTCAGGCAGCTGTGACGGTGACGATCATGGGTTTGTATTTTGTGTGCTGTTTTCTTGCCAAACAGGATTCTAAGTAAGGGCACTGAATTAGACATCTGATGATGTGTGTTTCTGGCAGCTCATGTGCTAATCTCAATCTCACAGGCACAGTTACACCCAAATGACCCTCTCTTGAGAATATAAGTATTCAGTACCAGTAATTCCATTGCCAGTACTTCTACTCATTTTACTGACAGCCTGCCATCAACCAGGCTGCTCCTCTCCTTCCCTGCAGCCAGGCACAAAGGTCTGGTGTGGCAGATTTTTTGCAGAATGCTGGCAGTCAGCTGTTCTGGTGGCATTTGGGTTGCCTGCATGTGGAATTGCAGCTGTCCTCTGGTAAGAGTCTGCCATTGGGCATTGCCATACCACCGTGAACTGGCCTGGTGTCCTTCAATGCTTTAATTGGAAGGATGTTGGATTTTAGGTTGGGGGTGTCTGAAGGACAGGACCATGCTTATACCATTCAGCAGCAGAACAACTCTATTGTTGAACCGTTTCAGTTTCCTGCTGGTTTCCCTGTGTCTCTATCTGCTGTGTCCTGTCTTGCATTTTGATGCTGAATATTATTTTGAAGTAGAGGAGTGTGTTTTTATTTAACCTACATTCTCATTTTCTTTAAAACTGATTGCTGGCAGTTAACTTGATTTTCACAGTATCAGTAAAACTGAAAGAATTAAACACCCTTTTTACGCACAAAGTAAAACTCTATTTTACACTCTGACATTAAGGGTCCCCTGAACAGATTTTATGAGCTATGAAAGCTATATCTTGCTAGTTTAAATCAAATGAAGTAAATGTGACAAAATATGTGGTATGAGAGCAATTCTTAAGCCATGTAAAATTGATTTAATATCTTTAGTCTCATTTCATTGCTATCAGAGAGGACCACTGTCATGATTTATTTGGCCAAAGCGCCTGCTCTTTCCCATTGTAGTCTACTTTTAGTCTGTTGATCTGAAAGCCAAAAATTAATTTGGGTCACCCACGTGTGAAACTCAGCTTTGCAAAGCAGTGAACTTTAAGGTTGCATCCTCTAAATCCTAGACGTGGTCGTCACATAGTATGCAAAGTGCATGGTCCTAAATTTTTGACCTGCACAGTTAGTAAGAATACATTTTCTGATGTGGTTTTGTGTGCACAGGTAATTTCTCCTGTTTTGCATACAGTTTAAAATATTTGCTCTGCTCTTCAAAATATATTCTGTTGTTATAAAGAAATCTAAATCAATAGACAGGAACTTTATTTTAGTCCGTTGAAAGAGTAGGACGGCAGTTAAATATATGCTTGAGGATTCTGAGGCAGTCGAAACAAAGAAATCAAATTGGGGACTTTTCTCTGAAAATGAATCAGTGTTTAAAACAGTCTGGGCTCTAGGAGCTGATATAATTCTTTATAATATTATTTTTTATTTCTTTATAATATTGTTTCATGTCTGTAAAATATGTGAAGGGGTTGCCCATTGCTGTGAGTTGTTATAGTTCCACTGAAGAGAATTGAACCAGCTCAGGATCTGCCAAATGTTTGCTTTCTGTTAGCTGTAAAGTCTGTCCATACTTAAAGCATAACACTAAACAAGATGTTTCTGTTCCTTCCTATTTAAGTGCCAGCATTTTTTTTTTCATTCAAACCTCACATGTGTTATAGGATTGAAGTGTACATGTAGGTGAGATTAATGATCCTTTATCTTATTTTCTCTGAGACTAGTACCTCTTTGCAAATGCAAATAAAGGTAATTTCTGCACTTCCAACACTGTTTTAATGTTTCTTTAAGTGTTTATATTTCTGTCCTTTTCTGTCCTTATAATGCTTGGAGTCTACTGTTTCCACCATTTATTCTTCTCATGCATCAATATCTGTTTGTTTAAGCATCACATTGATGGATCAGCTTTGCTTTATTTTTTTTTTTCCCCATTTTTCTCCATAACTTTTTTCTAGGTTCCCCTTTTTCCTTCTCCCGAGATGATGTCTTAATTATGACCACTTATTACTTTATTGGTAGTGTCAGCAGGACAGAAGAAACTTTGACGTGTTTGCACTCTAAGCAGTGTACAAACAGACTAAAGGATGTAGGCTACAAAAAGCATGACTGACAGGAGAAGTCCAGCCAGTAGCTGTCCATATCATGACTTTGGCTGGCTTTTAAACATGTTTCTTGTCCTGTCTTTCCTTATTCCCAAGTTTACACTCCTCAATAACACGTATCTTTAAATTAGTATATTGAAAACATGTTTAGTGAAAGAATGAGAAGGGCTTTGCGAGCATAACTCTTCTTTTTTACCCTCTTAGTTTTCTCCTAGATCCTAATCTCATATTCAGCCTCTCAGAACAGAGGTGTTACAGCCCAGTACTCTCTTGCCTTCTGCATTTCCAAGGCATATAAATCCTTTCAGCTCTATCACCTCCATGATATTGCTGACATACAATACTCTTGATCAATCTGCTGTGAAAATTCCTGCTGCTGCCTTCATTTCCTTCTGTTTGGACTGCTGTAATTCAGAGCTCTCAGGTGCTTAACTGCTCTAATACTCTGTAGGATTGGTACTAGCACAGTATGTTATCATAACCTGATGTGTTTTGCACCGTGACTACCATGTGCTTGAATTCCTAAAATCTGTAGTAACCTGTTCCCTTCGTCTGTATCTGAAAACTTGAATCTCTTAGCATGTTTTCACTGGGGTCCCCCCTTTGAATCAGCTTGCATTGATAATAGTTAATTGCTGGTACAGTAAATTTTTCATTCACTTTTAATTCCAGATTCTTCCCTCTTCAGATTGAAGATTCCATGGGCAAAATTGCTGAGTGATGAAAAAAAAAAGGCCTATTAAGTGGATAGAAATTGAGTGGATGTGAAGGACTTGAACAGGGAGAAAGACAGCATTTCTATAAATGCAGAAGTTGATGCCACTTAGTTCTCCTAGCTGAGAGGTTATTAAAGTAATTTAAGTTGATCACAATTAGACCTTAGAATTTCTCTTGTTTTGAACTGAAGAATTTTTATTTAAATTCATCATTCCTTATTCCTTTGCACGTGCTGTTCACAGTCTGAGGACTGCTTAATTTACAAGAAAGAAAAAAGTTGCTTTATTTATTTATAATAGGCTAAATTCTAACATTACCCTCAAATTTCACACCCACAATTAATCACCCATGCTCCTTTGCAGACATAGATTTTTAGCATTTACACATGCAACTGTAGGTAGGCACAGGGAGACAAAACCTTTCAGTATTATCACCTGCATTAGATTTCAGGCAGAAGAAAGAAATTGAAATAATTTTCTTATATGAGCCAAGTGAATTACTGTTCCATAGCATCATGGTGGCAGAGTACTGAGAGCACAGTAAGCTTATATTTTATTATTTTTTATGATAGAAATTATAAAGTACAAGGCTGGTGAAATACATATGATGTAGAGTTGATTTATATACAGCTGTAAAGCATTTTTACAGCCGAATCTTTGTTCTGCTGAAGTTGAGTGTGAGTTTTGCCTTTAACTTACTTTGAATGAGTGATTGGACTGGGGTCAGGAGTGGCTGCACGTTGCACCCTGTGCTGCAGCTGCAAGATGCAAACTGCAAGGGTGTGAAAGGAGTGTGAAGGGCTCTGTGACCACAGGGCTCCCGTGGAGGAGCTTTCCATTTGCAGCACCAGAAACTCTGGTATAATGGCCTTCAGTGCTGTGAAAAACCATTTTGGAGGGGGAAAGATGCACTGGAGGATGTGGTGCAATTACAGTCACAGTGATACCGCTTCTGAAATAAAGCAAATCACAAGCATCCATGCAGAAATGGAGTCCAGAGGGCACTTAAAAACAAACAATAAAACTGCAACAAGTAAAAAACCCAAAACAACAACAACAGAAAAAAGAACCAAACAAAACAAACAAAAAACCACCCACCAACCCTGAAATAATGTGTATCTTTTGGACTGTAATTGTCTTTTTAAAATTCTGATGGAAGTAACTGGTCTAGAGTAAGTTTTAGCTTTATAATTTGCCTTGGTAGTTTTTACATCATTTCCCTTTCCCGACTCTATGCTTTTCAGCCTTTCCAAGCTATGTTTTCATTCATTTGGTTTTAATTCAGTCCCAGTTCAGTACCTTAATGCCAAAACAATTCCTATGTGGGCAAAGAAGTGAGTGTGTGATGAAGGCACTGACTGGTCCTCAGGGCCACGTTTGTACTAGTAGGAGAAGCAGCCAAGGGTTGTCCTGGGGCCCTAAGGCCAAATGACCTGGCACAGCTTGTCTCCATGCAGCAAAAAATTTTTATAACCCCAAAACAGGATGATCTCCTTGCTAGGAGATGTCCCTGGCCTGTCATGCTTGGTCTTCCTTGAAACTGCGCCTAAAACCATGCCAGACATTTATCAGTACTGTCTGTTGTGTGCAGACTTCTGCCTTTGCCCTGTCTGAGGTTGATGGCTGTGGGTTTCACCTTTCCAGCCTGGGCCAGATGCAGGTGATGGCTGGCACAGGTCTTCTCTGTGAACTCTTGCCAGTTGTGACTCTCAGGCTTTACAATAATAAGCTTTCCAGAGCTCCATTAAGGTCTTCAGGCATTGTACTTGCACAGGTAGGCTGATGGAAAACACAAGATTTATCATAAAAGTAGAAAATTAAACCAAATGAAGAGGAGAAATCCTTTAAGTATCTCCAATAATGACAAATTAGAGAACTAAAAAACTGTGTCTCTTTATGTATACATATTTTTAAAAATTTTATTCTTCCAAGATGTTTGTAAATTTCAGTCAAAACCTCCACAATGGAACATTCCAAAGAAGAGCCAAACCTGGCACAAAATGTTTTGTTATCAGAGATCATAGGGCAATAAAATTGAAGATGCAATGTAGAAAACTGTTCTGTTTATCAAATACTTATTTAACCAATCTACCCCTTGTCCAAAGAGCAAGAATTTTGCTCTGCACCTGAGGAGAGAGCCTGGTGCTGTCTTTCCAGTAACATCCTCTTCACACTGGGGCATGGGTGTTAAATCCCCTGAAACCTTCTCTTCTCTAGGCTAAACAAGCCCAGTTCCCTCAGCCTCTTCTCACAAGGCACATGTATACAGTAATGGTAAAACCTGTTGCTATACTAAACATTTCTTATAATATTTTAAAGGGTATGTTGATTTCTGCCCACCCCCCATGCATCAAAAGAAAGGTGTTTAGTGTTAGAAAAAAAACTTTCAAGAGTGTTCTGTGTTAAACTTAAATTCACCTGATGTTTTTAAATTATTGGGGTTTTTTTAATGCTTTATAGACTAGTCACTGCCTGAATCACACCTTCAGCTGAAAAGCATTGACACCCTACTTTTGGTGCTATGGTTTGTGAGTCCTTTAAAACCCAGCTGAGGGAAGGTGATGTGGCATGTTGAAAGTCACAGGCTTCTGAAAGCATCTTGTATACCTCTAGCACATGGTCTAGCTTGGTCCATTAGTAACACAAGAAGACCAAGCATAGCTGGAAAGAAGGGAGGCGTGGATGTGTTTCTGTTTGGAAATAGGCATTTTGTGCCCAGGATAAGGACCTCCTGCCCCATGGCTACCATTGCCCTGCTCCAGCGTCTAGCCATCACCCATTTACGTTTTCTCCTGCTGCTGATTTTCCTTGTTATCAGGACTTAGTATGTATGTGTATATATATTTATATTTATATATATATATATATATATATTTTGCAGATGATGCCATGTGGTTGCAGAGGAATCTCTCTCTGAAGGAAGTCTTTCTTTAAAGTACTTATTTACAACATTTGTTTGGGATTTGCAGCAGGATTCATGCAGCTTTTTAGATGTACTTAATATAGCTGAAAAGAAAAGATGTTAGGCTTGTTTGTCATTCAGCAGTTATAGCTACGTGCAAGACTACGCTGACAAAGTAATTAAATCTCCCACAGGAAGATTACTGCAGCCTGTGCATCTCTTGCTTTGTGCTCTGCCTGCATGTGACAGTCATGTTTAGTTGTGCTGGTAGGGCTCTGGCTCTTTGGAGAGATGACTGGAGATTAAAACCCCCTCCAGTCCTCAACTTTTATGGATCACTGTGGCATCAAGCCCTCTGTCAAATAAAGAATGAAGTTCAGCTCTGGGGAATCTTTTAGAAAATGTATTAGGTAAGAATGTATTGCAGCACTTTTCTGATCTACATGTGACGTGGTTTTCATAAGACCTACCTTCACTGGTAAAAATAACAAAAAGGGAAAGTAGCTTAAAGCATGTCCTATTAATGTGGCTCATCCAGCCATGGGAAGTCCACTTCATGGGGATAATTATTGACAGATAAACAAGTAGTTTTACAGATAAGGTGTGATCAATGTTATATGCTTGTTGCAGTAATCACACTATCAGTGCCTGAGTCGTTATTTTACAAACTGCAGATAGACAGTTTAGTTAGCAAAGTGTGGTTGTATTTATTGTGTGTACGCACATTTGCTTCTAAAACACAAACAGGTAACTTTAAAACAAAGTGTCTGTGATTTTTTTGAATTAATGAGTAATGGTTTTGCTGGTTTCTTTTTTTACCTCCATTGTTTCCCTGCAGGTTAAAGCAACAGATGCAGATGCCGACCAATTTGGTGAAATTGAGTATTCTCTTTATGATGGATTCCATTATTATGAAAAATCTAAAGCCTTCCAGATTGACCCACGCACTGGTCAGATCTGTGTGTCTCAAGACATTGACAGAGAAGAAGATCCAACCACTTACGATCTCTTAGTAAAAGCTACAGATGGGGTAAGTTCTGTCCTTCCATACTTCCAGATTTGCAAATGCGTTTGCAAATTTGAATGTGCTGTATACTTTTAAAGGTTAATGGAGTATGTGAAAATTGCATGATTTTGACTAGAATTTCTTACCTCTAGAGAGCAGAATGTGATACTTCACAAAGCATAAACTTTGACCATAATTGGTGAAGTTGGCTGTGAAATCCAAAATCACTCCTAAACAAGTTGTTGAAAACCATTTTTAGGATATGTTAGTCCCTGATGATTTTCTTCCCCCTCTTGGATCTTGTGACTGCAGGTTTACCTCTGCTCCCTGCTTTTGAGATGTTGGCAGCAGTAATAAACCACCAACTTGTGCTAGAACTATCTGGCTTCTGGGATGCCAGTGGTTTCCCTGAGTAAGTTTCCTTATCCTTTCCAGGTAGCTGATGCCATTGGTGCTGTGGCTGGGTACAGCCTCCCTGCTGCAGCATGTCTGAAAGTTTTCCCACTTTACAGGAGGAGCTAGTGCTGAGAAGTAGATATTCACAGGAGAGCGAGGGCAGGGAAGTTTCATGGGCATGAAATAATCCACTTCAGATCTCTGTTTGGCAAGGATGGTGAGGAGATGTTCATTGTGGTGGGAAAATAAGATGTCTGGGTGCGGATGCTTGGTCTACTGGGTGCCATGTGACACAAAATTTTGGTGGCCAGACTCCTGAACAGGACTGGAAGAAAATAATTCCTGGTTTCATTGTGTTATGAAAGTATCCAAAGGGTATTTGCAACGAGAGGCCCAGAAAAAGACCAGCTGGTACTTTTCTTAATTTTCTTCAGCTTTAGTAGCGAACTGTGAAGAGGCTGAAGAAAAAGGTTACTGGCTGGTTGCAAATGTTTAAAATTAACTCAAGGACACTTTTTTAAACTTACAGATTCATGTTATTCAGGTCACATTTTGCAGGACAATTTGAGCTGAAAAACATTGAAATTGAATTATTTTAGGCTATTTAGATCTTCATTTCATACTTTGGATATTAAGCTTGCATTTAGGATATTGTCCTCAGCACATCTAATATAAATTAAAAAAGAAATGCAATTGTGCTAGAAATACTGTATTTTTCATAAAAATGTGCTTTTTGTTACCATACACTGAAGAAACTTGATGAACTATGACTTCCATATTCATAAGTAGATGAACCTACATAACTGCTGTTTGTGTTTGGTATTAATTGTTGCATTCTGAGAATGTAGTTGTTGAGGATATATTTGTGTGCCCTTGAATTTGGATATTTGTGTAGCAGTTAAGCAATTCTTCTGCTTTTTACTTTAGCTGTCATTATTTGGTGTTTAAGAAGCTCCAGTGCCTTTAGCAGTGTGCCTTCCCCATATTTTTCTTTTGAGGATAAACAATTATATAAGAATTTTTTTTGTTTGTGTATTGATTTCCTGGCTCTGTCTTATTTGAACATCTCATCATTTAAGAACGTGAGTCTTTTTGTTAGGTTAGCATATGTAACCTTTCCAGGAGAAGTAAGTCTATGTGCCCATTTTGGAGCTTCTCTGGTTTGTGATTTCTGTCTTCAAAATTCCTTTCTAGGCAAAATATTGTAACATACACCTGAGTACACATTTCAAAGTCTCAAAGAATAAAGCAGTCAGTATTACGATGTATAACAGCAGAAAATTAGGTATTCTACTATAGTTCATCACTTCATTTTTTTCTCTCATATACATGGTTTGAAGCTGTATAAATATAAAGAACACATATACATGTATCTGGAATATCAAGGTTAGTCTTATTAAAAAAGGCTAAGTGAGAGCTGGACAATAGCAGTGAAATTCTGACAAGTTTCTCAGGTATTGAGTTTGGCTGAGAAGATTGTTTTGAAAATAGGTTCACATGAAAAAAGGTTGATGTATTTTTTTGGTTAAAGTATTGCTCTAGTGATAAATCTTACATCAAAAGTTAAAGGAAAATGCCAATGCATTGAAACTATAGAGTATTTGATTTTTAAATTGGTCTGTGATTTATCTGCTTTTAGGGACCTTGTGTTTTCTGAAGTTCAGTAATAGTGAGGGGGATTCACTTTTTGATTGCCTTATCCGTGACGGGCAGGACTTGATCTTTTTATTAGAATTCAGCACTTTGTAGATGCCATTGATTTATCTTCTAAAAATTAGCTCATACAATACCTAAATATTAAAGCACCTAAATTCCGTGTTCATTACAATTTTCAGTATATGTGAATTTAGGTTTAGCCACTTTCCACTTTTATGGCAGAATTGTAGTGGGATATTTTATCTCCTGGCATTCTGCTGATGATTTTGATGGATTAAATATGTTAGGTGTGGATTTCAAAGTAGAAGCTGTGACCAGGGGAGAAAAGTGTACAAAAAAGATGGAGGAAGAGCAAAGGGTCACTGTTGACAAAGGGGAGGGTGAGAGACAGAAAGGAAAGAAAATAACAAAGTTAATCAGAAATGAGGAGGAAAAGAAAGTATTTTCCAGGTGGTTCTCATTTTATCTTACAGCAAAACTATCAGTTTCCTCCACCTGTTCATTGCTTCTCCATTACATGGTTTTGGAGCTCATTGATCTTTTATGCACTATGTAGAAAGAGTAATGAGAGAACTGCAATTGCACGCAAGAACCTGTGGAGAAGCAAGTGGAAAACAGATTCTGTTAAACTGACGTTAAATAAACATCCTGTGAGAGCTTGTGGGAGCACTCTTCACTGATTAAGTGGGGACAAGACTGATCATCATGTATTAGCCTTTTTAACTGGCAGGGAGCACTGATTGCAGTCCCAAAGTCACTTGGCATGTGTATTTGGAACTGCTCCTTGAAATGCTTTTATGTGAAAAGAAATCATGTACCTAGGTTTATAGAAAAAGTGTGTGGACTGAATCCCACAGCATCTGCATCTGGCCTTCTCCTTCAGTCTTGTGTCTGGACTGTGGCAGGCTGAGAGCTCTTCCAGTAATGAGGGTGACCCTCCAGTGATTGAAATGCCAGCTATGCCTGGGACACCCCCTGGTCAGACCTTGCCCTTAGTCACAGCAGCTGTAATTCTGCACCTTTGACACATCAGAGACAGTTTCAGTAGGCATTTAGAGAGGTCTTTGAATTTACAATCAGCTGAAAATTTTTTACAATGATGTTAAAATGGTAGATATTTTTCTCTAAAAAAAAAAAAAAAATCAGATGAAGGTATGTTGCTTGGGGAACATTCACAAACACTTGAGAGAGATTTAGATGAGGCATACTGTGAAATCAGGTTTTGCAAAAAGGAAAATATGGAAAAACAGGAATTCTAGTAAAAGCATCTGCATGTTTTCAAAAGCAGTACGGGGGACAAAATTACTACTTTTTGGTTTTAAATATATGCAATTTGGTCTGATAGGTTTTAATTATTCTGTTTGGTTTTTTTTATTTGTTTGCTTTCACGATGTGACTGAAATGGACACTCCATTATGTGTGTTTTCCCTGTTCTCTTGGGGGTCTCCAGAACACTACATATGTAAATCTATGCTTCTTTTATTCTCATTTTGTGTACTTCTGCCTTAAAAAGTCTTAATGTGAATTAATCTTCATATGTGAAACCTTTTTTTTTTTTGTAACAGCTCACATTTTTTCTGCTGTACAGTGGCAAATTTTATTGCTATGTATCATGCATAATTCAATCTTTTTTGTTTATTCATTTGCATTTTTTATGATGGCCATCACTTCTCTTTGTCTTTCAACCAAATGAACAGTAATGCCTGCAGCTGTTAGAGAACTTGTCACAATCCAGAGATATTTAATTGGAATAATGCTAATTTAAATTCTGTTTAGCAAAATGTGTACTATATGCTTACAGAAAACAGTTGTCTGATGTTCAAAGCCAAAATCTCAAAGTTGCACAATCTTGGGGTTGGTGCACAATGAGAGGCATTCAGGAGTGTCCAGCCTTGACTCTGGGAGGAGCTGGCCCACAGAGTTTTCTTGTAAAGCTGAGGAAGACAGAATGACCTGTGCTTGTGAGTGCTGCAGCCAGACATGGACCAATTCCAGCAACAAAGATCTGTCTAGGTAAGGCAGTGCACATACCAGTGTACTGACTTTCTTCATCAGTGTGGCAAGCAGTTTTGAAAACTACAGAGCATGGGCAGAGGTCTCTTCCACTTTTTGTCCCCTGCACTGTAAGGGGTGACACACACCACGTCTCTATACCTACTGAGAGCCCAAGGGTTTGGGATTTGGTTTGTGTGGTTTTCCTTGCCTTTTCCCTTTGCAGAGTGGACTGGCTTGGTTTTGTTTTCTCCAAGTGAGGCTCTTGAGTGCTGTGATAAGATTGTCCTTAATGATGGTTTGAATGGTGGTGGGCTTGTTTGAAAATCTCTGCCCACAGTGCCTCTTCATTTCTCCTGGTTTTCCTCTATCTGGCTCTGGTTTCAGCGTATCTCAGGATTCACTAGCATGTAGTGGTCAGGTATGTTCTAAATGTGTTCGTGGCCCACAGCTTTTTTTTTTTTTTCTTTTGTGTTGGACACATTGTGAGAGAGAAGACGAGGGCTGGGGATGTTTGTTTGCTTTTCTTTTTATTCTGGACTACAGTGACAGCTTTTAGATGTTGTCAGGGTTGAAGGTGCTTCAGGGTGTCTTGAAGATGTCTTGCATCCTAACTGGTTGGCCCAAGGAAGCCTCTACCTGCTGAAGTCATGCCCACTGTACTGGTGCTTCTCTCTTCCCCCACCCATCTGTTCGCCTTTGCCTGGACTATGATCTGCTGATTTTGGGCCGTATTTGCTCCAAGGGAAAGGGTGTGCATGTCACAGGACAAAACCATGGAAATAATTTCTGTCAAGGCATGATGTAGGTGAACAGAAGGGCATGCAGCCTGCCTTGGCTCTGCAGCCCTTGGGCAGACCTGACTGCTTGACCTGGGTGTGCAGGGTGGAGGGAAGCCATTCCATATGTTCATCTGCTAATCTGGGCTGTGCCTTTCCTGTCCTCTGGTTACAACCTGCTGGCGGACAGTGACACAGTGGCACAGAGCTACAGAGCATGTCCAATACTTGGGTTCAAACAGGGCTCTAGAAATCTCATGAGTGCTGCAAGGGCTTACGAGGTGTCTGCTGCGACCGAGGTTGGTTGTGTAGGTGTATTGAACCTTTTGCAATTATTATGTAGCAGCTGAACACCTTAAGACCTAAAGTTCTCTGTAAAAGATAGAAGGATGCTTCTTTTCATTGACAGTTGATTAGTATTAACCTAATAAGACTTTTAATTGCCATCTTCTTTAGCTTTCTAACTTTGTGAATCTTGAGTCTTTTTATGTTTTTCTGGAAAATTTGTGCTTTTTCTTTTTTCTTTTTTTTTTTTTAAATACACTGAATACTTCAAAATCAGATGCACTTGTAGAAACTAAAATAAAAATCTAAGAATTTTAAATATAGTACTTTAAAGTAGATCACAAGTCACATCTACTTGCATATACAAGCACATCTGCTAAATATGAAAGCACAGTTATATAGTGGGTTGTCATCACATCTGTACTGTATGCTCAAGATTATCACTCACAGAGTTTACTCAGAATTATGTGCTTCCTTGCACAGATAGGTGTTACTACTTCTTGTTATGGAGCAGTCATTCAAAATTTTATTTAAATGGTCTGAGAATTGCTTGCGTAGGCAATTGAAGTGCACATACGCCAAAAAAACTTAAAAAGAGATGAAAGGTTGAGCTTTAGCTTTGTGTATTGTGAATAAATCGATGTCACTGTCACAGAACACGTGGCTAAAGCTGGCTCATGGTATTGACTCCAGTACGATGCCTGGGTTTCTTCAAAACCATGTAGTTTGTATGTAATTCCATGTAATGACCTTAAAGGTCTGTTCAGAATAGGAGCTTTGTCATACTGTAGCTTAAAAGTTCAGCTGAATAGTATTTTTTTTTTCAAGAAGGTGTGTTTCCTTTTTGTTTAGGAAAAATAAAACGCAAAACAAAATAAAAAAACCACCAAAACCAACCAACCAACCAAAACAAAAAGAACCCAAAACAACAAAACCAACAAACGAAAACCCCCAAACCACCAACAAAAACCCTCCAAACAAACAAACAACAAACAAAAAAACCCCACAAAACCACAAAAAAACACTGCATAATTCCCAATATGACCTGATGAGATTCTAAGTGGAAGTTTTCTCATTGAAAGAGGAGACCAGGCTTGGGCTTCATGGCTGAAGGTCAATGATACATTTTTGGTGGAATTTTTAGTGTGTTCTGAACTCCTTCTACTTGCATCACTTGCAGCAGATTATGGAATTGCCTGTCAATGCAGAGTATGGCATTACCATCTTTTATGTTACTACTCATCTTTAAACAGGTACCAAAAAATCATTCATTAAACGTGTAAACTCTTCTAGTTGCGTAGATTGGTACTTATTTAGAATCTGAAGAACTGATAATATTGAAACCTTAGTGACTCTCTTACTCCCTTTCTGCATAGAAAAACACTTTGTTCTTCATCTCTTACTTTTTGGTAAACCACACTTCTTGTCCAACTGTCTTTTGTGCTGAAGCCATTGAAACCTATAGATAAGTACTTGAGCTTCTGAAGAAGTTAAGGCTTTTGAAATAATTGGCAATGTCTCTCCATTTTGACAGCATTGTGACTTCAAGGAGACATATCTTTTAGGTTTAACGAAAAAAAAAATAAAAGAAGTCTTCATGTCATGGATCCTGTACATCACCATTGGAACAAAATTTGACAGCACAATTCACTGACAAAAATGTTGGAGTCTGGAGTGGGAATCTTGATGGATTCTTAAGCCTTTTACAGCATCAAGATGAAGAAATACAGCTGTTCAAAGTAGCACCATTTATGCTCACTGAGCTGAAGAGTCTCTCCTGCCAAAGGAAGGATTTTTTTTTTTTTTAGACGTGATAAAGAGGTGTACTAGTAGCTTCATATTTTCAGACAAAGTTGGTCCTGCTAAAGTACAGAAAATATTACTTGTGGTTATTTTGACTTGGTGGTAGTTTCTTATGTCCCCTTTTTGTTCCATGGGGCACACAACTCAGGATTCTGACAAAGAAACCATTGCAATTGTGATGTTTTGTTACATCAAGCAGCACAACAATAATTAAAAATATTTGAACATTTGAGAAAAGGGATTTCAGAATTAACAACTGTGGCTTTCTGTAGCTTTTAAGATGTTTTGACAAACATAATTTTCTGTCAGTAACAGACTTGTTTAAGCCAGCCTTCATATTTCAGATTTGCTATGTTGTGCTTGCTTCTGAGTAGGTAAAATACATCCATGTGGTTAGAAATAGAAGCAGTTTATTCTTTCTCACTTGGGATGATACCTAAAATTTTTCATAGCCAGAGCAAGATCTGGGTCATAACCAGTTAATATAATAAGTTAATAAGTGAATATTGTACTTGACTTGTATGTGAGGGAATAAACTGCTTCTTCAGGAAAAGAAGGATCTGTCTCCATCATAAAATTTAGTCTGCCTTCTGAGAGATTAAGTAGTTAGTAGGTCTCCAACTTGTTTCCCCTATATGCTAAGAATTAATCGATTTCCAAAGACTTTGCAACCTTTCTGTAACTCCGTAGGATAAATACAAATTGGCTGGACAGTGGTGTGGGGGTTTTTTTGTTTTGTTGTTGTTTCTTAATGTTTAGCAATAATGAAACTTGGAAGAAGTAATTTAACATAAGTTCTTATAAGTTTTTGCAGCTTGTTTTCATGCTCTTCCAAACTTTGCCTCTTTTTAAATGCTTTTTATTCTTGACCTCACTTTTTCCTTGGCCCTCTTCTCTTAAAAATGTTGTTTCCGATTCCTGTCCTGAAGTACCTGGGTGCTGTGGAGCCACAGAGCATCTTCTGACAGTGGATGTGAACAGAACACATAGGGCTCTCTTAGCTCATGTGCAGGGATTTCCTTCCTGTGGAAACAAAGGTGTTGGGGAAGGGGCTCACCCTGAGGCAGGGTTGGGGTGTTGGCAGTGACAGTGTATCAGCACAGTTTCATGACTGCCTCAGTAGCTTGAGACTGATGATAGCACAGTGCCCTTCGCAGTCCTGGTCCCCAGGCACGTATCCTGGCTGCTGGTTTCCTCTGCAGCAGGGTGAGCCCTGGAAACATGCCATGCCTTTTCTTCAGAAGAAAACCCAAGCACAGCAGGAGGATGTGGGCCAGATGTCTTGGTCTGAGGTGAAACATAGATGCACAATGCCTGAGCTTTTGTGGGAATTTCACTGCTACCAAACAGAGCTAACATTACTACAAGGAAGAAAAGAACAAAATAAAACAAAGCAAAAATCCCTATGGAAATATGGAAGAGAATGCTGATAGTATTTTTTGCCCAGACGTAAGTCTGACCCTGTGGATATAATAAGCAAATAATCAAAAATAGTTTCGGGAAAACAGCCAGGCTGCACAGCAAGTCTAAATAAGTAGTATCCAGTCTGAATCACTGGATAGTTTCATGAAGGTCAGGTTTAAAAATAACTGCCATGAACAGTTAGGTTGCAGAAATATGCAACCTAGTTATTTTTTATATCATAGATACAGTGACTGCAAAATGAAGTTTGGACTTGCTCAGCATAGCTTGTCTCATGTACGTACCAACATCTCTGTGTCAGCGGTTTCTGTAAGTGACTAATTGGTACAAGCATGGTGCTCCCTGTGGGACTTTGAATAGTGCGGGATTCTTCTTCTGTCTATATCTTAATGTCCTGCATACAGCATGTGCAGGCTACACACACGTGTGCTGCTTTGTGCCTCTACTGTACACCTAAGTGCCCCAGCATTTACCAAAAGCTGCTTTATTTAAAAAATGTCTGTGGTCATTACAGCTATAAAATAACCCTGGAAATATGAACCCCTCTAAACTGATGGAGTCCAGCAGCAGTACAAGGCAGAACTTCTGAAAAGTAAATTGCCATTTGTTTCACTTGAGGCCCTGTGGGGTCTACACTTCTGCACCCACAGAATTGTCTTTTTTCCAGATTATTGCAAAATTCAAAATTCAATTAATGGCAAACGGTGATTTTGCTGTAGTGTAGTTTGTAAGCCAGCTTGAAGTTGCTTCTCTCTTCTCCAGTTTCACTGCAGGGAAAAGCTAAAGGTGGTCCTGTGGCTGCCCACCTGGTGTTTCAGTGGGCTCTTGATGGGCACCTGTAGCAGGAGCTTCAACCGTAAGGAGAGCAGTGCAGGGGCTGGCTGGGGTTGCAAGGAGGTACGGTGCTGAAACCGCTACCAACACCTGGCTCTCTTCCCAGCTTTTTGCGTAGGGAAAACAAACGAGCAGAAAGGTTGAGCCACACTCTCTGGAAGGCATGGTGAGACCTCTTTCCCTGCAAAATCACAGATGTCCTGGAAATAAAATTATGTAATCAGTCATAAATTTTGCATGAACAAATTGCTTCAGCTGTGTGCTTCAGTCATCTTTGGTATTGTTCTGTCTCTGTGTGCACAAAGTGATGGTGTGGGTATGCAGACACATGCACATGTGCATACATGCATATATATATATACACACACACACACACACACACTTTATATGTACACATACACCCGTAGGCACACACACTGTGTGAAAAGAAATGCTTAAACTTGCCAGAGTGATAACTGAGGGTATGTCTGCCAGACAGCAGCCTGACAGGTCGGGTTTTGGCTGTCCTGCACTGCTCTGCTCTCAGCCTATGCCCTTGATCAATAGTTCAAAAAGCCTCATATTTGCTGTTACAATGGTCACACTTCACATCAATCTGAAAGATTCATAGATAGAAAGAAGTTATTCCTGCTTTACTGGAGCACCACAGTCACCTGATGGGCATGTGTTTCTGGTGCAGAAAGCCTTGACTTTCATCTGTGAAAGAGTAAGTGGTGTTTGGGTGATTACAGTAAAAGTTAGACTAGCATGGATTTCACATGTGTAGTGGCCATTACTATTAACAAAAATAACTTTGTGTTCAGACCTCACTGTCATAAGAAGTTGAACTTCTGTGTGTATGGAGTCAGCCCACTGGAGTTGTTCTGAGCATGTAGATTGCCTAAATGCAGTATTTTGGGGTATTACAGATACTCTGAGTTGTTTTTAACAGATGTTTTCATTGTTCAGTATTCTTGCAGCATGTTCCATTTCCTAATGATGGGCTGAAGCCAGATGTGCATCATTCTATTGTGTACACTTTTAAAACTGACCTTGTTGTGTGGTTTCTTTTTTTTTTCCCCGATTTTTTCCCACAGGGGGGGCTGAGTGCCCAAGCTTTTGTTCGCATCGAGATAGAAGATATTAATGATAATCAACCTGTTTTTGAACAAGCCATCTATGTGACAAGCATCAGCAGTCACACACAGCCAGGAACAGAGATCATCAATGTCGTTGCCACAGACAGAGATTCAGGAATATATGGTGTTGTTACATATGAACTGATCCCAGGAGAATTTTCTTCTTTTTTCACAGTGGATGCATCTACAGGTAATTTATGAGTCTATGATTCAGAAAGGCTATAATTATACAACATTTTCCTTTGCAATGCTTTTTTAATTTGGAGTCATGTCATACAGTTGAAACTTAGATTCTGCTGGAAAATGATTCTAGAGGAACATGGAGGATTTAGGTTTAACATGAAGCCTTCGCTTTTCTTGGATTAAACAGGAGAATGGGCAAACTAGTACCCACCAGGACAATACAGGACAAGCAGTATGCTCCTTATCCACTATTTTCAGCCATAAATCTATTAATCGTTAGAAGAAATAATAAAAACATTATTTTTTTTACAATAATATCTGAATTCCTGAAATGTTTAGGTCTTACTCTTGAGGAGCAATGAAAGACCCTTCAAGATGCTTGTCCTTTCATTTTATCTCTTTGTTTCTGTCCTAATCTTGCTCTCCACACTATGCTAAAATAAGTCCCTGTTCTGCCCACAGTCTTACAATGTCCAGCTGCCTCCCCGTTTGACTCAGTGATTAGCTTTGTAAGTGATTTTTTCTGCCTTGTACTTCCTGATATGACTTTTTGTCCATCTGGTCTCTGGAGAGAGGCTCAATGAGGGAGTGATGATGGGAGCAAGAAAACAATTATGGCATAAACAAGTCTGGGTGAATTTTTCTGAAGACAGGTTGAATCTCACAAATTGAATTACTTTTCCCATGACCACAAAGCAGTCCCTGTAGTCCATTTTCTAACCTTAAAAAGAAAATGAGCAGTGTCTCTACAAATGTCCATGGTGTCTTTCAGAGAGTGGTTAAGTGAACTGCAGCTATCATTTTACTTGAGAGCCAGCCCTTGCATATAAATGTACCCTGATCAATGGCTATGCTTCCTGATGGTCATGGCATATATGTTTTCAGATTTTTTTTTTTTTTTTTTTTTACTGTTATACATGTGTATATATTAGCTGTTTGGCACGTGAACCATTGCAAGGCTTTGTTCTTTCAAATGGTGCCTATTTTCATTTTCTTAAACAGTCCCCAAAATACTATGATGAACAGAAGAAACTAATCTTCTTAGGAAGTCGGTGTGCTTGTCTTGGCTATTTCAGAATTTATTTAACTGCAGACTTTTAACTGCCTGTCAAATCAGATTCTTTGGGGCATAACTAATGCCAAAAATATATAGGTCAATCAATAATTAGGGAGCTGGATCTCCACACTCATTTAACTGGTCATTTTGAAAGTGCCTCAGCAGGCTCGTCAGGAGAGCCCCTGCGGATCACACCAGCAGCACTGGCTTTGGACTAGTCCTGTCTTCTGAAATGCATCTTTCTCAGACTGTGACCTTGTGGCCTTTTTTTCCAGTTTTGGCACTTTGTATAGGAAAAATGTCATGCTTAATCATGAAGGCCATATAAGTTTATAAGTTACTATTATCTTGCAGATCTGTCATGGTATTTTATCAAAGGCAGACCAAATGCAGGGTGAAGGTGCTTGAGATCGTTATTGCTGACATTTCATGATGAGAAGAGCATTTAGGTCAGAGACGCTATTCCCAACATTATAGTGCTTGGAATCTGATTGCACTTAATCAGATCTCCTGGGTAATTCACGAGGTCAGACTGTGACTAATTTTAGCTTATTAATATTAATGGTGTGTGTGCTTTTTTTCTGAAAAATGCACTTTTTCCTTTTATATTCTTCCACATCTACCTACAATAGTTCTTATGTTCAGTCACTGGCAAGCAGAATGATTTTTAGACTCTTGGCAAAAATAGACATTACAAACAAAATAAACATTAAAACTGCAAAATTTCTGTGTGACAAATTGGCAGTCTCTGTGGTTCAAATAGCTGTGAAAGTTGTTCACTGTTCACAGGAATATAAACCAAGTATCTCACTGTTAAGGCACAGAGATTTGAGCTCTTCCCCTTCTGGTTAGGAGTTTTTGTTGTGCTAAAGGTGTCTTCATATGCTTTGATATATGGCCTAATCTAAATGTGTCTTGCCGAAGGTTATGTGAGGGACTTTATCTAGTTACGTGGGCTGCATTTTGTGAAAACAGGGCAATGGACAAACGTGAGAAGAAATAGGAATTCTTCAGGAGGTGGATCCCCAAACCCATGAACCAAACAAGATTATATTACAGTTTTGGTCTTTGATTTTATGATCTTGTGGATGTACTGTCTGCTACTGATGTGTTCTGCAGTTTTCCAATTTGCAGTATGGGTTATTCTGTTTTATCTGCTCTTTTCACTACTAGAGGACCTAAAAGGAGGCACTGCAGTGGTGTTGCAGTCTTCCATGAATTTGCCCCCCTGAAAAGCTTTATTTTTTCAATTGTTAATTTTTGTCATTGATAGTGCATTTAGAAATGATAAATGGAAATATTTGACTTACTATGTTTATTATAGCTCTTAGCATTGTATGTAGAAGTGGACAGAGATATTTTCAGTATAATGAGATTTAAATTAATTAGCAGCTAACAATCACATTACACTACAATATATCAAAATTATATGCACTGTGGTGCTGTTCTCCATAGTATATGTAATTTCTATTTTATGCCATCTAGATTGCATATTTCAAAATTTATCTCATTGTAGTGTTCTTTGAGGGTGCTTTTGGAGTGTGGCACTTAGAATAGTCACTGAAGATTCACTTTTTTTCTCCCATTCCCTATTTAATTTTTAAAAGAGAAAAGGATAAAATAATAAAACAAAAACTGTAACCTGAGTTCTTCACTGCTGTGGCTTGCTTCTGGCTGTTGCTTTGTTAAAGCAATTGTATGGATTTATCAAGAAAGCTTTTAGCTTTGCATAATGAGCTGTGTTCACAAGGCAGGATATCATACCAGCTGGTCAGCCACTAACTGTATAGAATATATCAATGATGGTTTTGATGCATAGATATGAGATTGAGCCGCATCCAAGCTTCTTGAAGAGGCCCCATTCTTTGTTTCAAGCACTGTGCCATGTGGATCTCTTGTATAGTTAAATTCAATGGGAGTGGGAAGGAAGAGCCTTTCATTGAGCAGATGGATATTCCATTAAAAGTCTTTTGAATTCTAAATAAGTCTTTATTAGTGGTATTTGTTTGCTATTTTAGGTTTTAGACACTGCATATTGTTTGTGATATGTTCTTATACTCGTAAATAAAAATTTATTGCGTTTCCTTTTGAGAAAAATGGAAACGAAGTATTTTTCATTTGATTGATGATAGACTGTCCACAAGAAAAACCACTGTAAGAACTGTGTAACTAGAAAAATGTATGGATAGGGAACTGTAAACCAGTTCCTCTGCTAGTTCGTGACTCTTGCTATCATTTGTTTCTAGTGTTGGTGTAAACAACATCTTGGCTTCATTATGTTTCCTTTTGTAGATATCTGATCCATGCATGATCTATGAACAACACTCATGAATTGATTAGAATAGAGCACGTTGAAGAGCTCTTCAGGCTAAGAAACTGTTTGAGCTGTGTTTGTTTATTTGCCCATTGTTACCTAGCAAGCTATCTGAAAAACAGTGTCTTTAGAGTTATGGCTGAGCAGGTAATTAAAAATGTAAGTCACAGGATACAATCACAAGTGTGGCAGAAAACCTATGCAGTGCTTAACTTTAAGACTTTGGAATTAACAATTAAATTTCTAAACTTTCATTATGGTACAAGCATTAATATTTTCTTTCACTCAAGGGCATATGATTCATTTTTCCATTTATCTTAGTGACACTTCTTGAGAGCTGGATAAAAAGATGGTTATCATCTCACTGTAACCCTGGTTCAAGGAAGCTGTTTCAAATCAACAAAATTAATAATAGTATTTGAAAATTATTTTGGGTCAGTGTGACTTCATCAGGTAAATGGCCTGTTCACGTTCTTAGAACAACTCCCCTAGCTAGTCATTGTGTACAGAGAAAACTCTCACAAAGGGTAATTAAAAGGCATCAGCCATTGATTTATGTTTATTTGAAGGTATTACTGATTTAAACCTAGTATGAAAAAGATGTAGAGAAAGTAGCATTCACACAGTGTACACTACAGCAATATAAGCATTTAACAGAGCCTCTCGGTTTCTTTCTGTTTCTATACGAGATATTTAGGTTTGTGTTTCTCTGAATCTAAATTAGATGCCTAAACCAGAGGCTATGACCTTCCTCCTTGGTATTATATTTTACTGAGAATGTTTCCATGAGTGTGCTAGGCAAGGTGCCCACCAAGCTGCTCTGTCACTTCCCTCCACAGCTGGACGTGGGGAGAAAATATAACAAAAGGCTCATGGGTTGAGATAAGGACAAGGAAATCACCCACCAATTGCCGTGACCTGCAAAACAGATTCAACACAGGGAAATCAATTTAAATTAATTTAATGCCCATCAAATCAGAGTAAGGTATTGAGAAATAAACCCAAATCTTAAAATACTTTCCCCCCACCCTTCCCTTTTTCCTGGGCTTAATTTCACTCCCCATTTCTATACCTCCTTCCCCAGGGAGGGACAGAGAATGCGGGTTGTGGTCAGTTGTGGTCAGCACATTGTCTCTACTGCTCCTTTCTCCTCACTCTGTTCCCCATTCCAGTGTGGAGTCCCACCCATGGGAGACAGTCACAAACTTCTCCAATGTAGGTCCTTCTAACGGGCTGCACTTCTTGGCAAACTGCTCCAGCATGGTTCCTTCCACAGGGTGCAGTCCTTCTGGCACAGACTGCTCCAGCCTGGGTCCCCCATGGGGTCACAGGTCCTGCCAGCAAGCCTGCTCCAGAGTGGGCTCCTCTCTCCATGGGTGCACAGATCCTGCCAGAAGCCTGCTCCAATGTTGGCTTCTCACAGGGTCACAGCATCCTTCACCTGCTCCAGTGTGGTGTCCTTTGGACACAGGTGGGTACCTGCTCTACCGTGGATATCTGTGGGCTGCAGGGGGACAGCCGGCCTCACCGTGGTCTGCACCACGGAATGCAGGGAATCTCTGTTCCAGCACCTGGAGCAGCTGCTGCCCCTCCTTTTGCACTGACCTCAATGTCTGCAGAATTGTTTCTCTCACATATTCTTACCCCTCTCTCTGGCTGCTCTTGTGCAGCAGTTTTTTTCCCTTCCTAACTACATTGTCACAGAGGTGCTACCACCATTGCTGATGGGCTTGGCCTTGGCCAGAGGCAGGTCTGTTTGGAGCAGGCTGGCATTTGCTCTATTGAACATCGGGGAAGCTTCTAGCAGCTTCTCACAGAAGCCACCTCTGTAGTTTCCCCACTACCAAAACCTTGTCACACAAACCCAAGACAATGAGGAATTTTGAGATCTTTTCGTTGACTTGAAGGTACTTGCATCAACCTTTTGTTATAATATCATACATATTGAGTACAACAGACAAGCCTTGTTACAAGAGCTGGTCAGTAGTTTAGCATTGAAAATTTGTTTTCAGCACAAAAATACAGCTTCTGCAAAATGACTGTTCTCTGGAGAAAATTTTGACTTGCTAAAAAAATTAAATCATTTTCTTTAAGGTGCATTCTGATTTCTTTTTAACTGAATAGCATAAGGCATTATGTGACTAAAATGTCCTATATGAGATGTAGGGCAGTCTAGGAGCTTAGTCTATTAGAGAAGAATAGAAGGAGGAATACACCTGAAGGACACACGAATTTAAGAATATAAGAATTATTAACTTAATCAGCCAAATGGCAGATTTAAGTCCATCATCTTGCCTCTTTAATAGTGCCTGGTAATGGATGCAGAAAGAGGGGTTAAGTGTAGAGCTTGTGCAGAACAGTCCCTCCACTGATACATGTTTTTCGTTTTGGCAGTGTGCAATTTAGTGCTGTACAACTTCCATTACTGTACTATTGCACCATATGTAAATGCAATTTAATGTCAAACTGACTTAAAATTATTATTTTTTTTTAATTTGGTTCAGAGCACCAGAATAGAATCATTCCAGTTAAGGATGTTGACAAGTTTTGTTTTATTGAAGAAAATGGAAATGTTATTGTTTAACAGTCACATCTTAGGAGATTTTCATTGCACGAAAAAGTTTTGCTTTATTTTTATTACAATACAGGTTGAAAACAAATGTTGAAATACCAAAATTTCTTTCTTTGGAAAAAAAATTACAAACTCTGCTTAACTCCATGTATTATACAATGTTTAATACATAGCAGATTGTAATATGCATCAAAGTAAAATAGGGATGCATCCTTTTTAAAGAAAACAAGTCCATTTTTTATGATGATTAATGATGTTTTCATATAGTATTGTAGGAAAATATAGTTTATTTTTAAACTACTTTTGGCATTTTCATACAGCATGTAGTACATTTGCTAAACATATGAAGAGGTTCACATAAATAACATTTAAAATTAGGAGTGTTTTATTTTGGAACATTTTGAGGCTTTTTTCTTTTTTTTTTTTTTTTGAAACTGCAGTTTCTCCAGCTACTCTTTTTTCTGATCTTTCTGGTGAAATTGATAGCATATTCAGAATGTTTAAAATCAGAGGAATATGTACGAGACATTGGTTTAACTCACTAAGTTTTCACTAAGTAATTTGTGGACATTTACCTTCACTGAGATCTCACCTAATGAGAAATCTGACATAAAGAACACAGGAAACAGTATATTCTCCTTGAAGCTCACAAAATTTGCCATATGTTTGCCCTGAAATAAAGCTGTGAAAAATATCCGCTGTGCCACCTCTTAAGGTATGTGTCTCTTTTTCCTTTTGTGAATAAAGTCCAGTAGAATCAATCATCTATAAAGACAAGAATTCCTACAAACTATGTGCTAAAAACTCAACCATGCAGTAGTGGGGTGACATGTGTACTTGAGATTAATTGTGGATGATAAAATGCAAAGTATTTACAAAAAGATTCCAGCCTTTCTTATAGCTAAGTCAAATGTCAGATCTCAGAAACAGAGCATCCCATCAGATGAGACAAAGATCAGCCTCCCATGGCATCGCACAAATGATGTGGGCTGATAACAAGAAGAATGGAGAAAAGGAAGAAATTATGCCCAGACTTCCTGTTTTGGAGGACAATCAACACTTTTCATTTATAGAGACTGTATGGGTCTGAAGTACAGATGGACTTAAAATACAAAGTGTTCTCAGTTAACCTAAGGAAAAGAAGAAAGCGGCAGGTCACACAAACAGAGCAGATAACAAATTGCCTTCATGTGGTTGGACTGTTAAAATGAACATAGTAGGGGAGTGTATGTAATAGAAAATCTGTTCGTGAGGATTAAGATGAGCATCTGGAATATTTAATTATGCTCTTAATATATGAACTGCAAATATATCTTATTTGGCTTCTGTTAGGCTCCATTCTGCATCTGTGCTGGTAACATGCATCTTTTGGTACAGTGACTTCAAGGAAATATCATCTCCGGTTACCATGGCAGTCAAGTTTTGTTACCAGGTTGCACATTGAGCTGTTTTTGGATCTGCAGGTTGGCAGCTTGGTTGAAAAGGTCCTTGATTAAAAAGATGTTTTGGAAAACGTCAATAAGCTAAGCAAGCAAAGGTGATCAGGTAGGATGGTGCAGCTGTGCAGGAACTGTGTGGATTGTGTGGGGAAGGCTCTGCCTTTGTCTTTGAAAATACAGCAGTTCTGCCCACTTCTTGGTGTACGCTTTGATTTTTGCTGTGGGTTTTTTTAAAGCTTGTGTTTTATACATACTCTGAATTACTATTATGTCGGATTAAAGGAAGTAAAAAAACCAAAACCAGAGAAAAATCTCCCTGCAATAGCAAATTGTCTCTCCCGTTATATGCCGCTTTACTGACAAATTAGCTTCTTTTTTTTTTTTTTTTACCTGTTAGAAAATAATTATTTAAACATGTAGTAGTGCAATATAGAGAAAGCTACATGAAAGTAATACTTGTTTGTTCTGTAATGAGTTTAGTTTCATTATCCTATGGTGATTCATAAAACCTTTGTTGCACTAACATTAGTGTTGTACTAAGCAACAAAAACTCCAAACCTTAGTCCTGTCCTGTGAGGTCTATAGAAAGTTGAAATAGTGATACAGCAATGGATTAACATGACAATCAGTTGGTTCAGTACATCCAGATTTCTTTTAATATATACTGTAGAAAATGAGAGTTTTTGAGGAGCTGAATGTTAGATTTGACGGTATTCTGAAGAACACGTAGCAAATAGAAATCTGTTGACAACCTGACGGGAGTTTATGTCAAAACAGGAGGAAAAGGATCAAGCAAAATGTTTCATTTGACTTGGCCATTAAAAATAAAGGAAATGAAGCAATAGATTCACAAAGTAAGTGAGGAACTGAAATACCTGATAGTTTAGCAGTTGTTGTAGTCACTGGAAAGACTCAGTTGAGTTCTTCCTTTGCATTGAGCAACTTTGGGTCTATTTGCCTTCTAGTGGGTGTTGTAATCGTCTGATTAAAGTTGAAGTTGTAGAACTTTTTTTTTTTTCCCCCCATTAATATTTCTTCAAGCATTTTGGGCAAAGTGGAGCAGCTGCCCTGCTCAGGATAGCCGCGTGTACTGGGGACTTGATAGCTAAAGCATTGCTGCTTTTTGCTAAATGGGGAGCGTGAGGCCATTCTGCTGCTGGCAGCGTATTCTCAGTGCTACTGTCTGGCTTGTAGCTGGCGGGGGCACATTCCGCTTGCTTTGCTCACCCTTCCTTGAGAGGTTGTTCCATGAAATACTCCTTCTAGAACCAATGTGGAGGTTTGTAAAGCTCTGAATGGGTCTGCGACCTTTCTTCGATGGGCTCTTAGTGTTGCATACCTTTCCCTTAGGGATTCATTATCCCTTGTGAAATCAATAAGCAACCACACTTTTAAAATACAATTGTACTAATTGGTAGACCTGTTGCTATAAAAATGTTGCCTTCTTTGAACTCTCAGTTTCTGAAAACCATTGGAAAAAAGCATTACAAATTTTGTTTATTTGTCTGCAATTTTTCGTGGGATTCATGAGCATTGTTTTAGGGCTGTCCAGCACCTGTGGACATTTTCAGAGGATGCTTTATAAGTAAGTTTTTCGTTACAAAATAAACAAAAGTCATACTAACTTGTTTTGTAGTAAACCTTAAACCATGCATGAAAAGCATTAGTAAAATATTAATATTGCCTGTAATTAAAAGAATTTTTAAAAAATTAGATAGAGAATTTAAATTTTTGGTGGTGTTCAGGTAGCAAATAGGTTAAACCTGCCTCTAAGCACAGGGGACTAGCCTAAACTAGTGGACTGTGCTCTCCAGAAACAAAAAAATTGCATCTCAAATAGTGCATTGCATGACTTTGTCTCAAAAGCACTTGTGTAACAGAAAACTGAGCCTAGAATATACAAAAACCTTCTAATGCTAGACCCATTCTCCCTCTTGTCCAACATTAGAGGCTGGTACTCAGGTGGATATTCTGCTTGTGAATAGTGGAACCACGCTAATTAGAAATTCATATTTTGTATGCTGACGAATACTTCCTAGCTCAAAAAAATTTTCTGTAACCTGTAGTATTTAAAATAGTAACGTTGTGCTTCTGGCAGAGCTGCAGTTTTAAAACTGTGTGTATTACCTTAAAGATCCAGATATTGGTTCCTTATGTTACAGATTACCATCCTGATTTAGCTGAAGTGCTCTGGAATAAACTTTCATATACTAAGCAAAGTCTTGTGATTAAGCACAGCATGTTTAAATAGGAATTGTTGTAGATGCTAAGCTATTTTATTTTTATTTCCTTTTTAAGAGGCAAACTGTGAGTTTAGCACAAGAATTTGCTAGGGAGGGGTCACTATTGAAAGCATTCAACAGTGAAGGGGTACGAGGCTTTTGTGAAGTACAAATGTAGACAGGAGATTGATACAAGTTGAATCAGTTATTTACTACAAAAACACTAAAATACTGAATACTGTAAAACTTGCAACAGTCCTCTTATTCACTGGAACTCAAAACAGTGTTTGTGCCATCAAGATTAAGCTTTTTAAACCCTTTTTCTATAAACTGAAACTGTGCATAGTACAGCAGATAGACTGTAAATAACAACACAATTCCTCGTTAATTCTTTCCTTTCCCCTGACAGTTATTAAACCGGCTCTTTAAACAGTGTATTTTGCAAAGTGTTGTTATGGTTACTGTCAAGAATGCAGTTTTGCTAAATAAAGGTGCATTTTAAATACAGGTATATTGCTAAAACTGGAACCTAAATGCACTGCTAATTAGTCAGATAAAGTTAGATAGAAATACCACTTTCATTCTTCCCTAGGACAATGCTGGTTTTAATGTTAATGTATAACTGCATTCACCTCTTGGCATATCACCCTGTCTGTGCTCGTTCTGAATGTTTTTCTGACACCTCAAAAGCACATAAAAAGCAAAGCTGTCTGTGTGTCTGTGCAGTGAGAAGCTGAGGTGCTCAGTTGGGTGAGACACACTCTGAGCAGGTTGGTGGGTCAGCACTGACCTGTGCAGTATTAAACAGCAGGCCCAGTGGGCAGCTTTGAGGGTGAATTGGGGTGATGGATTTATCTGTACCCTTTTGCCATCTGCTCACTGTCTGAGCTGTGTGTCAGGTCATGCCAGCTGACCCACCCAAGGATATTTGCTGAAGAAATACTGCCATCATTTAAAGCTGTTAGGGTGTTCAGTTTCGTGGTCTTAGAGAACAGTGATGATAGTTGCTGCTTTTCTTCCTCTTGTGTTCTAAAGTTGTTTTTTTATTTCATGAACAATGAAAAAATATTGGAAGCTACTTAAATGAGTATACAGCAATCCAGACTTGGTTTTTGAAGTTGTGTGTCCTGATTTATATCTTTGCCTCTGCAGTACTTGGCTAGTGCAAAATGTTTTGTTTACCTATGGATGTCTATAAAGATAGGCTGGTTTTTGTTTTGCTTACATGAAGACACTGTGGAAAAAACAGATGCATTTTCAAAGTAGTCAGCATAGAGGTATGTGTGGAAATCCATTTGGGATAACCAGTGTTATTTCTGCTGTACAAAATGTGGGTTTCGTGAGTGAACCTAGCTTGGTGATCTATGCTGTAGTAATGTTAGAATTGAACACAGGATCATTGAGAAGATCAGAAACATTTTAAAAGAATCATTATATGTGGGCTGATCTCACATTTTTAACTCCTGAGAAAAAGCACTTAGCAGGTAACCTACCTGTAGAGTCCATCTTCACAAAAGTGGGAGCAGCAAAATCAAGCCTATGAGAAATTTTGTCATTGCCAGAAAATGGTGGGTGCCACAGAGTCCTGTCTTTCACTAATGCATTTGCACCTTCCGTGCAAACACTGGGGTCATTTAACCTTTTGTTGTTGATAAGCACAAAATAGAGAACAAGAGCTTCTTGGAAGTTAGTGCCCTACCACATACAGTCGGTGAGAAAAGGTGAAGCAGGACAGAGTTGTCAGTCATGATTTTGCCTTTCATCAGTACTAGCTTTCACTGTCCATTGAATTTCAGAAACCATTGTAACAATTTCCACTAGCCAGTAAGCACAGATTGTTCTGCAGCAAAAGATCTGTAACTCCCAACGTGGCTGTGCTGAACGACCTGTGCTGGTGCAGAGCCCTTTCCAAACTCGAGCCTGTGCTGGCAGTTGCTGTTGTACAACCAGCATTGCAGTTTCTGTCAAAAATGTGGATATGAACCATGGTAGGCAGTCTTTGGATTACGGTTTTGATTTATAAAGGTTGGATCTGCAGTCAGTTACAACAATGTAGGTCTAGCCAAGAAAATAAGATTGCGAAGGTGTAAATAAGGCTGGATGTTAATGCTTCATCTGGTATGTAATTATGTGATTCTTCACCTGTGAAACAATTGATTCTAGCTTGCTCTCCTGCAGAATGAGAAATAACCAGAGGTAAAACCTTCAAAGCACTCCAGTACTATATACAATTATTTTTTTAAATGGAAATTAAATGTTATTAACTGCAACAAATGAGACTGTCCATATATATGGAGAACAAGGAGGAAGGTGGCATTTTTCATGCAGTGACTTCTTAAAGTTGAATCACACTTATGTCTCTGTAGTCGCCTGCTGGGAGCTTAGGTCTTGATAAAATATTCCTCACAAAGGAGCCGTCTCATTATTCTCTTTCTGTCATTAGTGTTTCTAGAACCTGTTTTTCATAATGGAAGAATATATTCTGTACTACAACAACCTAATTGTCTTTTAAATTCTCTGAAGCCACAAATTGCAGGCTACAAATGACTATGGTAATAACAATAATAAACCAGTGTCATTTTTTAATTACAGAATAGGAAAGAAAGGAAAACTGTGCCTCATCTTCAGCCTGTTACTTAGCAAGGCATGCCTCTCTTGGGTTTTGCATACTGTATGTGTGACTTGCACAGCTAGTTCCTGCCATGTGCTTCTTGCAGTTAGCCACATGTTTCTGCCTGTGTGATGTAGCACTGGAATATCTCCTGCATCACGTTTCAGCAGACCAAACACAGCTAGCCAGCCTGCTCTGAGCTGTGATGACAGCTACTTTTGATCCAAGTGGTCATGACTGTCCATTTTAGTCACAGTCTGGTGTTTTTACCTAGCGTATAGAAAGTAGGATCCCAGAGGCTGCTTATTTCTACAGCTTCTCTCCTGTCATATGGTGGCATAATAGAGCCTAATGTGGCATGTTCCCCAGCATATGGTAGAGATGTGTCAAATGTCTGTATAGATTATATATCACCATATGCAAAGCTAATGCCCAGTTGTACAAATGCTGAAAGAAACAGAATGTGTATAATTAAAAGTCAAACTGGGTTATAAAATTTCCTGCATACTACAGTTTTGAGGCTGGAAAGAACCATATGGAAGACATACACTTTTTACTTGGAATATGCCACTGTTCTCAGGGTGTCCTTGGTCCTGCAAGGACTGAGTTGGCAAAATGTGCTTGCCTATTACCTTCCCTCCCTAGGACACAGCGAAAGAATGAAGAGAGAAAGCAAAATATTTTATCCATTTTCTTTTCTGTCTTCTTTCTGTAGCTGAACTGGCATGGACTGTGCTGTAATCTGTCTAGGTCAGCAGAGAAGGAATTTTGGTTCTGAAATACTTGTGTTCCACCAGGTCTTCAGTGTTCCTGGAGTGGAGCACTATTTGTTTCAGCCTTTGCTAAGGGATATTCTGAGAGATATATTGCTTTACGAGTAAAAATTCAACATGGTGCTTTTCTGTAGAAGTTTTCCCACTCTTCATCTTGAAGTATCCAAGAAAAGAATATTTTTGGCCTTGCCAATAGAAAAATACCTAATTGGACAAGTTGGTAAAATCCAGTCCATTGACTGGTTTCATTGAATTTGACAGCCACAGTGTTTAAAATCCATGCTTATGTGTTTAACCTCTGGGGGAAAAAAAGATTAAAACCCTTTTTCCTTCAAGCTACGATTACTCACATTACCTCAGGAAATGCCAAAAGTTTATGTCCTTGGAAGTCTACTTTGTTGAGCTGTCTAGCTAATCATAAAACCCAGTCATCAGAAGATGAGAAAAAAATGGCCAAAATAAGTTTGATTCTTGGAAGCGCATCAGTTATAGATATAGGAACTGGATCGGCAATGCATTCTGAATCCATCTGTGTCTCTAGTGAGTTCTTACTGTGGTTTGTCACACCAGAATAAGAGTCCTTTGTTAGTGAAACACATTATTCCTTGATCATGAAGATGCTTTGAATGCATTTTAAACATATCAAGACACAGTTTGTTATTATAATGTTCTGGCAATATACTGCATGCACACTTGATTTTATGTATTTTCCTTAAAAACGCATTGTAGCAAATTAGAGTTGTGTCTTCACACTAAATTTTGAGCATATATATTGTTGTTGAATCATGCACTGATTCTGTTAAGGCACTTATATTAAATGTAATTTTTACCCTAACAAATAGGACCACTAGATGTCTGATTTGAATGCCAAGTATCATCACTGCTAAACCTGTCTTGAGACAAAGGTAGCTCAAAGTTTAAAGGTTTGATTTTACTGAGCTACTAGAAGTTTTGTGTTCACAATTGCAGGTACTTTCCTAAAAAATATTTGTTGGTATGTAGAGAGTTGTCCCTCTTAGTTGAATCACTTGAGTTTACTACAACCTTACTACTTAGCTCACTGTAATTTTAGCATTTAGTGTATCTTCAATTAAACTCAGTTATTGCTAAGAGGAATTTTCTTGCATTTTGTTACCTTTTGTCTTCATTTTTGTTTTGAAAATCTTACTTTAAAAAGCTCTCTATTTGTTGCAAAATCTGTGACCACCAAAGGGTCTTAGAATATTGAGGGATTTTTGTCATCTCAGAATGAGTGGAAGTGTTGTTGAGAAGATGCTGGAAAGGATAAGACAAAATAGTATTAATGCTCTCTAGGATGTAATTATGTTTCCTTATTCCATCTTTTACCTGGCTGAAAGCACCTGATCTTCAACTGTGTGCCTCAGATTATAATTTAATTATGCGATTTATGAAGTAACAAACATACCATGATCTGCTATATTGCTCTATAATTTAGTGTGCTCCCCTGATATTTTAAGTATTCATGTTCACTTCATCTAGATGAGACACTTCAGAGTGTTCTAAAGGCTAATGATTTATTTATGGGTTTATATCTTAATTTATAAATCCTTAGTTTGCTTGTAAAGGACAATGAATGGCTAATTGTCTCTAACGGAACAATTAACAAGTATCAGATTTAGATAATTTTTGTGGACTATTATGAATATCCTATAGAGAGCTATGGTTTGGATGGAATTCTCATGGCTGAGACTGAAGTCTTCACTCAAACAAAGCTTTCTTTGAACTTCATGCAACTTTTTACTGCAGAAGAAGATGGAACAGGATTCTGACATGTTCATTCTTTCTATCCATACTACCATCTTAGGTAATAATTGTTAGATGTGGTTTTCTGTAATAATATACAGAGTATTTTAAAATTGGATGTAGTTATCTGATATTACTAAAGACTTATTTTAGCAGTCAGAAGAGAATGTATTTGGAGACAGCTAGTCTCATTCGTCAGAGTTAAAGGATCAAAATGTATTTATCTTGAGGAAGGCACATCCAAAGTGCTGTATTTCTGGACAGATCATTGCATTTTCTTTTCAAATAATTACTTATTTTGTATAGTTTATATAAATTGTAATTGTTAGCAGCTTGCAAATTCAACAGACCTTATAATTTATTATTAATGGGTATTTTATCAGAAACTTGTTATCAGACAAGAGGTGATTGTTTCCTAAGTACTTTCCACAGAGCCCATTGCTCTTAAGATTTGTATTTTGGGACTTCAACCCTGTTTGTGTGGATGTTTTATTTGGGAACTCTTCTATATACTTTCAGGAATTATTTACCTGATCTCAGCTCTAGGCCACCTGACATGTTCTGCAGTCTTGCTGACTGTTTCTGCGCGGGATGGGGGTGGCCTTCCCTCTGCCACCAACGCAGCCATCACAGTAAACATCCTTCAGATGACTTTGGCCCCTGCCATATTTGAGAGATCCCGGTATACTTTTTCTGTTCCTGAAAATGCACCTGAAGACAGTCTGATCGGCACTGTAAAGGCCAGAGAGCCTCCAAGTAAGTTGCACACTCAGTCAGAGATTACATTACATTTTTATTGTGACCATTAACTGGAAATATCTGCAGATAATTTTTGTATTTTTTAAAAAACTTTCATATTATTTATTCAGTCTGTCAAGCATTAAATAGTATTTACTGTTGGTATTTACAGCAACCTGTATAATTACTGCTGTATCAGGATGCTCTTTAGAACAGATGGAGATTTGTAGTAATCTCTCCTTGGTGGTCCATGGGGATTAGCAACTGTCTCCATTTTTTTCCAGGTGGATTTCTTTAATTGTAAATGGGGAGATGAGAAGTGTGTTTTGGAAGTAGTAAGGAAGGGTCTGTGTGATGGTGTGGCTTGTGTTAAAGCATTAGCCATGCAAACCAAATCTCAGAGCAGTACTCATGAGCAGAGTATTTAGAAGTTTCAGAGAATCTATATGAAGTGCTACCACACACACACACACACACAAATAAAAACCCAAACAATCCCTCCCCTCCTCAGAAAAAAAAAGAGCAAACAAAGAAAACCAAAACCCCCCACATTTTGCTAGATGAAGTGGTGAAGTCCAGATGAATGTTTATGGGACCTTTTGAAAATGTATTTGACCCGTTTGTTTTCTTTATCATTTTAGAGGGAAATGAGTTAGCTCCTGCCAGGCTTTAGTCATAAAAGACCCTGTCCTGAGAGCCATATATATTTGGTTCCTATGCAGAGCAGTGTGACCCATGAATCCACGTACCAGCTTGATGAGGGATCTATACAAGTAAGGTGATAGAGGAAGAGATTTATATAAGTTTAATTAGTAAGGTCCTCCAGTTTTCTTCTTGGAAGGACAGTATGTTGACCACTGTCCTCAGGGTGAGGCAGCACCTGTGGAGCAGCCTGGTGATAAGCCTGAACCTTTAGATAGCTTTTGCGTGTATAAGGGTTATAGCAATGGTCATCCACGAACAGTAAGTTCAACAGAATTACATTCTTTCAGAGAACTGCCACTTGATTAATTCCTTCTTATAGTGAATGCCTATGTGTGGTGAAATTAGTCCCATAAGACTAACTTACAGGAGTGTTCTTTCTATGTTTTCGATCAGGGAAAAACAAGAGGCTATTTTACTATTTTCTTTATAGAGTTTGATCATACCAGTGAGATTAAAATCAAATGGTGCACAAGTGTACAAACTGTTTCCAGTCAGATCAAGCCTGTGCAGTATTGTTTTTTACTGAAGGCCTCCAGGGATGGGAAGAAGAAAGCATAAAAAGCTCAAGAAAGTCAAACATCTCTGTAGCTTACATTTATTCCACTGAATCTGACAGCATGCATTCTTCACAGATGTTCTTACCAACCTTCATGTTATCACTTTCATATGTTTTTTGTTATTTCCATTTCTAGATTCTTTGCAAGTGGTTTCTTACAGAATTTCCTCTGGTGATCCACATGGAATATTCTCTATTGACCCCCAGTTTGGTATCATCCGCACCAAAAAACAACTTGACCATGAAACTCAGTCTGTTGTGGTGCTCACCGTGCAGTCACAGTTGGGTAACTCCTCTGTCTACAGCAGCACCCAGGTCAATATATCTGTGATTGATGTTAATGACAATCCTCCTGTATTTCTTACCAAATCTGATAAGGTAACTATTTCACACACCCAGCCTCCTGGCACTGCTGTCTACATTGCTCATGCAGAAGATAAAGACAGTGGCCTAAATGGAGCAATCAAATATAGTATTGCAAGCAAGCAGTCAAGTGCATTTAGCATTGATCCAAACCTTGGCGTGGTAAACCTCAGTAGGACAGTGTTTGCGGATAAGCAGCAGGAATATACTCTACACATCGAAGCTGAGGACTGTGGAAGTCCTCCTCTGACTTCTTTGTTGATATTGACGGTAATTATTGAAGAGCAGAAGGTGGACCCTTCTTTGGTTTTTCAAAACTTGGTGTATCAAGTAGAAATCAGCGAAGCTACCTCTCCAGGTGCTGGAATCCTTCAGGTTCAAGCCCATTCACTTGACCCACACAGCATTACCTCCAAGCTGAAATATTCGTTAGAGCCTAGCGCAGATTCTGTTGCATTTGGAATCAGTTCTGATACTGGCTGGATTTATCTTCGGAAACATTTGAACTATGAATGTGCACAGATACTAAGTTTTAGAGCCGTAGTCGGCACCTTTGAGGATGAAAACCTTAGGCAAAATGCAAGTACATTGGTAATAGTTAATGTCCTGGATGAAAATGACAATTCTCCTATGTTTACGCGTGAAAACTACTTCTTTGAAGTAGAGGAAAATCCAATTCCCAGTGGTGTGGTTGGCACCATTACGGCTGTTGACAAAGATTCAGGAAGAAATGGACAACTTTCCTATTTCCTCTTATCTGATGGAAAGTATTTCAAGATGAATTCCAACACAGGTAGCACTTTATGATTTGTAATCTGCCTAATATTGCTTTTGGAACGCAACTTTCCCTGAGGGAATGGAAGTAAAGTGTAAAGCTTTCAGGAACTGCTGTAAATCTCTTGGGTTGATATGTGAATGTTCTACTTTAGAGGCTCACATTTTGGGGAATGAAATAAATCTAGTACATGTTCATGAAGGATGAACTAACGCTTAGGATTTGATTTTTTTCATTACTTCATTCTGGTCACTTGGTCATAAGTTTCAGTGTTTGACTGTAACAAATTAAAATAAGGAGTCTTAAATTATGGTTTCAATAGCTCATCTGAGGAACTTAATTGCCTGTGATCAAGTACAGTTGAAAAGTACAAATCAGCAATAAATAACTTTAAAGGTATATTTGACACATGACAGTTACAGTGATGTAAAACATTTGTGAAAACTTCTGTAAGTTACATCAAAACTGAGTTCATGTTCATGGCACCACAGAAATCAAATTGGCTGACAGAATTTTTTAAGGCACAGCAGGTACTCTGCAGTGAATTGCAAATGCCTTGAGTAATAAATAGATATTGTGTCCAGACAGTATAACACCACAGCACACAGCATGGAGATCCCAGGGAGGGGAATCCTGTGAGGAACACAGGCACTGTAAATAATCTGGTTTATCAAAATGATACATAGTGAGCAAAGGTCTGCTGTTTAAAGTCCCTGTGTCCAGACGTCCTGTCCTCATGAGGAGTGAATAAGCTCTCCGAGAATTTGTCTATATGAGTCTCAAAATAAAACTGTTATTTCAAAGCAGGTTCCTGTTGAGTGCATTTATGGAAGTTTAAATCAAACAGAGTACTAGGAGTTAACCAGGAAGATCTTAAAATAATATGTGGTTTTCTGTGTGAAGGACTTGGGTCAACCACGAATCTACAGTGATATTTAGTATGGTGGAGTAGATGGAGAGGAGATTGGGTCAGATTTATTCACTGGTTTTACCAGAATGCGTAGGAGATATAAGGCTTCCTGATTAATGTACATACATTGCATTGAGAATTTCCTAACGCAGTGACATAATAAAGGCCGTGTGTCAGCAGTTAAAATCCTGTGCTCATATTTTAACTGTCCTGAAGTGTGGTGAAGAAAAGGCCAGATGGATTTCTCTGAAAGGTCAGCGTGTTGGTTCATACTATTTTAGACCTTTGCTCTGGGGCATCTGCTGTACAGTAAAAGATGTACTGTGCTGCTAAAGTACAAGTGCAAACTGTGATTGACAGAATGTTTCTATGGAATGGAGCTTGGAAAACTCAGGTTTTGATGTCAGCAGTAGGGTGTATCAGAAGATGTGTCATTATTGCACATTAAATTAACTGTATAATTGCATGTAGTAAGATGAGTGCTAGCATATGGGAAATACCTAACTTCCTCTCTCACTCGTTTCCTTTGTCTATCAGGTGAAATCATAAACTGGGTTGCACTAGACCACGAAAAACAAGCTCACCACCAGCTGACCGTGCTAGTGACCGACCATGGGTCACCGCGGCTTAACACCACAGCAGCCGTGTACATCACGGTGAGGGACCTCAATGACAACAGACCCGTCTTCCCTGGGGTGGTGCCCGGGCAGGAGCTGCAGCTCAAGGTGGGTGCTGCCAGCGGGCGCTCTGCCCTGGAGCAGGAGACCAAACCCCCCATGCTGTGAAGCAGGGATGGTACGGCACCAAAGCAGAAATGTAACCCATTCTTAATTTAGACTTGGGTATAGCAGGGACTTTCACCACTTATTTCATAATCATTTCATGATTATACTTCTCTGACTTGTATACTGTTAGATGTAAAGGATATACATGTATAATTTTAGGTGTGCAGTAGAATCTCTTTTGATTTCTGACCTCTGAGTCTGCTGTACTAAAGATTTTTGAGTTAGCATTACATGCAGACCATAACAGAGGATTTCTAGAACTATATTGTTTAACCATTTCCTGAAAAGCTCTTTGTACTGACTATGGATATTACTGAAATGGAAAGTAGCGCAACAGCTAAACTCATGTTATGGGAAGGAATTTATTTTAAGTCTCGCTGTTATCCATGTATATTTGCAAATTATTTGTAAACTGCTTGATGACAGGTTTTGGAAGGGCAGCCGTCAGGGACAGTCATTACCAGTCTCTTTGCAAAAGACTTTGATTCTGGAAACAACGGTGTTGTATTATATTCAATAGAATCAGGTAAGAATTTAAAGTGTAATTCGTAAGATACATTGAAATAATTAGAATTTTAGAGGTTCCATGTATACGTATAATATTTTATGTCTATTTTGTATCTGTTAGAATCAGAATCATTTATGTGTCTTTTGAAGCATCTGAGGAGGCACGAGCAGCTACCTTCCTCCGTGCCCCCTCTGCTCCATCTTCCCTGGGGTTTGGTTTCTTGTGTGGCCAGGCAGAGAGTGTTCAAATAGCACTCAGAAAATAGTAGGACCGTGATCTTGTACTGTATGGTTTAGTGTTTCAGTCAGTTTAACATACTAAAAGAAAGATGATCTCTCTTTTCCCGTGACCAATTGAAAATTTTCCTGCTAAAAGAACAGTTCATGACAGTCTGAGACAGGAATCAGAAGGATCAGCAGATAATCTGGGCAAACAATGAGACTTCTGGTTTTTAGTTCATGTTTCATCGTTTGTTTAGCAGTGGGTTAGCCTGATACAGTAGCTGCTTAAAAACACTTCTCTTTAGTTTTCCCCATAATTCCTACATGTACTGGTTCGCTTCTAGGGTATGCTGTAGGATCCAGGTTTGTTTGCAGCCAAATAACAGAGCAGTCCCAAATTAGAACATGGGTGGAATGGGACATTAATGTTGGCAAGAGATATAGATGTGACCTGGTTTTGCCAAACATTACTTGCTATACTTTCACACAAGAGAGAACCCTGTCTGTGACCAGTGAGGAAAATAAATCTGTTCCTCTTACTTTAATTTATTATTGGTTCAAAACAGCAAGATGAGACGAGAACATAACTATTTCTTAATGTAATCAGTATGCTTTAAGATTAGTATTCATAGACTATGGTAATTTGTACATAATGCATACTGTTTCATCACAGCAAGAAAATATTTCCAGTATTTCCATCTGCTCAGTATGTTTCCTCAGGTGTTCTTTCCTGTGTAGGCAGAGATTAAATATGAACTTGGTTGGTTTAAACTTACTACAATTATTTGTCACTGCAGGATAAAGGACAAAATACTGCAAAGCTGCATTACTCCTCACTCTTAAAGAGCAAGGGAATCTGAAGCCTCTTCTCGCCAAGGCTGAAATTACCAAAAGATTCCCATGGGTTATGTTATACTATGTCTTTATGTATCCTCTTGACTTCTGTGGGGTAATGGAAGGACTTTAAGATTCACATCCACAAGGGCAAGATAACTAATTCTGCTCTCTTCCACCAAGAGATGCTTAAAAAAAAAGGAGGCATTTGACAACTTCATTGAAAATTTTGTAGTTGAAATGTATGTAGATAATAAAAGACTGTAGGGTCAGTTTATGGCCATACTTCTATTGCTTTGATTTGGATACAAGTGACTGCCTCTTCAGAAGTAATTGGAGAGGATCATAGACTTCTCATTGTGAATAATAAGATTTTGCACATTCCCTTAAGAATCACCCTTTGTTTGAAGGGTAATCACCAGGCAACACGGGAAGTGTTGTTCAGGGGTCTCTGTCTGTCTGTATATCTGACTATATCCCCTTCCTTCAAAGCGCACATTGGATTCTCTTACTGGCTTCACTGTAGAGCCCCACAGGGAGTAAGTAATAGTTCAAATTATAAAAATGGCTAGGAACACAAAGTGTGACTGTTCTTGCTAATGCTGTCTCTAGAAAGAACAAAAAGATTAAAAACAGCAGCAAAAAAAACACTAAAAGAGCCCTCCCAGCCTTGGGACTAGATATTTTCCTGATAAACAAATCCAGAAACAGCTGAGCTTCTCTGATACTAATTCTTGTTGTTGATGTTGTTGTTGTTAGTTGGCTCACATCCTTTGACATCTGGTCTTCTGTTTCATGGTGAAGTTCTTGCCTGGTTTATATTTAAAATAGTCTTTTCTAGTTCTGGGACATTGTTCAGTACTGAAATATGAAGAAGAAATATGATCTGATTTACAGCCATATTTGTTAAACACAAAGGCATCAGGTTAGTTGGAGGACTTCATTCAGAGTAGTGCTCTTTTCAGCAGATGAGGGACTGCCACAGGAATAAGAGATAGGAGTGTCAGTGTCAGCTGTTCACGTTGTAAGTGTCACTGGGTAATTTTCAATATTCTTGAGACCTTAAAGAATTGCCAATATAGCAGCAATATATCAAGGGATGCAAGAGGGATAATGACAAACGCCAACAAATTATGTAAGGAAAAATCTGTAAAAGAACTATGAGATTTACAGAAGAGATTAATTTTAGCCTCCAGAGGAAAAGTGCTTCCTTCAAAATGCCCTTCTTTCTTCCCAGAAAAACAAATTCCCCTTAAACATTCACGTGTATGGAAATGCATGATAATATAGCCATACCTCCACTTCTGCGTTATCACTGAAAGAGTAACCAAATTCAGAGGGAGGTGAATCTCAGCTGTGTTTACTGTCCCTCAGTGATGCTGGCAATTGTGTAGTGATTTGCCTGCCCTTCTCTGTGATTATTGGTAGGTTACAGGTTAGCATTTGTAACAAAAATTAGCCTGCATTTATAGTGCGTCATAAACTATTGCTTTACGTGTTAAGACTGGCACTGGCAAAGCAGAGGCTTTTACAGTTACATTTGGACCAATTCTGCTGATACATTAACACTTCACTACCAGAGTGGTAGGAGAAGCCTATTTTATGCTGCTAACACACACAAATTGGCAAGTGTTGCATGTGCGTCTGTGGGCAAGTACTTGTTCTCCAGAGTGATTTGCAAGTAGCATGCAGGGAGCATTCCTAGACATGCAGAGGGCTGCATTTCTGCAGCAACCCTGTGATGTTCAAGCTCTTTGGGAGCCATGGCACTGCCTTCCCCTTTTCTGATACCTGAAACAACTTTTCTTTCATCTCAAAGGAGCATGTGATGTTCAAGGCACTATGTATTTTAAAACTTAGGAAATATCAGTTCTACAGGAAAGTAGGTAAAAATATGTAGCTAACTATCACTGCATACTGAGGTCACAAATATCTGAGAAAACTCTAGTGTTAATTTTCTGTCTGCTTTCTGGGCTGTTTGCCTGAATGGCAGTCCCTGGAAGGCCTGAATGTTCTGCTAAAGTTGACAGCCAAATGTTGCCTGGGGTTTCTCAGCTCATCCTTTTTGTCCAAACCTGCAGTTTCTGTGATTATTTTTGAGAGCACAGAGTTGAGTAAGTGCCTGGGCTTTGGAGAACTTAACATAAATTATAGCCTAGTCAACAGGTTGGTCAATGCAGAGGTGGAAAATTTAAGTGAAAAGGGGTATCTGTTTATTAAAAGATTAGGTTAGGGTTGCAAGCATAAGAAGAGACTGGAGACATTAGAGTCTAGTTATTGAGATTTAAGATTTTTTCTTTTCCATGCTTCATCTGTTCTTCTCAATTTCTTTCTTTCTTATCCATGTCTCTTATACTTTCTTCCTTTTCCTACAAAAAGGGACATCTTTTGGGTGTATGATATAAGCAGCAGTTGCCTAATACAGTGGACTTAGGGAGCTGAAAGCTGAGTAAAAGTTTCTAGAAGTGCAGGGGGCACAAGCTTTTAGAGCGACAACTGACATGCTTTTTAGGTGTAAAACTTAGAACAACCTTTTCCCTTATTCCTCACTTTGAACTTCCAAAAGAATGAGGAGGAGGATTGGAGTGCATTTATAATAGAAAGTGAGCATGCTATCACTCACATCTGTGTGCCCTTGGTAACCTCGGGCAAAATATTCAAAGGTGGTCTGTCTCTTCTCTTAGTACATGTGACCTCCTAAATCAGTTGAAAAGCAAAATCTGTCTTTAGGTAGGCTTTTGAAATTCACAAATGGAAGGAATTGCTTTAGCTACAAAATATATTGTAAAAGTTTGATTAGTGTCTCTGTAGATTAAAAGAAATCAATTTAATAAGGTTTTATTTCTTGAAGTTTTTTTTCTGATTTGGAATGAGATTACTACATTTTGAAATTGTCCGTGAATAAATTAAAAAATAGGCTGATAAAAATACCAGAAAAATAGGAATTTCAATTTTTCTGTCTTCATAGTGCAGTACCAGATGAAAATATAAAAAAGAGACACACTTTCAAAATGGAAGTACCAAGAGGTTCTAGTTTTATACAGTATCTCTTTCCAACATTATCAGACTTTTCAATGACTTTTATCACCAGCAAGACACACAGAAAACTGACCATTTCATGCAATATTTGGATTTTAGTTGAACTGTAGTCTCTAGTGAATAACATTATTGGTAATTTATTTTCTGACCAGCTCTCTTTAATTTTTTTTTAAAATGTAGATTTTGACCATTCCTTTCTCCTGTCAAATACACTTCAACCCTTCAGAAGCTCTGTGGAGTGACACCTTTTTCTGTTGAACTTAGCTACATTCTGCTACTTGAAACAGAAAAACAAGTATCGTTCTTTATGCTAAGAGGTACTGACTAAGCAAGTGAGGGTGAATCCTCATACCCTCCTGCTCAGATTACAATTATGTACTTGCAATGTTTTTATTCTCTGATTTTTTTTCTTTTAAACTATTTTTAAATTTTTGGTTCAGTTTGGTAACTGTAGCCCCATTTTGGTAGAAAAATTAAGGGAATAGTTTTTGTATACTTCTCTTTACCATTTTTCTTCTTAGTTCTCCCTATCAGTTAATTTAAAAGTCAGTTTTAGCAAAATATATGCATGCAATTCACATTATGTGTTCTGTTTTCATATCTCCTCTGCCTCTGGGATTTTGTGTCATGAAACATTATATGGAACAAAATAACATATCTGTGAATGTAGACATGCTGTTGGGACCTAAATCAGGAAAGTAACCAAACCTATTTAAGAAAGTAGTAATAGAGCAGCATTAATATTTTGAAACTATAATGAAAAATGCAGAATGTAGGACTGTCTCATTCAATGTAATTGTCTTTACCTATTGTTTCCTTTTGTTAGCAATTTCCTTGTTACGTTCCAGACTGCAAGAGTCAACCCAGAAGGGACTCATGGAACATTAGAAACCTATATATAGACAGTCAAAAATAGCAGAACAATATTGGAAAAAACCTCCTATTTGTTGGTTGTGAAAACTCATTTTTCTGACTAGCCTGCTCAATGTTTGTTCAAATTCTGCAGATGAAAATATTTTACGGTTATAGGTAAGGTAATTGGGTACAAAAATGAACATCTATATGTGCAGCTAACTAATTTACATGTGCAGGTTTATAGAACATAAACAGCTTCATGCTCACTTAGATGCCTATGGAAATACAGTTCTTTATGGATGTTTTATGTACTACATCTGCACTGAATTTATTTTTATCACAGTTCCCTGTTATAATAGCAGCCGTTATGCTGCATGACTTTGTTTAACCCACTAGCACACCTTATTAAAATTCATGTAGAAAAAAAGTTGTTTACATACTGTTTTAAGAGACAAGTAGTTATGACAAATTTGATTTTTCATATGTAGTAACGTATACCGTGTAGTATTGGAGAGCAGTTTGTATAGCATTCCTTGACAATGGAGGAGAAATCACAACTAAGTTATTTAATCTTCTGTGGTAGAATTTTTCTTTGCTACTCGAGAATAAGTATAATATGATAATACTGTATAATATTACTAGTAGTAATATTAACTAGAACTTGCTTGTTACTAGAATGCACCTAGTCCTTGTCGAAGGATGAAAACATAATTTCCAATATTCACATTTTACTCTGCTACAACTTACCATAAGATTTTTAGCTATGCCCTGAGTTAGCTTCCGGTTCAGAGCACAGGTAGGACAGGCAGCATCACTACAGTTATGTTGTTTTAGGGATAGATCGGGCTCTGTGCTGACCCATAGTCTATGAGGGACAAGAACCAGCTGTGTGCCCAGCACCACTTATGTGACCCTTCATGCTAGTTCGGAGACTAAGACTTATTTTTTTCTCTGGCCCTGCCTGCCCACTTGTGTTGGAGACAGGAGTAGCAATCCTGAGGTGGCTGCTGCTGCTCTCCTGATGCACACACCATTGATGTGAGCAACGTCAGTACAGAAGTGAGCAGTTGATTTCATACTCCATAGCGTTTCTTGCTTTAGCTTTCTAAATCCAGAGTAAGTGGTTTGTAGTAACGATGTACTTGATGAAGGAAGAAAAGGTAAATCACGTGAGTCAGAGAGGTCCAAATGAGTTCAGCAGGTTCCCTTTCCTTTGGGTCTTATTCTTTCTAACTGTTACCTACAACGTTCAGTATTATGGGGGCCAGCTGAAGAGATCTGCAATAACTTAGCTGGTTTTACCCACAGAAGAGGATATAGGATGCTTCCAGATTGACGCTGTCAGTGGGGAGTTAAGAACAACCCGGTCTCTGTCACATGCTGAGAGATCAGACTACAGAATGATGGTCACAGCCAGGGACCAGGGGATGCCTTCACTTCAAGGACATGCTACTGTTTACATCCAGGTACTTTTTTATTTTGTACAGATAGAAAAAATATATTATAAACTTAGTCCATTTGAAAAAACAATTTGGAGAAAAGCTAGGGAAATAAACTGAAGAATGGAAGAAGTTCAAAATTATAAACACTTTGTCTCATGTTCTTTAGTTATTTTTCTGTTGAGGGCGGAAATCAGAAGGTGGACTCATTTTGATTTGCCAAGAATACACAACAGCATTCTGGGTTGTCTGGCAAATAGATGATGTTAACGCTCTACTAAGAGGTCATTATGAACACTGGAAAAGAAAACATCCACATAGCCAGAATGAAAAGCAAATATCAGGAGGGACTGAAAGTGAGGGAGAAAGAAGCTGGAATATCTCTCAAAGTACTTTTTTTCTTTCTTTTTTTTTTTTTTTTTCTCCACTGTGTTATTTCTTTTTTCTGTCTCTGTAACCCGCTGGAAAGATAGTTCATTCCTTTGTGCTGGTTCATGCAGGGCTGCTCTGCATGGGAGTGTGAAATCCAGCATGTGCGCAGCCAGCCACCTGCTGTTCATCCAGCCGCAGCAGGGCTGCTTTGTCCAGGCCACCTGTGTGCTCCTTCATCACAGGCTGAATGTCACTGAGGTGGCTGTTTTCATCAGCACAAGCTACTTTTTTGTATTTGGCAAATTGCATAATGTATCGTGCATTCTTTGTCACTTCTGTCGCTGTGGTGGTGTCTTATGTAGAAAGACAGTTGAAGTGCTGCAGAGTAGGGGCATAGATAGCAGGGGTCAGGTCTTCTGTCTTTGGCCCCCTGTGATTCAGAGAGTGAGAGGCACTCTTCTTCCTTTTTTTCTAATGTGCAAATGCAGGACAGAGTTATGGAATGACTGGTCAAAGGACTATCTGAATTCTTACAGAGGTTTGTTTTCTGTATTTGAGGCAAACTTAGGATAAATATAGTCACAAATAATAAATGATTAAATTCTCAATTAAGGAAAACAATTTTCGTTGCACTGTTCATGATAAAAATGGAGAAACATTGCAGTCTTTGTGCTTTTGTTGCAGGTAATCCCACTTACCAACAGGAGATCTGTCTTCTCTCATGATTTCAAGCACTTTGTCATACCTGAAAATTTGAAACCTGCGCAAGTGTTGAATTCTCTGAAGTGGCCTGATAATCATCTCACAACTAAGAGGAAACTGCATTTCAGTATTGCTAAAGATGATGATGTTCATTTTGAAATAGATAGCCTGACAGGAGACCTTTTTCTTTCCAAAGAACTTGACTATGAAACAGCTTCACATTTCCTCTTGCAAGTTATTATAAAGGATTTTCATAATAATCCTCCACAAAATAACACTGTCTTCCTAAGTATTGATGTAGAAGATCAGAATGACCATTCTCCGTGTTTTCGAGATGACTTCATAGTGATTGGCATAGAGGAAAATGTACCTGTTGGCACTCTGGTTTACACATTCAATGCAAAAGATGGAGATGGCAGTTTTCTGAACAGCAAAATAGAATATTCCCTGGAAATGAGTAACGTGGGTGAAAATCCTTTTCTTATTCACCCTTCATATGGCACCTTGACCACAGCTTTGCCACTAGACAGGGAGATTACTCGCTCTGTGATCCTTACAGTGTCTGCCACAGACCAGGCAATAAATCTGACTGATCGCAGGCTTGACTCCCTGACTGCGAAAATTGTTATTTTGGATACCAATGACAACAGTCCCAGTTTTACATCTTCGCCTCTTTCCTGTGTCATGGAGGATGTGGAGGTGGGCTTCCTTGTGCATCGCATAGTTGCAAAGGATCCTGATGAGGGAAGAAATGGTCAAGTTACATACCACATTCTTTCAGGCAATGAAAACAAAGCATTTGTATTGGATAAAATCACAGGTACTGTAACTTCTGTTCTCTTGAGTTTCTTCTGGTGTGCTTCTCATGGTAATATTTGGGAGGACATACAATGCAATACTGAAGTACCACATTATGATGATAGTCTGCCCAGATGATTTACCATCCTCAGGGTTGGTTACCTCAGAGAAAGCACCACATGAGCGTGACAGTACTGCATACAGTAGGCAAGCTCAGTGAAACTCAGCTCAGAAAGTTCTGCATGACTCTACTGTGTTGTGCAGATGTACTGGATTACCTTCCAACAGCATGTTATGGAATGGGGGAAGAAAGTGTGTGCATCGAAATACTTCACTCTGATTTTTGCATGGTGCATACTTAAAGCATGTGCACACAGATATGTTGTTATGTGTATGTACAAAGAAAGGTGAAGTCAAGATCAAGGAATGTGCATTACAGTGTTGGGGGAACATACTCAATGGGGACTCAGAGTGCTGATGAATGTAATTCTTCAGCACTCTGAAACTCTCTGGTTCCTGAATGAGTTCTGTAACTATTATACCATCTGCACACAAGTGCAAAGCTCATCCTATTGCAATATTTTCTGGTTCTTATTCTGATTTTGAATCCACTACATGATAGAGCTGAGTTCCTATTTGCATAACTTATATGCAAAAAAACCCCCACAAAACAACCAAATATTTAATTGAAATAGAGTTTAAAAGTTAAGCTCAAAGTTAAATAAAAAGGAATCTCTGGACTGCACTGGAATATTCCATGAATAACAATTTCCCTTGATATCAAAATGAGTATTTCTGGGCCAGCTAGCACTCTAAAGGATATCACTAATGATGATTGACTGAAGTCTGGAAGTCTTGCAGCAGTGGCACAGCATGCACGGTGATGCTACATTGAAGCTGTGAATGCTGGAACAACTAGGAACAGAATACTTCTTTTAATACCTTCTTTCTTTATAATAGGACTCTTAATTACAACCCAGCTTCTGGACCGTGAGATTCAGGAGCGCTACATTTTGACAGTGATGGCTCTTGATGACGGCAGCCCAGCTCTCTCTGCCACACAGGTTCTAACCATCCTTGTTCTTGATGTGAATGATGAGACCCCAATATTTCTGAAGCAACTTTACAAGACTGCAGTTCATGAAAACCGAGATCCAGGGGAGTTTGTTGTAAAGGTGGAAGCTGTGGACAGAGATGCAGGTGATTTCTGGCCTTTCACTATTAATTTATTTGTGGATCATAGTAGACAGATCAAATCTTGCTGCCTGCTGTGCTTGTGTGTACAGCCATTGGTACTTTCCCCAAGGTAAGATAGGAGTTTTGAGTCCTAAAACATGGCTGTTAGATTAGACCTTCAACCTTTATTCAGGGCTTGGAGTTATTCTGACTTGTGTGTTGGCCTAGCTTCAGCTTTGACTGTGTCAAATGTGTGCTTAGATGATGCAGAGTAGCTCAGTGTACTCTAGTCTTCATGTGATGAAGATATACTCTGGTTATAAATCAGCAAACAAAGCTCAACTCAGTTAACTTTAATATTTTAACATTCTGTTGTTCTCAGTCGGAGCGTTTAAAATAGTTTTAAAACAGTTCGCTAGGCAAGGGGCCTGGATTTGTAACAGAATCGGCAAATATGCACTAATCTGTTCCGACCAGACAGTGGCACTGTCATCCCAGATTTTCCAGATAGTTGAGCTGTGAAGGGATCATGGAAGCCGCTTGGGATTTCAAATGTGATTTTATGTACATAAAAATGTTGATGCACTGCTTTTCAAACATAGGCAGAATGGATGAATTAGGCGGGTGGTTCACATGCTCTATGAATCACAGTCAAGGACCTATCTTTGTCTTTGCTAAGCAACAAAAAAATTCCCTCCAGTTCTCCAGCTACCTTTTCTTTTGAAATATCTAAAATGCCTACGATGTTACTGGTAGCCTGTGTGCTGGAGAGAATCTTACCTTCAGCTGTTGTAACATCAAGCAGTTACACAGAGTCTGTGGTCTGCAATAAAGACAAAATCTGGAAAGAGAATTAAATATGAAGATACTGCTGCAATTAGTCCAAAGTTTGTGTCAGCTCTCTGAATGACTTTATCTTTACCATGAGTTCACTTCCTGCGCATCTTTAGAATTGTTTAAGGTTGTGCTTTCAAAAAAATAGGTATTGTTAGCAAAATCATGTTCTGTATACAGTAAAATCTGCCATTTTAATGTAGAGCAAGTATTGTTTACAAAAGGCTTATGTGAAATATGCATCTCAATAGAGGTGCTATATAGAAGAGCCATTTCTCCACAAATTTGTAAAGTATTTAGAAATTAGGAATGTGTGGGTAGCCCTGTCTATGAAAATCTTCACGACATCTGAGCAACATTGCATTCCAGCCCTGTATCTACCTCACTATTGCAATTGTTTTCTTTCCTTTGTGGATCACGCTATGAAAAAAAGAGAGAATTTGAAGTAAAATGTTCCAAGATAATAGATAATTAAGTGGGTATTTCCTTGAATACTTCTCCCTCCTTTCCCCATCCCTTGTATTTATTTGCTGCACATCTTGTAGGAAATACAGCAGAAGGGAAGTTTTGGGAGCCATTTGGAGAAGGGAGCAGAGGTGACTTGGCAGGGTGGTGTGGAAGAGCATTCCAAGTGCACTGGGTGGCTCAGTGTGCACCTGCCTGTGTGGACACTTGGGGCTGGAGCAGTATTGTGGCTGATGGTTCCTTCCTGCCTTTTTTTCTTTTTTAAGTACATTTTCCAGTAACCACAGTCCTTCTGTTTGGTCTTTTTCTCACATTTTCATTATTTGGCCCCATATCATATGCATGTTACAGTATTGTTAAAAAAAATACAGAAGTGATGCTCATAATGTAAGAAAATAGGATTTATAAAGGAGTAATATAAATATAATGATACTTACTTTTGTTACATTTTTGGAATGGAATTTTTGAATAAGATGACTCCGCTCATGATGTTCTTTATTTTCTACATAACATTTTTTACATTGTTTTTATGTGCTCTTTAAACTGCAGTTAACATCCCAATAGTATTTGCATCGTCTCAGTGGAGGACTTTCCTCCCATCACAGAACTTTTTTTTTCCACTTCGTATGTTCCCTGACTGACCACAGGGAGGAATCATTTTTACTGACAGTTGCAGCAATCATCAACTTTTTGTTTTATTTGTCTTTCTACTTCATTCTCTGCAAAGAGCGAAAGCAAGCAGCCATCCACCTTCTTTGTGTCTGACCCAAGCTTTAAGCTTGCTTCCAGTTCAAAAAGTCTTTCTGCTTAAATTTTTGCTTGTAATGATTTTCCTTCCTTGTGGATATCCATGAAGCTTCTTGCTTGGCAGACTCCCTCCAGCACATTACAAGAGCTGCACTTATTGCATCTCTCTGTCGCCTTGCTTTCTCAAAGTCCTCTTACATAGTGGGAGCTCTCCACCCACTCCAAGGCCAACATCTGACGGTGCAGTGCAAGTAAATACACGTGTAAAGACACATGTAATATAAATAAATGGTGGGAACAAATGCACAAGAGAGCAGATACCTGCAGAGTGTTTAAGATGAGTCAGGGGTCTGCCTTGAGATGTGTCTTGGCAGAAGGTCTGAATGAACTGAGCTATCAGTTGTCGAGGTCTTCTTTTAAGCTGATGTGCATATCTGTGGTTCAGCAGTTATGTCTGGAGCCTCAGGAGAAAACTCTCAGAAGGTTAATAGGGACCACTGACTTAGAGTTGTGAGACAGAGCTTACTGCCATTCACTGGACATTTCGTCTTGCTCATATTCTTGGCTTATCATGGTCTTAGCAACACTAGTATTATAAAAATGAGACTTGAGCCTAGATTTGGCACAGGGGGACATCTGTTCCCATTGCTTATTTGCTAGTGTTGGTAGTAGACATGTTCATAGTGTAATGCCATGCCTGCTGCTTCAGAGAAGCTGTGGCAGCACCTGGGAGGATGGGGCTGCTGGTGCTGTGGTGGGGACAGGAGAAACAGGCTGAAGCTTTTCCCTGGCTGCAGCTCAGGTAGCAAACACCCATCCTGCTGTTCGGTCTGTGGGGGAAGGGGTCCCTTCCACTTGCCTGTGGAAAGGAAGGGACTTAACTCCTCTTCCAGCTCATAATACACAGGAGAAATAGTTTCTCATTTCAGTTTGTAATTTCAGCACCCAAAATGTGACTAGCACTACTGAATAATTAACCAACAGAATGGATCAAGTGAAAATGTGTCAGCTGCTGTGCCTGGTGAATGCATAGGTTCATCATGCTTCTCCTGGCCAGGGTGTGCAACTTTCTCCTGCTGCTAGGTACATGCTCCTAGCAGCTGGATATGAGCAAGGAGGCAGTAAGTACTTGGGAAATAAATGTAATTAAGGTGTGACATATCTGTGTGGTTTAAGGGTTAAAAGTTTTAATTTCAATAATGTGTGAATAGTCAACTTGGATGGCATCCACATGGCTTTTCAGTACTGTTTGTGAATAATGTCCATTGTGAAATCTGCCAGTGAAGGTGCTGGGTTGAAGCAGTTCAGTTGCAGGAGACCGAAGGCTAATAGTTAATGTCAGCCCTGTGGTGTCATGGGTCTTTTTTCCCATCTGTAGCATACTGGTAATTAAGGATAGATAAATGCAGACAGCTGTGAATACTTTTTAAAATGTAGTTGAATGGTATCAAATATGGACAGATCAGATAGTGTATGTTAGTAGTCCTACATTTTCAAGACATCCTCCTTGATTATCTTTACTGCTGTGATTTTTCTTCTTTCTTCTGGAAAGACAGAAGGATTTCTGAAATTAATTTTCCTTGTGCATTGTACCAATATGTCCATCCTTTGACTCAGTTTAGGTGTAAATGCCTTTAAAGTAATAATTATTTTAATAAAATATCAGTAGTTGTCAGCTATTTAGTGAAGCTATTCAAAGGCAAATGAAGTCACGGGCGCTAAAAACTGTACACATTGTTTCTTGTCTTGAACTGGTGATTCCCCACCAACTCCAGTGCAGATTGTCTGGTTTGTTACTGCAGCAGATGAGAACAAATAGGCAGTGTTTAACTCTGAACAGCAGTTTTAGTATGACTAGGAGTACTGGAGCTTTCCAAGTGCACTAACTGTCCCTATGCTACTAAAAGACTGATTGTTGGTTGAAAAAAACAGAATGCTTAAATGAAACTTAAAAAAACAGAAAAAAAAAACCAAAAAACAAAAAACAAGAGCCTAATAGTATAAGCCCTTCAAGTATGATGTAGGATAAAACTCATTAAAGTTAATAATATGAATGTGATGGAGATTACATTTTACTTCCCTCAGGAGGGTGCTGAAACCAGAAAAAATATGAAAGAAATTATGACCATGATAGGTAAGAATGTGGAGTCACATTTCTTGTTCAATTCAAACAGACAACTTTGAAATAAAGGTTTTTGAAGACCTGTACAGTTTTAGCCTACTATTTTCTACAGAAAGACAGGAAGACTAATATTCCTGTACTGTATAGAGATGATAGGTCTAATTAGGAACTGGATGGAATTTGCATTCAGAAAACCTTTGAGGGAGGGAAAATCTTTAGCCTTCTTCCTTGGAAATCTTGCATGACTTTATAAAACCAAGCAGTATCTCTTCAGAGACTGGCTACAAGTGAGAGCTCTCTAAAAGGCCTGAGATTTGCTCTGGGAATGTTCACCAAATTAGCTTTTCTGTTGAAGACAACTAGGAGAGACCTACCCTGTGTGTCTTGATGGGACATAGATACCTGTCTGCTCAGCATTACAAATATTTAGAACTGGTGAGCATCCTAAGAAGTGGATATTTTCTCTGAATGCTTATACTATTCAGTGTTGTACTGTACAGAGATACTTGCATTGGCTCCCAGTACTCTGCCTGACAGCCTGTTGAGAAATAAACTGACTGTGTCAAGGAGGGCAGAAGACAGATGCATGGATTCCACAGTCTAAGTTAATGCTTTCTTGCACCATGTTGAATGTGTTAGCTTGTTTGGAGACATGCCCTGAGCATCAAGAAATGTGGCTGGAGTCACTAGGAGTGGCTGGAAAACTTAGGCACAAAGTAGCAGCTGGGCAAGACCTTTGTGCTAATGAAGAAGCAGTTACTCTCTCCATTAAAAATAACTGATTTCCTGGGGTGGTGGGGAGAAGGCAAGTGTGAGGAGAGTGGCTGTGTTTTACTAATTCTTCTATTTTGCTTTGAAGGACTGAATTCCTTGCTTCGGTATGAAATTTTACCAGGAGCTGGGTATGAGAAATTCAGGATGAACTCGCACAGTGGAGAAGTTGTAACAACCACATCATTGGACAGGGAAACCCAGGACATTTTCAGCATTAAAGGTAACAGTATGAAATAGCTATGAGTGCCTGTAAAATGCAAAGTGAGAATGGGTGTGATGTTACTATCAAGCTTAGTTTTCTTAATGCCATCGGAATTAGATGAGAGTGGTAAGATTTTCAGGAACAGAAGAGCATGTGCGTTTTGCATAGCAGAAAGAACTCTACTATTCTGATGTTATTAAGAAGTATCCATTGTTGCACCTACAACTGTTGTATACAATTTACTTCTTTTTTCAATCGTAGTTTTGGTTCGGGATAGTGGAGCCCCATCACTGTCAAGCACGGTGACAATTATCTGCAAAGTGCTGGATGAAAATGATCACTCTCCCATGTTTCTTCTTCCCACCTCTGAGATCCGTATTCCAGAGAACCAACAGCCTTCTATTGTTTACATTACTCGAGCTGTGGATATGGATGCTGGTGATAATGGAGCTCTAAGATACAAAATAATTAGTAAGTTACACTCCGATTTTATTATTATAGATCAGGAAGTACATAAACAGCAGTATCCAGGTTTTAGACTAGCCTTGATTTTACCAGGCCTCTCTAGTTGCTGTCTTGTCCACATGCTTCTTTCATGTTGAAAAAAAATCTTTCATCCTTTCGTTAGCATTAATAAGTACTTTCCAGGCATACTTTCAGTCTGCTTTCTGGATTTGAAGTAGTACAGAAAAGAAAAACAAAAAACTATCAGTACTGGAAGGAGGCATTCATTACAAAGGCGTAATTTTGTTCCTTCTTGTTATATTTGTGGAAATTCTGAATGTGCATATACCCTTAAAAATAAGTGCAAGTATTAATCACATTTTATTTACTTAATTGTATTTCTTAAGTTTTAGTTCATGAGAGCTTCTTTCACCCAGCAATTAGTAATGTCATACTTGGTTCTCAGATTGCCAGACTCTCCCCATGTCTACTATGCCAATGTAAGCTCCGCAGCTGTTCAAAGCCTCCTGTAATATCTTTGCACAAATACAAGTGTGCTGTGCTTACTTTGGTTTGTGGCTCTCAGCAATAGCTCAAATGTAGGCAGATAGCTACTGTGGTAACAGCTAACATATTTTTCTTTGAACAGTTATGAATACCTTTATGTTTTCTTGGTGTTACTTTCATGATCTCTTATGATCTTTAATTTAATTACCTTAGGTCTTTCTACATGTTGTGAAGTATGTATGCCATTCATTGTTACTAAAAATGCTGACTCTTCTGTCAACTGCTTCATATTTACCTCCTCCTTCCCACACCCACCAATGTAGACCTTGTATAACTATACACTTCCAAGAGACAGGTTTGTAGAAGAGAACAAGGAACAAGTAATTACAGTTGTTAGCAATGCTTTATAGCTTTCTGGAATTTGTAACTAAGGTGGGAAGAGGTCACTTGCGCAGCAGCGTAGTTGCAGGAGATTTTATAAGGTGCGCTGCTTTGGGAAAAAAGACATGCATTTGGCAAAACAGCCACTCTGTAAATTGATATGACATTCTGTATTTACTGTCATTGCCACCTACTCATTTAAATGAAATGCAGGTTTTAATTTGTATAAGATGAATAAAATATGCAAAAGGCACATGAGCACACCAGCTGTACAAGCAATAGGATCATGTTATTGGAATTAACATATTGGTATTTGCAAGGGATTCTTTTATCAAAAGCAATTGTTTGATATCTTTTTTTTTTTTTTTAATGTGTTTGAAAGGTGGAAATGTTGGAGAATACTTCACACTAAATAACACTTCAGGAAAACTGCTGGTCACTCGTAGCTTAGACAGAGAAGATGTCAGCAATTTCACTCTTGTAATTGAGTGCCATGACCTAGGCAGCCCCTCGAGAAGCTCCACTGCACAGCTCTATCTAACAGTCTTGGATGAAAATGACCACAACCCGTTGTTTGCAAAGACCCAGTATCAAATCTCTGTGAGAGAAGACCTTGAGGAAGGCTCAGCCATCCTGGACCTCTTTGCTTCTGACGAAGATGATGGCCTGAATGGCGAAGTTACATACTCCCTCATTGATGACACCTTTGGAGCGTTTGCTATTGACAATGTAACGGGATCTATAGTTACTACAAAGGCACTGGACCGGGAGACCAAGTCCCAGTACACATTTAGGGCTGTGGCTAGTGACTCTAGCACCCATTTACCAAGAAGCACCACTGTCAGGGTTGTGGTGCATGTTGATGATGTCAATGACAATGATCCCATTTTTTTTCAGAATCCTATCAGGGCCTTTGTGCCTGCTGAAACCACTGTGAATGAGACAGTAGCCACAGTGAGAGCAGAGGACATGGATCTGGGTCCAAATGGAGCTGTTGTTTTTAGTTTGATGTCAGCAGAAACTGTATTTCAGATAGATGTGAAGACAGGTGACATCATTCTTCAGGAGCCCTTGGCTTCCAAGGACTTCAGTACCCAGCTGCTAATAATGGCTTCAGATCAAGGTATCCCACCTCGAACAGCCACAGCTGTGGTTGTTATCTTTACTGAGGAGCAAGAGGAGGAGATTTTATTCAGCCAGAGCCTGTATGAAGCAAGTGTGCCTGAGAACAGCGCAGCAGGTGAGCACCAAATCCTGATTTGTGTTCTTGCAGTTGCCAAACATCTCCCTTCCTTTGGAATGGTAATTGTAATGAATAGTGTAGGGAAACCTTATCCCTGTGCAAGAGCAGGGAAAAGTTAATTTGGATGAAGCAAATACCTACCCACCTGCCCTTTTCCAGTACACCAGAGTGAAAAAGAAGCATGCTCTGTTAGCTGGGGACATTGGCTGGCTCTTGAGTTTGCTGCCCACATGCAAGAGTGTTGCTCACATTAAACAGAAAGGTCCTTTGTCAAAGGTAATGTGTTTCCGTCCCTCAGCCTGGGACACCCTGAGCACTGCTTGCAAAATTACTTTAAAGATGGGTGGAAAGTGTTTACTCATAATTTCATTTGTCAACACACACAAGCTCCGATGAGTGGTGCAACATGACATTTCTTGTTTTTGCAAAATGCTTCATGACCTGAAATAGCTTTGAGAGATAGTCTAAAACCTTACTGAAGTTTTGGACTTCATGGAAGAAGGAGAATAGAGGGTAGCATGGGATGAAGGCGTGAGAACTTCAGAGGCTATAGTGTGTTGCCACTCTGATGGGCTTCTGCAGTGTATCTCTAGGTAGAGCGTGTGCTACTGAATGATACTAACAGACAAATCAGCTTAATCACAAGATGCTTTCAGATTTATTTATTTTTGTTGTGTATAATAATGAGAATTACTGCTCTAATATTTATCATGCAGAGAGTATTTGTAGTTATATCTCCTGCCAATTCAATACAGTAAGTACCTTTTCCTGCTCCAGGGGATAGGTTCATCCTAATGAGAGCAGAGTGGAGCGCCTTCTACATTTTTCTGCCCACAAATCTGCTGCACAATTGACCAGACATATTTAGAGATCTGACCTGCACTGTATTCTTGATTCAAACATAGTCTTGTGAGGTTCACCTTGAACAAGTAATTTATCCTCTTTATAGTTCAAATTTCAGTAAAATGAAAGCAGTGTTCCTTTGTATCCTAAGGGTATTGGTGAGACTAGTGAATTCTTAGATCTTGAGTAACAGCCTATGTATTTGTTTAAGAATCAGTAAAACAGAAACATGTTAATAATTTTGGAAAACAAATCAATATTCTTGGATAATTACAAACAGAATAGAAAACTAAGAGGGAAGATGGCTGTTGTGGTAATTACTGCTGTGGTTACTCAGCTGTTCCTTTCTCTGTGCCTAGACAGGACTACACACCAAAGTTTTGGCTTAACATAAAGATGGTGCTGTGAGTATTACTGATGTTTCAGTTAACAGATTGAAAATACGCAATAAGGTGAAAATTTTATTTACTCTTTTTTACTTTGTTTTTTAACCATGGCTGAAGTATTTTGGTTTCAGGCTGTTTTAAAAATTTGTGATGAGTGATTAAACCACCAAGCTAGATGATCATTTTAGCTCTCTCAGTGTCTGTTAAAAAACATGGGATTTTGGAAAAAGTGAAAGGCTTCCAACAGAGAATAGTGGAGCATGCAGTAGCCTGGTGGTTAAAACACTTTCGTGAAATATGAAAGGCATAGATTCAGGTCTTCTCAGGCAGAGGAGCATTTATTTCCCTTTTGCTCAATTCTGAGCACTCTGAGTATGGAAACCATGGGATAAGTTAATTTGACCGGGATTTACAAGTAGTTTTGGACACCATAAAACTGATATTTTCTGTCAATGTGAGTCACAGATACCCCAAGGCCTCCTAGTCCTATTTTACTAGAGTCAGCACTGTACAATAATTAATTGCGTGTCACTTTGCAAAGGAGAGTCTGCCCTGGGGGAATTGCTGCTTCAGAAGATACAGTTTGGATGTCACAGCAATGTGTGCTAATTTCTCATTTTCTGTCTTTTCATTGATCTACCCATTGAGAGTCAATTGTGGAAATGTACAGGGCCCTCGATACAAAAAGTGGAGTGACCAGGGTTTTTACAGAGGCAAGCCTGGGGCTCCCAGTTTTGTGTCTCCCTTGCTGCAACAGGCTTATATTTTCAGAAAGTGTCATGAGAACCTCTCTGTCAGGCTTCCCGGGGAAGTGAGGTCAAGGCCCTGGGGTTTTGGTCTTTTCAGGAGAGATAGGATTAACCTGCATTAATATTTCTTTCTAGTTAAAAAAAAAAAAAAAACAGGGAAGATTTTTTTTTAGATTTAAGGAAAGAAAATAAAAATCGGGGCTTTACAGCAATAGATAAACTGCTCTGATCCTAAATTTTCATAAGAGTAGATATATTCCTGGATCAGGCCAGACAATCCATCCTGAAATTACAGAAATGCCCTGATTCTTTGGTATCAGAATGCTGTAGTCACATGTTCTCCCATTCAATCTATAGAAAATATAAATAAGACTAGATTTAAATCGTTTTGATTAAAGGAAATTTAGCAAAGCTTCAGTGTAAACAGGAGGGGTTAGTCCCAAAATGTTAGTTTGTGTATTTAATAAAAGTCTATTTGCTCAGAAGATCAAATTCTTTTAAGAGTATGAGAGATTTTACTTAATACTGATACCATTTAGGCTCTGTTTGTAGTATTTTCTTATTTATATAAGCATAAATAAATATCATATATCCACATTTCAGGAGGAAAAGAGCATGATTATAATTAAAACTCTCATAGACGCTGGCTTAGAGGATATATGTGATCCTGGGACCCCTGCAAATATGAATGGTACCAGTGTATTCAGTCCAGGGGAGATTTACATTACATTCTGATTATTTGTAGAACTGGTATTAATAAATGTGGCTTTTCCTTCTAATTTTTTTCTAACTTAACTAATAGAGTGGGAAAAATCTAAGTTTATTTTTTAAAGAATCAAAAATCTGGATAGTATAAATGACAAAAGACAAAGCCAAGGGTCCTTAGTTTGATTTAGTCTAAACTCGTCCATTGGGTGAATGCCTCAGGAATTTGTCCTTGTGGTCAGATTTTCTTTAAGTGTTGGACCTCCAAATTTGATGACCTTCAGAAAACCCCATTCTTCTAGTTTTTGTTTAATATTGAATATTTCATGTCTTTAAATATTATAAACTGCATTACAACAGGCACTTAGAAGGCAGTCAATAAATAATCAAGTCACTATGGTCTCTCGAGGGTAGGAAACCTTCATTATTCACCAAGCTTACCCTTGAGTGGTTGTTTGCGTAGCACTTCCTTGGAGACAGATTCACCAGCAAAACTTGTTGACTCCTCCATTTTTTTCCTAATAGATATAAAATATGTAGCCTCTTTTTCTGTAAATCATCTCTTACTCTTTCTGCTCAATTAGCTTTTTCTTTCATGAGCAATTAAGAGGTCTCAAGAAACAATGCCAAGGTTGAACGGGGGCTAGATGACAAAGCGGGGAAAAGAGGCTATTATAATGAGTACTGAAGAGAGAAGAAAAATAATGAAAATAATCACTGTAGCGATGCAGTAGCGCAGTTCTGCTGTGTATGCTATGTGCGTGTTTTTCAGCCTATTTGGCCAGGCAGGCAAATACTGTCCATGCTGCCATGCTTCAGTTTCAAGTCAGTGGGCATAATGTAAAGGTTGGTGTGTAGGCTATTTTAAAGCATTTTGAGCTACTTTCAAATGCAATCAGGTTGCCTCTGTTTAAACTGAAAAAAACCTCTAAATATAAACATTTTAGATCATTCTTCAATATTCTTAACTAATTCAGAAGTCGATTGCATAGTGTTTCAAGCCAATCTGACTGCTTTTGGCTATGATCCCAATCTCCCTCCTTCTTTCCACTGGCTTCAGTGATGATCTCATCCTTGTACTGTCAGTTTCAGTGTGCTTTGCAGCCAGAAAGCTACCTTTCTAGTAATTTTCTCCAGTTTAAGTGTTAAATGTTATGAGCTCTGCTTGGAGCAGTATTTGAATCACGTATACGTGAAATTATGAGCTCCAGCAGATGGTTATGGTCTTGCTATTTACCTATTAAGAGTCTGTTTGTGTCACAATAGACCTCAGAGTTCGATAATTTTTTATTTTTTTTTTTACAATTAACTAAAAATTCACTGTTTGAAGGAGTCGTTTTCTGTGAAAGGTATCAAAAACAGATGAACTTTGTTCTCTGCCCAAAATAAGGTGTAAACAACTTTAACTATATGAAAAATATGAAACTTGAATGATTAGGATTTGAGGATCTAGAGCAAAATTTAATTAACTCCTGAAAAACAGGAATTTCAGTAGAAATGCTGCTGCTTCCTTTATTTCTGGTAGTTTTTCTTCTTAAACATGCAAGCAAACAAGCAAAAAGACTGCTAACAGCACTAGAAAATAATTAGTGGCATTCTTCAGACCTTGAATTCTTTTCTTATCTTTAGCTCTGCTCTGAGGATGCTATGAATTATTGCATTTGCATGTTTTCATTGTAAATCAAAGTTGCTCAGCAATGAAATTCAGCCTACAACCCCCTATTTTAGTTCCTAAATAAACCTAAATCAGCATTCATATCGGTCTTTATCTTTTGGACAGTTGGATCTTACTTCTAGAACTTTTCTAGTAAATCTAAGTGTATTGACTGGTACATAAAACTGCATCTGTCAAAATTGGCATACTTTTGCTTTTGACAGTCAGATTTTAGGAGCAAATGACAAACCATATAAAACAAAATTTCCCATTTAAATAAAAAATAATAAGTAATAATGCTAAAATAAAAAAGGTAGCAGATAGTTGTAAGGGTAATATTTCCTCACATTTTTACACTAAAGTTCTTTCCTCCGATATCCAAAACACTGAGAGTGAACAGCCTGCTCTTTGTAATGTAATAAAATAGCTAGTTGTCTGTAGTGCAGTTTGGAAGAGTTCAGGCTGCACAATAACCTGATTCCATCACAATTGTATAGAATCAATTACAATTAAATGAAATAATTAAAATCCATTAAAATCCATTAAAATCAATTGCCATATATGCTGAACAATTTAATAACTCACGTAAAAAAAATAATTATTTGGAAATCTTGATAATGTTTTTTAAACATTTTTATTAAACATTATGATTCTGACCAGAATAATGTATTCAGTTCCATGTTTTTCCTATAATCCTATTTCTAAAAGGATTTTTATTTCATGTATCTTGTATTTTATATTAAATCATTACTCTTTTATTTGAATTTGGATTGTGCTTGAATTTACACATAACTATGCACGTAGTTTCATATTTTCATTCTCTTTGTCAGAAGATGACTAATTAAAACTTTTAAAAACATTTAAGATATTGTTCAAAAATTCTAATTGAATTCAGATAAATGAAGGAAAAATAAACTCCTTATGGTGATTCGAGGCTAACATCCATTCCTATGATGCACAAAAAAAGGACTGTTTTCCTTAGAAGAATTCATGAAAAGGTGAGATTTAAGTGACCAAAGATAGCATGAGCTGAACAAAAGGAATACATATGATGTCAGTTAAGAGGTAGTTCCAGTAGTACACGAGAGCTTGCAATTAGGAGAAGTTCAAACTCGTCTTTTTGTTTAGGCAGGTGATGAAGTTGTGATCAGATGAGTAATTTACTAGGCAAGGATGGATAGACAGTGCCTTGCATAAGAAGTAGTAACGCAATGAAAGTCACAGAGGAGTTGGTTTTATTGTCTACTATTTTAAATCATGAATAAGCACCTAGCCTGGTACATAGGTGTTCAGCTATGTATCTGCTGTTAATCACAGTAATATAAAGTTAGAATAAAACATTCTAAAGTGGACATGATAAAGATGTCTTATTGCTTCCATAGGTACATCACTTCTAACTGTAGATGCTTATGAACGCAAATTTACAGGAGAAAACATAACATACAGCATCCTCAGTGACAAGGAAAGTATATTCTCCATACACTCCATTACAGGTACATTTTTATAAATACTTTTTTTTTTTTTTTTTTTCAAGTGTCTGTACATTGCTTAAAGAGTGTGTTCTCTAAAATATAGCAAGTTCCTACCACAAGAAGAAGAAGCAGATATCTTAGAGCATTACTCTCTTGTTACAATGAATAAATCATTAGTAAAAACAGGAAAGTGGAGAGACCGGCACTATTGTAAACTTGATGTGGAAAGAAACTGAACACCAGTATACTTGTTTAAAATGCTCGGTTCTGATTAACTATTTATCACTAGGTGTTGGGACTTGATAAACTACTGCTTTGTGATCCAAGCTGTGACTCCATCTTGTTTCCCATCGTAAAGTTGCCCAAAAATTCAAGACACTCCCTATGTAGGAAGCATTAGACCCTTTTTAAGTTTAATGCTCTTTGTTTCAGCAAACCTTGAACAGTCTGAAAGTCAAATTTATTTTTTTGGCAATTGTGTTTGCATTCTGCAGCAGGTCTGTTTTCACCTGTTCTTCAGTCAGGAACTTCTGATGGCATGAGCACAGCACATTCCCCGTGTGCATTTACGTGCTCTCACCTCAGACGTGTAAGAGAGCACAGCTACTCTAGTTGCCTTCCTAAACATCTGCAACAAAAGAATTTGCCCTCTGAACAGCTGTGGGCTTTCTGGGATGGCACAGACAGTGTGAGCAGTTTCCCTCAGAATTAGTGTAAATAGCCTGTACTCTTAACAAATGTCTTTCTCCCTGAGTTCCTGGAGGCTTTAATCACTGATTACTCTGATGTCTCTAGACATCACGTGGTGTGCTCCTGTGAAGCTATCATGTTTGATGCTGATGGACAGTTAAAATTATTATTCTTTGTTTAGATGAAGATTAACGTACATACACTTGATTTCCAAGTCGTCCTTATTTCACTGAAATAAAGCTAGAAAGATGAATCTTAAAGAACATCTTAGACCCAGAGAAGTTTATGCCCAAGAAAGTGAATCTTCTCCAATATCACCTCTGATGAAAAAAAAATAAAAAATCAGAGGGACTTTTCTGATTTTCCTTTTATTTTTTAATCAAGCCAGGCTGAAAAATGGTTACACGATGTTTTTAAGAGTCTCATAAGCACTCTCTTCACAAATGATAGTGGAAATGCTATAGCAGTGGATATCACAAGTCTTTTGAAATAGTTTGAATCATTTTGGTTCCTTCTGTTTCCTTTCTTCTGGAACAGAAGAACATTTTCTCAGAAAACGTTAATTGAAGTGCAGCCTTTCAGGACTTCTTAAGAGAAGTTCTTACCTCAGCATTAATTTTGACACCAGTAACTCTCTACTCATGGTTTCTACAGCGGAAGTATTTTGAGCTATATTGGTGCCCTTTGTATCTTAGTTATTCTAAACAGCAAAAGGTCTGCTTTACTTGTCTTTTCAAGCATGGATGTTAATTAACTCCCTTTTGGAGAAGATTTTCTCCCATTCTAGGGGGATTTATTATATTGTAGAATCGTATGAAGTATAGTAGGAAGTGATCCGAAGACATGAACTAGTCTGTCCTTTGACAGAGAATGGGAATCAGCTGTGCTTAAATCTTACAGAAGATTGTCTGTCATGTTCTTAAAACCTCTAGTGATAGCGATTCTTTAAACCCTCTCAATAGGCTATACAAGTCTCGGTAGCTGGTTTTAATTCATATTTATCTGAATGTTTGTTGAAACAATTTAAACTTATTACTTCTTAGTTTAACAACAATAGACATCAGAAAAAGGCAAAAAAACTCTTCATATTCGAAGACTGTTACCCTGTTGCCCTGTTTCATCTTTGTGTGCACTTCTCTAGAATGAGCAACTACGTTTCGTTAACTTGTTCCTTCAGGTGGCATATCTCAAACTTTATTATTTGCTCCACTCTACACTATTAATAGAATCTTTCAGTTACTCTCTGTCATCTTGAAGTGTATTCCTTCTGCCAGTGTCTATTTTGCTTTTTCTGTATGCAGAATATGATAATTTTTAAGTGTTCTGCTGAAGAGGGACCAACTGACAGCTTTGAAGTCTTTATGTTCCAAATGCAATTCTTGAATACTGAGCAGATCCATAAACAATAGCCAATAATTGCTGCTTATCTTAGAAAATAAAAACTAAAAAGCATTAGCTTGGAGAGCCACAATAGCTGGGTTCTTACCCTGTCACAGGTTTGGGATATAGACATTAATGACATAATTGCTGAAAAATACGTGTGAAACTGAATTTGAATTCAGTGTGAAATTAACATACGAATGTATACAAGCATACTGTGTTTGGTGTTTAGATGTAATGAAGGCTGAGGGGAGACCTTATCACTCTCTACAACTACCTGAAAGGAGATTGTAGCATGGAGGGTGTTGGTCTCTTCTCCCAAGTAGCAAGTGGTAGGAGAAGAGGAAATGGCCTCAAGTTGCACCAGGGAGGTTTAGACTGGATATTAGGAAAAAATTCGTCACTGAAAGGGCTGTCAGGTATTGGAACAGGCTGCCCAGGGAAGTGGTTTAGTTGCCATCCTTGGAGGTATTTGAAAAACGTGTAGATATGGCACTAACGGACATGGTTTAGTGATGGACTTGGCAGTGTTAGGTTAATGGTTGGACTCAATGATCTTAAAGGTGCTTTCCAACTGGAATGATTCTATGATAAGATTTTTGAGTATATTACCTAGGACATTGAACCAATGACCACAGATTTCTAAGGACCTTTCCCATTTCATGTGGAGACGTCTAGTCGTGCTGTAGTCTCAGTAATTTTCACTGATTATTTTTGATAGAATATCAGCTGGTGGGGGCAGGGCTCACTGCATCAGGAGGAGTCAGTGTTTTACCTGTATGTCAGTCAGATACAGAGATTGATACAGCTCATGCCTGATTTGGATACAGATGCAGAGATGGATGTAGCCACTCTCAGATGAGGGCCAAGAGTCTCTTCAAACACAGCTGGCTCATTGTCACACGTCAAGGAGCACATGTCATGCAGCCGCTTTCTTCCTCTTTATCCCTCTATAGGTAAATCTGCTTTATTGTAGGAAATGGCTGGCATGGTGGTTGATCAATGAAAACTAGGCTGCCTGAGATTTGTACAATAGCTAGCATGCAGGGGGTGATGTTGGGTAGAGGAAGGCCATGGTTAGAAGCTTCCTGCCATCCTGTTGTGTGTTCAGTGAAGGAGACCACAAACATTAGGGGTTTCATAACTGCATTTGTGGGTGTTTTTTCCTGACTAAATCAAGTCCCATCTTGATTTAATTCATTATTTTGTTTAATAAACCAGGTGCAATCATGGTAAAAGAGCCAAAGTCTCTTGATTATGAAGTAAAGAATAAAATACATCTTTCAGTTTTGGCTGAAAATAGCATGAATTCAGCGCTCTGTGAAGTGACAGTTGTGATTCAAGATGTGAATGACAATGTACCTAAATTTGAGCAAAGCTATTACAAAGCATCAGTATGGGAAGGCCAAAGTCCTAAAAGAGACATCATACAGGTAAGTGGAAATATATCTTCCCAAGCCCAGTGCTATAGCTAAAAAGAAGTTTAGTTGATCTGTTTGTGACTACAGTGTTGCTTCATCTCTTCTGCACCACTCTCTCTTAAAGACTGAGAGTGTGGTTCTTGATGTTGTTACTACTTTGCTTGGGTATCTAAAATATTCAATGATTTTATTTTGGGACTTCATTTTAGATCTTTCATTCAAGTTTTTTAAGTTGAAAGGTAATTCTTTATTTTCTTAATAATTGTGCAGCTGAACTTTTTAAATTTTTTTTTTTTCCCTTTCTGTTTTTCTCTTCAAGCAGTTGAAAAATACCTTTCAAAGCTGTGATACTGGTTACAATATAGCCTGGGTCTTGCATTAATGCATCTACTGAAAGGGCTATAGCAATTAAAAAAAAATACTTTAACTCATTAGACTAGTAGAATAAAACCTAAGTGTTCAATTTAAAGTCTGATGGCTGAAGAGCAGCTTTTCTCAATTTAAATGTGCAAACACTTCTTCCTCTGAATGGATCCATTCTCCGAAAGTGTTTCCAGCTGGGCATGTTAGAGCAAAAGAAGACATCAGTTGGACTAGAAGAACACATAATTTCCTCAGTACATGTTCTTGCATTGCAAGTTAGGTCACAGTGAGGGTAATGTTAGGTACTAAAAATATTCCTCCTCTAGAGAATAAATAAATGGAAAGCTACAAATGCCTCCAGGGCAAACTGATTAGAAACTGATGGACATTGTGTTTAGAGAAACATATGTCCAGGAATGGAGAAAAATCAAAAGGCAGTCAACCTAGATGTGTAGTCAAAATTTTATGACAGAATACATTCTGTTATGTTTCCTTTATTCGATCTGACTGGTCACCTCTGCTATGGTTTGGATCCTGTACTCATTATAATGCTTGTTCAGCAACCAGAAAAATATGAAGAAAACTCCTGAAAGAGTCAGAGGAGTCTTTGAGAAGCCTGTTCACTGCTGTTGAATGTTATCTATTCTGTTGGTTTTACAGCTTGCCTCATCCTTTTTTACATTTTCTCGTTTGTATTTAAAAAATGAATTAATTAATTCTCCATGAAAGGAAAGCTCTGCAAACTTAAAAATAATTATTTTATCATTTTTCTGATGGAATATAACAGTAATACTTGAAGGGACAGGCCTGAACCACTGAGAAAGTGCATTCTTATGCACTAAACAGAGACAGCATTTTAACAGCAACCTTATAGCAATACAAGCAGTATAAAATTATTACATTCACCCCCTGTGCTTTATGTAGTTGAATTTCAGATTACTCAGGGAAAGAATTCATGTGCATCCTATTGTAATTCATGAGCAGATTTTGTGACCTCACATGACATCATGTTGGGCACCAATATGATTATTTGCTTAAATCTGTGCAGTTGAAATGAAAGTAACCAGAAATAGATGATTGCTGTATAAACTTTTTCTTTCTGAAATTGCATTCTGCCTTTTTGAATTAAGCTTCAGTTTTGCTCCCAAACAGGTATTGGCAACTGACCTTGACACTGGGCTAAATGGAGAAACTGAATACTCAATTCTATCTGGTAATGAAAAAGCAGCATTTCTAATTGATTCAGCACGAGGGATTTTAGCAACTACTACAGTCCTAGATCATGAAGACACTTCATCTTACAGGTTTGTATGCAAGGTTCTTATAAAAATGTATTCTTTTGTTCACATTGAGATTCCTCGTGTTGTGTATTTTGTAGTTTTCTGTTGATACCTGTCATCCAGCAGAGCCTGGGCGCAAGCCAGACAGCACTAAAGCTTCCCATTTGTGCTATGGATTCTTGCATACTTCTCAAATTCAGTGGAAGAAATATAGTCTTGTTTAGTCAATGTCAACACTTAGTGATATAAGTGAGCATGCCGATTCACTATAGAAATTATGACAGTTCCTAGATTTTAGTTTATGAAGAACTGCGCAACCATTCCCTCTCTGGAATATTTTTTTTATAAATACATAAAGACACAGAGAAAGTGCAAAAACCAAATCCAAGAAACAGGGACGTGTTCTGTTCTTTAATTAGAATATAGTTCAAATTTTCTTCTCCATAATCTGATATAGATGGAAACACCTTACAGAAGCAGTTTTAAGCTGTCTTGTACTAAGTATTAGTTTTTTTCCTGTTTTCCAAGAAACTGGGAGTAAATATGACCAAATGGAGATGGCAGTTTATCTTTACAGTCATGCCATAACTGGAATTAGAAAGCAAAAAATCATGCCTTGGAGAGAAAAATAATAGTATAAGGATTCTTTAATACACCCTTTTTACGTACTGCAATCTCTACAGAAAATAGATTTCTCTGTATGTGTCAGTAGACAGTAGAAATTACCTTTTTTTTTTGTATTCCCCATATGGTTGTGGCATCAGTTAAAATATTTGCAAGTTTTACTGTCCTCCTGGGCCTCAAAGTTTTAAACATCAATCACAATTCTTATGAACCCGAATAACTTTTAGAAAGCCACATCATAATTATCAACTAAATATGATTTTTTTAAAAATATCAGTGTAATTTGATAATAGTATCCTGAAGGAAATACTTCAGTTTAACTTAATATATAGATCAGGATTTTATTTTTTAGTTTTTCACTGAATCAAAAACACCAGTTCTGATTTTTAGTCATTTAAATAGTGTCATACATTTTATTTGTAGCTATTATTTTTAAAAGAATAGCTGCAATAAATCCTTCAAAGAAAGGGTGTTTACTCTAAATGAAGCATTGAGCATGTAATAATAATAATTCTCATATTTGTCTTTTACTGGGAACCTGATTTATTTCTGTATTTATGTGGGAATTTAGCATTTTAAATTGACAGTTTTTTTGAGGAGTCTGAAGCTTCATGTTCCTTCTCTTTATTAATATGTTAATATGTACATGGTTAGATTAAAAATGAATAGCAAAAGAACCTTTCAAAACTCTTTTCCTGTTTAATTTCAAAATGTTACCATTGCTTCTTTCAAATTTGCAAGTTGTTTGTTTTATCTAAATTGGAAATATTCATCCCCAGGAGCTCTAAGTCTTTTATAATAGGAGTTATAATGAAAGTGTTGACAGAACCATAGTTCTAATGCCTTGGCTGAGATGTTTTTATGATTTTTTTTTCCTGAAACCTTAGAAAGTGATTATTTTTAGTAAAATATTTCCATATGTATACCTTACTAATATTCATTCTAGCAAAATACACTTTCTATATGGAATTACACATGGTCATCAATTGAATACTAGTCTACAATTCAAGTTACGTGTTCTGTCAGTGTGAGAAACCTCAAGGACACTCAGAGCAGAGCTGGTGCAGTTCAGGAATGGAAGTGCTGCGATATGCAGCTTGGGTTGCAGCCTCGGTATTCCATATTGTCATGTGAACATATAGGAAATAATACCTGTTTGACACTTTAAACAGAAATCGTGACTTAGAAGGAGGAGGGAGAAATAAAGCACTCAGAAAATATGCAGGGAGACCCAAAAAAATATGATGTGACATGCAAATGGTCGTTAGTACAGAAGACATTTAATTGAGATACCAGGCTCTGACTTGTACATCCTTTTGCACAGGTTGATGGTTTTTTTTTCTTTTTTTTTTGGTTTGTTCCTTTTTTTAGAGGTAGTTCACACAGAGTGTAAACATCATTTTATCTGCGTTTATCAGATTGTTACTTACTGTTTTCTTTACAGGTGTAAAATGGAAGCATACAGGCAAACTCTCTTAATTTGACAGTGAGATTCTAGGCCCACTAAAATCAGTGGGAACTTTGCTGTTGTCAAATGGTGCATGTATTCAGGTTTTTCACTTTATCACTTACAATATAATAGTGAGGCTGTTCTATATCTTTGCAGATGTTTTGGCTGAGTATTAGCTTGGATGTTTTCATATTACCCAGTTTTCACATTCCTGTTGTCCCTTTGTAAACAATGAGGAGTGTCAGGTTCCTCCAAAGGACAATTTAATACCTAAGTTTTGATTCCTGCTCTGAATCACCAACTGGAGAAATGTGTGTCTTATTTGAAAGAGTCTTGCTAGTGTATTTAACCACCTACATTTGGTATGAAATGAGGTGAAATGAATACCACAGTATCACAGTATGTTTGGGATTGGAAGGGACCTCAAAGATCATCTAGTCCAATCCCCCTGCTGGAGCAGGAACACCTAGGTGTGGTCACACAGGAACATGTCCAGGCGGGTTTTGAATGTCTCCAGAGAAGGAGACTCCACAACCCCCCTGGGCAGCCTGTTCCAGTGCTCTATCACCCTCACTGAGAAGAAATTTTTTCTCAAATTTAAGTGGAACCTCTTGTGTTCCAGCTTGATGCCATTACCCCTTGTCCTATCATTGTTTGCCACCGAGAAGAGCCTGGCTCCATCCTCATGGCACTTACCCTTTATATATTTATAAACATTAATAAGGTCACCCCTCAGTCTCCTCTTCTCCAAACTAAAGAGACCCAGCTCCCTCAGACTTTCTTCATAAGGGAGGTGCTCCACTCCCTTAATCATCTTCGTTGCCCTACGCTGGACCCTCTCCAGCAGTTCCCTGTCCTTCTTGAACTGAGGGGCCCAGAACTGGACACAATATTCCAGATGTGGTCTCACCAGGGCGGAGTAGAGGGGAAGGAGGACCTCTCTCGACCTACTAACCACAACCCTTCTAATACACCCCAGGATGCCATTGGCCTTCCTGGCCACAAGGGCACAGTGCTGGCTCATGGTCATCCTGTTGTCCACCAGGACCCCCAGGTCCCTTTCCCCTACACTGCTCTCTAATATGTAATTTCCCAACCTATACTGGAACCTGGGGTTGTTCCTGCCCAGATGCAGGACTCTACACTTTCCCTTGTTAAATTTCATTAGGTTATTCCCCACCCAACTCTCCAGCCTGTCCAGGTCCCGCTGGATGGCAGCACAGCCTTCTGGCATGTCAGCCACTCCTCCCAGCTTAATGTCATCAGCAAACTCGCTGATAGTACACTCTATTCCCTCGTCTGAATCGTTAATGAATATATTGAATAATATTGGACCCAGTACTGACCCCTGAGGCACTCCACTAGGTACTGGCCTCCAACTAGACTCCGCACCATTGACTACCACTCCCTGGCTTCTCTCCTTAAGCCAGTTTGCAACCCACCTCACTACTCTATTGTCCAGACCACACCTCCTCAACTTAGCTGTGAGGATGCTGTGGGAGACTGTGTCAAAGGCTTTACTGAAGTCAAGGTAGACCACATCCACCGCTCTGCCATCATCCATCCACCTTGTTACATTCTCATAAAAGGCTATGAGGTTGGTCAAGCATGACTTACCCTTGGTAAAGCCATGCTGACTGCCCCTAATAACCCTCTTATCCTTGATATGCCTTGAGATGGCACCAAGGGTAAGCTGTTCCATTACTTTCCCAGGGACAGAGGTGAGGCCGACCGGTCTATAATTACCCGGGTCCTCCTTCTTGCCCTTTTTGAAGACTGGAGTGACATTTGCTTTCCTCCAATCCTCGGGCACCTCTCCCGTTTCCCAAGACTTGGCAAAGATGATGGAGAGCGGTCCAGCAATGACTTCAGCCAGCTCCCTCAGCACCTGCGGATGCATCCCATCTGGACCCATGGATTTATGGATGTTCAGACTATTTAATTGCTCCCTAACCCAGTCCTCATCGACTAAAGCAAACTCCTCCATTGACCTGGCTTCATCCGGGGTCTCAGGGGTACAGGGCTCCCCAGGACAGCCTCCAGCAGAGTAGACAGAGACAAAGAAGGCATTCAGTAATTCTGCCTTCTCTGTATCTTCTGCCACCAGGGCACCCACCCCATTCATCAGTGGGCCTACACTGCCTCTGGTGTTAGTTTTATCTGCTATGTATTTGTAAAAGTTCTTTTTGCAGTCCTTGACCCCTCTCGCCAGCTGTAATTCTAAGGAGGCCTTGGCTATCCTAGCTGCCTTCCTACATCCTCTAACAGCAGCCTTATATTCTTCCCAAGTGGCCAGCCCCTGCTTCCATGACCTGTAAACTCTCCTCTTCTGCTTGAGCATACCCAACAGATCCCTATTCAACCACGCAGGCCTCCTGGCTCCCTTCCTTGACTTCCTTCGTGTGGGGATGCTCTGATCCTGGGCGTGGAAGAAGCAATCTCTGAATGCAATCCAGCTATCTTGGGCCCCTTTTCCTTCAAGCAGTCTTGCCCATGGGATTTCCCCCAGCAATTGCTTGAAAAGGCCAAAGTTTGCCCTGCTGAAGTCCAGGGTTGCAATTCTACTTGCTATTCCGTTCCTGCCACACAAGATGCTGAACTCCACCATCTCGTGGTCACTGCAACCCAGGCAGCCATCAACCTTTACTGCTTTGACCAGACCCTCCTTGTTAGTGAGGATGAGATCCAGCAGTGCACCTCTCCTAGTCAGCTCCTCCACCATCTGCATGAGGAAGTTATCATCAATGCACTGGAGGAACCTCCTGGACTGTGGCTGGCTGGCTGAATGGTCCTTCCAGCAAACATCAGGGAAGTTAAAATGCCCCACAACAACCAGGGCCTGTGACTGTGAGGCCACTCTCAGCTGCCCATAGAAGGCCTCATCAACTTTCTCAGCCTGATCTGGTGGCCTGTAACAGACGCCTACAACAGTGTCACCCCTGCCAGCCTGCCCCTTGATCCTGATCCATACACTCTCAACTCGCTCGTCATCCACTCCTGGGCAGAATTTAGTACATTGTAGTTGGTCTCTCACATGGAGAGCAACTCCACCACCACGCCTGGCTGGCCTGCCTTTCCTGAAAAGGGCATAGCCATCCATGACCACATTCCAGTCATGTGAACTGTCCCACCATGTTTCTGTAATTGCCACCAGATCATAATCTCCTGACCGAACACAGGATTCTAACTCCTCCTGCTTATTCCCCATGCTGCGCGCATTGGTGTACAGGCATTTCAGGGAGCGAGCAGAGCACACCAATTTCTCCCTAGGGGCATAGGAGGCCACCCAGTCCTCATCAGTTTTAGAATGCTACCCCACTGGGACAAGCCCAGCTACAGCCCCATCCCACTTCGAGCCTAGTTTAAAGCTTTCCAAATGAGCCCAGCTAATTCCTGTCCCAGCATCCTTTTGCCCCTGTGAGATAAACCTTTCCCGCGTGACACTGTCCGGACTGGTGTCTTATAAAACCAACCATTGTCAAAAAATCCAAAGCCCTGCCTGTAGCACCAGTCTTGGAGCCAACCATTAAGAGACTGAATTTTCCTATTCCATCCCACATCGTCCCTTGAAGATGGAAGGAGTGAAGAGAAGATCACTTGAGCCCCTGAGTCTTTCACCATCCTTCCCAAGACCTTGAAATCGTTCTTCATTCCCCTCAGACTACGGGAAGCAGCTTCCTCCACATCTGTCTGGAAGACCAGCAGCGGGTAGTAGTCTGTGGGGTGCACCAGTTTGGGGAGCTCTCTAGCGATATCCTTGATCCGGGCTCCAGGTAGACTACAAACTTCCCTAAGATGAGGGTCAACTCTGCATATTGGGCCCTCTGTTCCTTTCAGAAGGGAATTTCCTATTACAATCACCCTTCTTGCTTTCTTATCAGAGGCAGTCTTAAGTTGTGAAGTCAACCGTGTCTTCCTATGTGATCTTGTAGGCAGGCTTGGCACCACCTCCTCACCTACCTCTTCTTCAAGATCCAGGGCCTCAAACCTATTACGGAGGGGCACCTGGGGAGACAAAGCAGGCAGGGAGGGGGGCTGCCCGTGATGCCGAACCGGAATACGCTTCCAACCCTCATCGTCTTTTAGGTCCATTACCTCTGCCCGACAGCAACAAGGGTGGGGCCGTCTCAGGACTTTCGCCTCTGTCCGAGAGGGCAGGAGGTCCATCTCCTTTTGGGGGGGTACATCCCCGGGGCCTTTCCGACTGGCACGTCTGGGTGTTACTCCACCAGGCGATCTCCCTTTCACACTCCTTGATGGTCCTCAGCGTCTCAGCCTCCTCCTTAAGTTTCACAACCATGTTGAGCAGGTCTTGCAGCTTCTCACACCTCACACAGGTGGAGTGCTGGCCTCCCTCCCCCGGCAGCAGCAGGCTCTGGCACTCCCTGCAGCCAGAGACCTGAACAGCCACCGTTCGGGACAGAAACTCAGTCTGCGTTGCCACAGTCTGTTTCAGACAAGCTCTCCTTCTGGAGGTGACCATGGTCGTCAGCAGTCTGGGATGCTGGCAATAAATTAGAGGGACTGACAAGCGACAAGTGCTCTCTGCACCCTGCTGCACAAGCTACCACCCCCGCTGCTGCAGCACAGTGTGGGTGGGACTCACCCGCTACACAAGCTGGTTGCTCCTCCCTGCACCTGGTGGGCAGCGACTGGTGGCTGCCCTCCCAAAGGCTTTTTCAAGGCAAGGGGAGGGGGTGCGGTCACCGTCACCGTGGGAATGCTCCCCGCCACGTCAGCTGCTCTCTCCCAATGGCTGCCGGGGCTGCGGGGATCGGGACCCGTCGGGAATCACGCTGTCCCTGTACGTTTCCCTCTGAGCTTCCTAATCTTGGCTGAACCTCGTGGTTGGCTGAACCCCGCCAGCTCCGGCTCTCGCTGGGCTGGCTCCGATCAGCTGACTGAATACAGATGAATACTTTGTGTGATTTTGTTGTGACCTAGAATCTTCTGCACATTTTTCCTGCAAGACACAAAAAAAGCACTCAAGTCAACTTTACAGAAAGTAAGATGGAATTTAAGAGTTGCAATGAGGAGCAAGAGGGCTAATATTTTTTGTTTGTAATTTTTCCCCTGCTTACAACATTGGTGGATAACTCTGTGATTTTTGACTAATAGTGACAGTTACTGCTTCTTTAATTGCAGGTTGATTGTACAAGCTGCTGATAAAGGAAACCCCAGACTTTCTGCTACAAGTATTGTGAAGATACAAGTGTTAGATGTTAATGACAATGCTCCAGTTGTCCATCCACTAGGTGAAGTGGATGTCCCAGAAAGTAAGTGTGATATTACAGCTAAGTTTTGTTAAGACTAGGATTTGTCAAACAGCAATATTGCTTTTGGTGATTTGTGTAATCAAAGAGACTCTAGTAGAAAGGATAGTGGATTGAATTAATACTGAAATATCAAAGTAAATTGTGATGTGCTTTTGTTCTCAGAAGTATTAATAATGATGTTCAGACATTGTGTTTAAGAATAGTTTGGAGCAAAACCATGAGCAATTCAGAAAAAGGAAAACAAACTCTATAGAAATCCATCTATAATCTGTTCGTTTTGGACTGCATTGTCATATTCTTCAAATGTCTTCAATTTCTGCTCTTCTCCAATAAATATAGTTGGTGTTAAAACCAGCATTGCTAGAAATGAGACATCTTGAGCTTCATTGTGATGAAAGAATGAATTTCTGTAAATTTGAATGAAGCTTTAAAATGCTCTGTAGCTTGATCCAGTTGATCATGAAGAGGAGGACCCAGGACCACCTCAGTTCTCAACCCAGTGTACATCTGGTATATTATGTGACATAAGCTCAAGGTTTGAATACCTTGAATCTTAAGCCCAGCATTTTCAAATACAGGCATCATATATGTGATGCATTAAGATATACAGCTGAACATTTATAAAAATTTAGGTGCTTAAATTCCAGTACTCCTATTAACAAAAGATATCAAGGCTGTGTTTCTAGTGATATTTTTTTTAGCCTTTCCTAAATTTAGCTTCCACTGGTATGTCAAGTACGGGAGTCATAGATGCACAGCAGCTGTAAACTACTGCCTACTTATTTACGTTTTTGTATTCTGTTTGAGAATATTTGCTTTAGGACTTTACCCCACATGTCTGAGGCTTAATGCCCCAGGCGTGCAAATAGTTTAGTTTCTGTTAGCTCCAGACTTTATTAGATGGTCACTGATAGGTTCGTTTGCAATCCCTGGTACTGTCAATTTGACACGTGGCAAAAGCTGTCTGTATCCAGTTTCTCAGTCTCATATGACTATACCTTGAGCTCTAAAGATTTTTGTGCCATGTACATCTGGTTGGTTGTCTTGTCTCTCTCTAGTGGCCTTCTCCTCCTTTGGAAAAGCTTCAGAATTGCAGTCACTGGCTCCACAAAGACCAGGGGACTCTGATGCCTCAGTTAAATATTCGTGTGGAGGTTTGACACTTTCAATAAATTCATGTCACCTAAATGCATGTGAAAAACTATGGAAGTTCCTGTTACTGGTGAAGAAACAGTTATGGCTACATTGAATCTGGGAAAGTCTAAAGAAAACCTGAATTAAAATTGTGATAAAGCAGATGCATTTGAAGAAATCCACTACTCTTTCCGTAGCATTTCTGGATATTGCTCTTGTTCTTAAATACAAAGTCAAAATACAGCAAAAGCTAATACTGAAACATTACATACATTTATTATTCAATATTACAAAATTGGCAAAGTCCTCAGAAATTGTAACATCATCTTTTAGCTATGACTTATTTTGACAATTATTGTTACAGATGCCATACCTGGGTTTGTAGTGACTCAGGTGTCAGCAAGTGATGCGGACTCCAGGCCAGCACTACAGTTTGGTTTTATTTATGAAAATAGCCCTGGAATGAAATTTGCCATTGATCAGCACACTGGTGTAGTCACAGTGGTGGAACCGTTAGATTTTGAAGAAACTGCTGCGTATAAGCTGAGAATCATAGTTTCAGATTCTTTACATCAAACAGAAGCAGAACTCACTATCCATGTTGTGGACATCAATGATAATCCACCAGTGTTTACTCAGGATTTGTATCAGGTGGGAACATGGCAAATGGACAACAAACATGATGTCTTTCCATGTATGCTGATAAATAGTAGGAGTGCTTGTTTATCTTTGTCTTAAAAATGCATTTGAGCACTGAGAAGGAAGGTCTCTGCAAACTATTGCTGAGCAGAAACAGAGCAGGGCTCTTCTGGGAAACCCCAGCCCCTTCCCAGGAGTTCTACTAAAAAGACTGAGAGAATGTTCAGGTTTCATGTTTGTTGTTTCTGATTTCAGAAGGAAAGTGGTGTGAATGATAGCTGCACTCTATACACCATGCATTCATCATTAGGAGTTACTGGATATAATCCAAACAAGGTTTGGAGAGCAGGGTGCAGTATTTGGAAGTTCCTTCTTCTGAGACAATAGTAAACAAATTGGTACATTTATTCTGGACCCATTAGTATGGCATGAATTTCTTCATTTTCAGTCACACAGCTCCACAGAGGTGTGTAGCAAATGCCCCCGTGGTAGGTTATACGCATATAGTTCATAATGTGTCACCATGCCTTGTAGCAATGGCACTCATCTAGGGAGTGGGAGATACAAGTTTTGGCCTCCACAACATCCTCTACTAGATTGAGGAGGATATAGACTGTAGCTTTTAGACTTCTGGACAAGCATCTGAACTGCTAGACTGTTGAAGTCAAGTTGTCTGATAATGTTTTAAAACAAAGCTAGTTTTGCTACTGTAGATAACCATGGACCACTAAGTTGGTTAAAGCAACTGGAGCATATGTCATACAAGGCTCTCAAGGGTAGGCAACTAAAAAAGTTTTCCCTGGCTTCATCAGCCCTAAGGCTGTGGGGCTTGGGGTAAGGCTCAGCACATGAAATGGCTTGGTGTTAGGGTTAGGGTTCAGAGAGCAATAAACCCTGGAGCTCAAGGTGAAGTTAGGTTGCAATAAGGCTGCCACAGGAAAGGTGAGGCTGCCCAGAGGAGTTGTTTCCTTAGGACTTGGGCTGAGGCACGAGAGAGCCTGGAGCATGCATAGTTCAGCCTGGAGAATAGAAGGCTCAGGGGAGATCTTACCAATGTGTATAAATACTGGTGGAGGGAGTAAAGAAGACAGAGCCAGACTCTCCTCTGTGGTGTCCAGTGACAGGGCAAGAGGCAGTGGGCACAAACTGGAATACATGAAATTCTATTTAAACATCAGGAAAACCTTTTTTCAAAAAACTCTAACCATGACTGAGCACTGGGGCAAGTTGCCCAGAGAGGTGGTGGAGTTTCCAGCCCTGAAGATGTTCAAAACTCACCCTGCTCTAGGTGATCCTGGTCTGAGCAAGGGCTGGTCAAGACAATCTCCAGAGGTGCCTGCCAGCTTCAGCCATTCTGCGATGCTGTGAACTGGGCTGTTTGCTTGACTGGATGCTTTTGTGTGTGTGGTGGATATGCTCAGAGCCAAAAATATGAGTCACCACAGAAGGCTTATATTTAATAATGCTTCATTTCTAGATCTCAGACAGGTTGAGTCAAGAAATAAGTCTAAACATTTGGTTTAATAAAGAAATTTCAGCTTCTGAGAGTGTGCAGGTGCAGCAGTTTAGTCACTTGGAAAACTACAAGACAGACTGTAGGCACCCATGAAACTTTCAGGTGCCTGAGTTGTAAGCATTTGTGTAAATTGCTCACTTAAACTCCTAAATCTAAATTCTGAAGAGGATAAAAAAAGCCACTATTAATGCTCAAATGATTTTTAGACCTCATCTTAAGATTTCCTCAACTGTCATATGTATCTGATTTTGAACAACAGTTTAGGCCAGTACTTACTTGTGCAAGTGCTAGGAATTTTTTTTGCAGATCAGAGCAGACATTACAGGCAGGATTATTAACTGATGCAAAACAGCGTAGCTCTATTGACTGCTGATGTAAACAGCTGAGCTTCTCTTTCCACAATCCTGATGTTTTGATGTGTTCCCTGGACAGTAAGATACACTGCGTCTTTTCAGTTGATGATATGTGTAATTCCCTATTCATCATCCTGTAGTTTTTACCCTCTTATTATCCTTTCATATGTTTTCATGTTCATACTTTTCATATATATTTTCATATCTATATATATGGCTATTATATACATATAATCCTTCTGTTAAAGTGATTTAAACTAACACTTAAAGTTATGACAAAGGTAGCTGCTGTATCATACTGTTCATTTGAAATTGGATTTATAAGGTGGAAGGAAACTTTGGTCACAGAAATACTGTATCTGGAGTTCAAATAATGGAAGCTCTTAAGAAGGGAAATGACTTTCATGGTTTCCTAGATTATATGAAGAAAACAGGGAGCATTTGAAAAACTAAATTCTAGGAATAATCCAGTGATGATTAAGTGATCTACTACTGGAATTTTTAACATACATGTGTTAGGGTTTTTTTAATATTCAATCATATATTCCAGATGGGGACTGCAGACTGTATTCCGTGTATGAAAATCAAGGTGTTTCTGAAAGCAAGGAGAAAAGCCAATTTTAGTTGCAGTCCATTGTAGGTATTCCTTCCATTAGTATACCATTGAAAAAAGAGATTCAGTGATTCACTGAACTCATTGTCATAATGAACTACCACTAGATGTAGAACTAGATGGGTTTTACTACAGTACAAAGTTTACTCTGGATTTCAGCTGTATTGTATGCATCATTTTCAGTAGCTCAACTCTTTATGGTTTTGTCCCAGAAAAAAATGACTAGGTGAAACTTTTTCCAAAGCTTGGAACTGTGTTTGTTGTGGGTTTTTTTGTTGTTGTTGTTTGTTTTGGTTGTTTTTTTTTTCCTTTTTTTTTTTTTTTTTCCCCAATTATAATAAATGAAGGCATGGTATTTTTTTATGTTAAAAATTTTTATTAAGCTCTTTCCAACCTGTAATTTTGGTTTATATGGTTTATATGTTAGGTGAGCTTGCCAGAGCTCATTTCTATGGATTCCACTGTTCTGACCGTTTCTGCTGTGGATAGGGATTCTGAGCATAATGGAATGGTTTCCTACAAAATCCTCTCTCCCTCTGAGGGATTTGCTGTTGATCACAAGAATGGTGAGTCCGTAAGCCTTGTTGTTTATTTCAGCTTTTTCAGTGTAAATTCAAGTGTCATATTGCACTTCCTCACCTGTTGACAGTGATCACTTGAATTCTGGAAATCTTTGGTGACTAAAGTCCACTGTATGTTTTGGCTAAATCTGTCATTATCACTGGAGAACTGAAAGCATCAAAAACTGGAGTTCCCAGTTTGTTCTTGAACCACGCACAAGGCAGGTAGTCACAACATCCTATATGTGCTATTTCTCTAGCATGATTTAGTAGAAAAGTTGCTGTATGGTTTGCATTGTTTCATAACATTTCAGCTCGTGTTAGATTTCATTAAATTGAAGTTTATACTTATTATTTTTTAGTATAAGTTGAACCTATCGTAGTGGAGCTTCTCTACAGCATGGGCAGTATGTCTGTAAGGTTGCTTATTTAGGGAGCTTACATTATCCTATAATCCTAAATGGAATTTAAAAGTTTTCCAAATTGAGAACACTCTTTCCAAAGTTCATAATTTTCTTAGTTAGGAGATGTACCATTTAAAGTTTTCTGGCCTAATGTTCCAGCACTCTGTGAGATTGAAAACTGTGTGTGTGTCACTCTGTATGCATGTGTACATACAATTTTTGCTAATATCGGCCTCAGAGATTACTAGATACTGCAAAAATTATATGCAACTGTTGTTCAGTGAGCAAGTTCCTATGATTTATTTGCTGTTGCCAGGTGTTTATATGAGGTGAATTTTTGAACGCGGTGTTGTTTGGGTGATGGCAACTACAAACACTGAAAATACTAGTGTCTCTTCCAGTTAAAGCTGTTTTCTGTTTTACCCATTTGTTACTCTGTATTCACCAACCTGTCTTTATCTTTGATTAATGGTTGATTTCAACTGTGGTCAGAAAATTGTCATGCAGTGTTGTCTCTGTGGTGCTTAGCTATACACTGTGAAGAGTGAAATAGAAGTAGATGGCTTATTAAAATAAGAGTCAGAATAGTTTGGCTGGAAGGGACCTTTAAAAATCATCTGGTCCATCTCCCATGTTTAGATAAGCAATCTGAATGAAACGTGTTTATATAACTTACTGGCAAACCTGTCCAAATAGCAAACATGCCTATAATGCTGTTACTGGATTGCAAGCTGTTCTACTTTAACCCCAGCTGGCAACTAGGACCGCACAGCTGCTCACTCACACCCCACAAGTGGGACAGGGCAGAGAATTGAAAGGAGGGGAAGGAAAAAATCCCATTATAAGAACAGATTAATAGAACATCAAAGTAAGATAACATAATAAAAACAATAGTCTGTACAGAACAAGTATTGCACAATGCAGTTGCTCACTGCCCACGACACCAATAGCCAGTCGATTCCCAAGCAGCAGTATTTGCCCCCTGACCAGCACCAGTTTATTTACTGAGCGTGACATCGTATGGTATAGAACACCTCTTTGGCCAGCCTGGGTCAGCTGTCCTAACTGTGCTCCCTACAGCTTCTTGTGCACCTACAGCCTTCTGCCTGAAAAGTCCTTGACTTGATATAAACATTGTTTGGCAACAACCAAAACATCAGTGTATTATCAACCGTCTTCTCACTCTAAATCCAGAACACAGCTACTAGGAAAAAGAACTAACTCTATTCCAGCCAAAATCAGGGCACAAGCAAAACATGAGAACTAACAACCTTCAGTAATGAACTTGCACAGCGTAGCACCTTTAATAAGGAGCCTAAATTCCCTTAGCTTTATTTTGCCTTTTGTTTTCTGCAGTTGGTATGTTCAGCGTGCTATGAGAAAGAGAAGTTCTTGCTCACCTGAATGCAGTCTCTGTATTTGATACTGCATCATTGTGGGTAGACTTTGCAGCATTAGCTGTGGTTTCTTAGAGTTACTTTGGGGTATGCAGACATTACATTTGAATCATTTTCAAATATGACTGATTAGATTCAGCTTTTGGAATCACATTTACTTGTCTTAGTGAGTGTGGGGTTTTATTAATTCTGTTTTATTTTCAGGTTCAGTGTTCACTGTGGGACCAGTAACTCACCTGGAAAGGATTTCCGTTATCCAGGTCCTGATAGAAGCCACGGATGGTGGCAGTCCCGCTCTGAGTGCAGTTGCCTCTGTAGAGGTGCACGTAGAAGATGCAAATAACTACGCCCCTCAGTTCACCAGGGAGCTGTACAATCTCAGCGTGAGTGAGGATGCCTCCATTGGAGAGAGTATTCTCACATTTTCAGCCATCGATTATGACTGGACACATGAAAACACATATGTTGAATACTCTATTATTGATGGTAATGCTGAGAATTTGTTCTCTGTGGAAGCAAGTGTTATGGAGTCAGAAACATCCTACAAACTTGTTGGCAGTCTTGTTTTGAGCAGTGTTCTCGACAGGGAAGTGGCTGCTTCTCACCGTTTGGTCCTTCTTGCTTCTGATCGTGGAACACCCTCCTTAAATTCAACTGCTACTGTGCTCATAACTGTGCTGGATGTTGATGATAATCCTCCAGTATTTAGCAGCCCAGAATACCATATTCATGTCAAAGAAAGCATTCCTGTAGGTAGTCACATCACTGAAGTTTCAGCAACTGATTGTGATGCAGGCACTAATGCAGAGATCACTTATGCTATCATTTCTGGAAATGACAGGGGACATTTTCGCTTGGATGGGAAAACGGGATCAGTGGATTTGATGAAAAAGCTGGATTATGAGGATACCGTGAAATTCTCTTTGATTATCCAAGCTACAGATGGAGGAGCTGATGTAGAAAACATGGCTTTTTCACTTGTTCTTGTTACCATCTTAGATGACAATGATTATGCCCCACTATTTTTGTTTCCCAACCTGAGCTGCGTTGTGAGTGAAAATATACCTACCTTTTCTTTTGTGTGCACTGTTAATGCACTGGACTTTGATAAAGGCTCCTATGGCCACATAACCTACTCCATCCAGTCTTCATGTTTGGCTCATCGTGAAGCTCCTAGAGACCACGACATGTTTTTCATTGATCCTTTGACAGGAGATATTCATACAAAGCAAATGTTTGACTATGAAAGTCAGAATAGCTACTGTCTCATAATACAGGCAAAAGACAAAGGTGACTCAGTGGCCACCCTTACAGTTCAGGTAGATATTGAAGGGAGAGATGAATTTGACCCAGTGTTTACACAAGATCAATATCTCTTTAATCTCCCTGAGAAGAATGAAGCAGGCCAGTTGCTTGGCAGAGTCACAGCATCAGACAGCGATGGTGGAGTAGACGGAGTTGTTCATTACTCTCTGCTAAAAACTTCTCCATTCTTTTATGTGAATCAAACCACTGGTAGTATTTATTTAACTCAGACTGTTCATGGAAAAAAAAATGGCAGCAAAAGGAATGATGACACCCTGGAATTGTTGGTAAGAGCTCATAGCCCCAAAATTGAGTCAAAGTTCACAGTATGCAGAGTTTTGGTAAATGTTTCCAGTTCTCCTGAGAGTTATCCCATGGTGTCAGTGTACAGCCTGATGGTTAGCAGTTCAGTCTCCTTGATGGTGTTCCTGCTGCTTGTGGTCAGCCTTCTTGCACTTATTCTGAGGCACAAGCGGAAAGATCTGATGAACTCTTGTGTGAAAAGAGAAGCAGTATCTTCCTCAGGTAGTGATGTGAATTCCGCCAGCAAAGATAAGGACTTCCAGAAAATCCAAAGTACTGAGAGCAGTATGCTTCCCATGGGCATTGTAGCAGAATGGCTGAGCTTAGCAGGAATCAGAGAAGGGAAGGATGCTGGTGTCCTCTGCAGGCATTCAGACTCCAGTAGCCATGGTTCTGCTGAAGGAGAAACTACAGAGGATGAGGAAATCAAAAGGATCAATGAGCATCTTTGCAGAAAGAGTGCCAGCTTGGTGCTGAGTGAGTGTGGCTCATGGATGCCAGATTCAGGAATCCCAAGAGAGTCTGATCAGCTCTTCTGTCTGTCTGGAGAAGCAGATGCCATGGCTACAGTGCAAAGCAAGGAAAATGAGCAGGCCATTAAAGAAGAAGGTAGAGAAGAAGCCTGTGAGACAGCCTACGCACATAACAAAATGTTGTCTCAAACACTTAAGAAAATCAGAGTAAAAGAGAAAGACATAATGACAGACCTCACAAGAGAATATGTCTTGATGTCAGATAAGCAGGACTCTGGATATGATTCACTTGCAACTCTTGGCATCTCTGATGAGACTATCAGAGTTTGTTATAACTGGGACTGTGTGCTCAGCTGGGAACCCCGATTTCAACCTCTTGCTTCAGTGTTTAATGATATTGCAAAACTAAGAGATGAAAATATACATATTCACAGCTTCCCTACAGAGAAGAAATCTCTTGTTTTCTCTCCTCCCTTGATAACATCAGTAGCTCAGCCTGGCATAAGGACAGTGCCACCACGAATACCAAATGTAATATCAGGGCAAGCATTTAAAAAATACCCTCATTCTCCCCTTATCCATAATCCTGGATACCCCCCACCAACCATGACCCCTAGTTTTTCTCCCTCTCTCTCTTTACTTACCATGCAAACACCTACTGCTTCTCCAGTAATGTCTGATGGGAGAATGATAGAGATGTGTCTTATTGATCCAAGCAATGAACTTGTAACAGAAGAAGAAATTCAGGTGTAGGTTATTAACTGACAGTAGTTTATGGAAAAAAGATGGCTTAAAATACAGTTTGTTATTGTTAACAAGCGAAATGTGCCTGTCAGAGATGTATCACCAGTATTCTTTCTGTTGCCGTGAGCTGAAAAAGTTAAAATATAAACCAGCCACAAATGTGCTAACTATCCATTTTGTTCTTCCCAGAATACACTACAAGGCCATGAGGCTTCTCCTCTTTCAGCTCCCAACAACTGTGGTTTCCTGTGTAAATCACACAGCCAGATGCCTGATAACCAACTTGAAAGATTTTACTGGGTATTTTTTCCTCATAAATATGTCAATAACAAATTAATGGTAGTAATTCTTTACTGTGGAAAAACTTTATTAGCATGCTGGTGGGTTCTGACCACGATTGTGGTTGTTATTAGAAGAGGATACTAGAGGGATATGCAAGTACTGCAGAATTGGGCTGGGCAAAGAATAAAGCAAGGATTTCTATCCAGCTCTTTCTCAAGTGTCTGCCCAGGCTTCCCACATCTTAGCCCATGGATCCCAATGGCCATTTAGGCCTGGTGCAGTTTCATCATCTGCAATGGCTCCTTGATGGGCTTCGTTAGCTATCTTCATGCTGTGGAATCCCAGTTGGCAGTTTCTGTGCACCTTTCATTTATCTCCTGGTGTAAAGCCAGCGACTCTTGATTATCTGAATAGTAATGGATGACTCATAAGGTCACTCGGAAAACTGAATAACCAGTGGTAAGATAAAAGCAATGATCTTCTCTATTACTAGAGCTAAAATAAACACCTGTTGTCTTTCTGTCCTGTTACAGAAGCTGGCCTCATGCCCAGGCAGCAGTAGGGATGGCCGGTGTTGCAGGTCTGAAGGGTTTGTGTGTCTCCACCCTGGTCTTTGGTCCTGTGCTGGGAATATCTCTTGCAAGAGCAGATAATCTGGCCTTGTTTGTTGTATGTATCATACATATGGCATTTTGTGCATGTATGTATATCCAGATGCATACACACCCCTATACTGCTGTGTATGCTTGTATATTGTATCAGATCAATAAAATACACAGGAAAGACATGTAGAGTAACTCTGTTTTCTCTTCAGTGTATGTTTACAAGTCTTTTGTTCTTTTGCATCACGTGTATTAGAACTGGTGTATAGGGAGGGGACTAATTGGTGCCTGGGAATCTGTTACAAATTGGATGTGTACAGAGTTTTTTATTGTACAGGTCATAACAGGTGGAGGAAAAGCATACAGTGCTGTTAGACCAAGTGGTCTTGTGGGAACAGCATCATGTGTAGCAGCTTTTGTCATTTTCCTGGTCACACATGTCAAGATCCTCTCTGGTTGCAACCTCTGGACTCATAAACTGTCTTCGAATAAGATCCTGTTGCTAAGGCTACACCTGCATTGTACTAACATACAACAGGTACCCATGCTGCTATGTGAGAGTGATTCTTTTAGAGCTGGCATTTGTTCTTCATACTGCCATGGAGTGTGAAATGAGATGTAGCTTAGGAAAACACTGGGGCAGGCAAATGTTACTGGAAAAGGAGACTGAGATATAAGTTTTATAGTCAGACAAAAAGGAAGATGAAAGCAAAGGAGAGGAATCATTCCTAGTTCATATCTGAACATGGAATATTAGTTTAAGGCCATAATTTCAGAATGAATTGAGCTATTAGATTTGCCATCTCAGGGCTGTGTGATAAACTTTTTGGCCATGTATCCGAGGAAGGCAGAGTCTGATTTTGCATTTTGATACAGACTGCATACATGGTTTTCGAAATGTCAAGATTAATTCACAACCTTTCAAAGTAACTTGCTCTGGCTTCGTGATTCTATAGTTATTTTTGCAGCTGAATGGCCAACATCAATTTTTGAATGGCGTTTCAGTGAGAAATTTTGCACCTAAAAAGCAACTATAATGTGACGCCGTGGTATCAACATGTATAAATTCATTGCTCAAATAATGTATGTTTTAAAACTTACCTTTACACACTTTTTCTATTATAGAAGGCTAACATTCATCAAAATGGAAGGGATTGTTTTCCACCTGTTAACATTATGCTATCTACAGCCTGTTTGATTTTTTTGACTTACATGTCTTGACTTGTAAAGTAATTTCTAATAGAATGTGAGGTGTTCTTTGTAGTATTCAGTTCTGTTCAGTTATAGATTCAGGAGGCACACCTGGCATGCAGAACTACCTTTTTTGTATAGTTGACATTTTAGCTAATGTAATTTTTGTTTCAGGTGGTCATGGTCAAGTGGCAGCTATTGCTCTGAGGAGCCATGAGCACATGCTATCCTGATGGGGTCATGTTTGGAACAGGTGATCAGTGGAAGAATAAGTTTTGACCTCACCATGCTAATGTGCACCCTCTTCCTATAGTTCTGCTTGAAAAGCAAGCAAACCCTGGATCCATTTCTGCCCTTTTTTGCTCCTTCAAATGCAGCTTGTTTCCAATGCCTTTCTGAAAGGATTAAGTACGGCTTGCATCCTGTTTATCAAGTGCATGAGATAACCAATGCATACTTCGTGCTCTTCTTAAGCGTTAAAGCAATCTTTTCCTTGTCTCTTTTGTATTTGTTCATTCTGTATCAAATGGGAAACAACAATTAGCTGACATATTGTTGGTTTGTATATAGTCAAGCTTAAAAATGCAACTCTTGATACAAGCATCTGCAATAAATGGTGTATAGTTCTTTTAAGCTTACTGTTTTTATCCCTAAGTAAAACAGTATAGCTTCTATACTTTACCATGAGTTTAATATTAGCTTGCCTCAAAGAGGCTGTGTTACTCGGCAATTCTGCACACCAGTTTTAGCACTTTGGAGGAGGTACAGAACTTGTTAGTGGAAACTCATATTAAGCTCAAAAGGCATAAGCTATAAAATAAAAGACAGTTGTCTCTTCTGGAATTTTGGCTGCCTGCCTTCTGGATTTGCTCGTTGGCAGCATTGAAAACACTAGTGTAAATCACTACCAAATGGATATCAAAATTCCATCTACCAGTAGTTATCATTAAATTGATGTTCGAGCAGATTCCTGCGCAAAGAGGAAAAACCTTATTTTTTAGAGAATCCATCATGTGCGGATTATAAAAATATATATACCTTTTTCCTAAAATGATACTAAAACCACTAGTTACCTATGGAAGTCCATGTTTAGTTTGTGTTTTATCTTCAGCTGAAGACAGGACTTGTTTCTAAAGCAGTTTTAGATAAAAATAGTTCTGATAAAAATGAACCCTTGTTGCTAAGTCCATTGCACTGCCAGTTCCTACTATCACTTATATTTGGTTGCCATCAGTTCTCTGCACTGTATGTCACTTGTTTTTTAAAACTAACATGTAGCTTCCTGACAAAGCTTTTCTCTCTTTTGGAGACCTATAAGCCAAAAATGCTGAACTGACAAAAAATGTAACTAGAATATTAGCTAACACCAGACTGCTGATTGTGCTCATGTGGCTTTATACTTCTGCAGCTCATGGAGTCAAAGGCCAATTGGCAATCCAATTGGCCATTGTAAGTATTGTGTAAGTAAGTCTGCAGGGCCATTGGGATTAGACCTCCTCCCGGTGCTTACTGACTACATTGCTCCTTGAAAACCAGCCCACTTAGGGTGAGGGCACAGGGGGATCCTTGCGAGGAGGGAACTGACAATGGTTGGCTGAGGTGGTGTTCCCTAAAATCCTGTAAAAATGATAATTGGAATAGGAGGCAGTTGTGACTTCGCAATTGAATATACTGTGGTGGGAGATTTATATTTAGAATTTGACTTCCTTTGCAAGTGAAATGGCTTTGCAGGTTCTTGCTCATAGTATCTGGCACAGCAGAACCAACCATAGAGCAATATGTGGCTTAGTTCCCTATAGATGATCTGGTTGGAATAACTAAAGTGTTGCAGAATCAAGTTGAGTATACTTTTGGGTGTTGCATAGCTGCTAGCTCTGCTAGCTGTTCTATAGCACGTATACAAAGTCTAACGTGTATTCAATACGTGTATGGATTTGGATGTTCAGATTTCATTAAAAAGAGCTGCAGTCTGGCATCCAAATTCTCTTGGTGGCTTTGAAAATTCCACCATAAATACAACATTTTAAAAACATTGGAAAAAACATGGACGCCTAAGAAAAAGAAAAGGGGCCTTATTGAAAGGAAAACTGAAGATCTAAAAGTTTCTGGTTTAGACTTGGACTCTATATTGCTGCTAGGGCTATTCCTCATAAAATACAGATGCTTTTCTTCTAAAATGTATAAAACTTAATAGAAGAGCATCTGTAAGGAATACATAGGGGCGTAAGGGTAGGCTGGAAGTGTGAAATGGTTCTGTTTCTTGACACATATGAATTACTTGAGCTATGTAAAAAATACCAAATCCTTTAGCAGATGATAGTCACAAAAATCAAAGTTGCTGCCTCATTACTGTATAAATGTTTGACTGATCCAAACAAGTCCTGTGCCAGACGAAGCATTAGGTGCCAAACCATATGCATGGAAATGCAGATGTCATGGTAAAGGACTGAAGTGATCCACCATGGGATTCAAAACATCAGTTGAAAATCTCATTGCAGTTAGAGAACTTGAATCTCTTCAATATTCTGTTCAAATCAAGGGGTTGCTGCACTACAGACTACACTTAAAAGTCACCCTGTCCACTAAGTTTAACACTTTCTTTGAAGCTTAGAGTATTTAAAACAATCTTGGTCACCTTCCCTAAAACTGCATGTTAACTGACTATGAAAAGCTCTCAGAAAATGAGAGCTGAGCTGTTGATTGTGCCAGCTGCTCAGCCAACAGTAGCTGTTATATACAGGTGACATTTGAGAATGGATGGCGTTAGATGGTGCCCACTGACTAGTCCAACCTGGAGAAATACCTTGCTGTTATTTGTGCATTTCATTGAAAATCTTCAAACGGGAAATTCAGGAGAGTTTCTAAAATGGTGTAACTGGTACCAAAACCAAAAGAAATGAGTAGCAAGTCAAGCTTGCTTGTATTGACCTCAGAAATTCCTGTCTCAAGCCCCATCTAGCTGGGTGTAGACTCATTTCCAGCATCTCCCTTTTAACAAACTGTAGGGTACGTTTAGTTTCAAAGGGTTTGAAAATACTGGGTTCTGATCCAACACCCCAAGACTTCTTCCACTGATTTCAGTGGGACTTGAATAAAAAACGCACCTGGAAGAAATGGACAACATGTGTGCCTCCCTGATACTGTAACAAGAGTCCCTGGCAGCAAAGTGCTGGCTCCCTGGTGTGCGGGGCTGTAAACCAGCAGGAAGGAGCATTAAAAGAAGGGAAATCAAGAGACTGGAAAAGAGAGTAGACCCAGCATGGGGTGGGGTGGGGGAGGATTTGGAAGGGAGGCTCCTCTGCACTTCATGGTGATTGATGCAAGCCTTGCTTTATGTGCTTATTTTGGAGAGACTTTTAGGGAAGGCTGAGAAGGTCTGTAAGGGGAAGGTCACTTAGTGTTTCCTCATCCTACTTTTATGTAAACTACAGCCTGCTGCTGAATTTGCTACTGCTTTTACTGAATGTACAGAATAATCGTGCTTTCAGATAAGGATTTCTTTACTTGTCTTTGTCTTGTAAGCACTTCACCTGAGGTCGAGTGCTGGGTAGAATTAGTCTTCAAAATGATCCAGATAACTCTTAACATTAAGGTAGCCAGGAAGGTTTTGGAGCTTGTTGAGTGGCTTGTTGGGGTTTGGTGGGGAGGGGTGGATAGTTGGGATTTTGTGGGTTTTTGTGGGATTCTTTGTGAGGTGCATGTGTTATTTCAATTTTAAGCTGAACTCTGCAGTCATATAGCTTTTTTACTTTGAATTTTGGCACCTGTCACACTAATGGAGCATCTTGTGGCATTGGTTGATCACACATGCACTGGGTAGAGATGGGTAAGTTTCAGCTGCCTACTCTGTTCTTTGGCAGCAGAATTGCAGAAAACTGCATGTAACATTGTTGCAGATTGTCATACACTGGGCTTGATCAATTATATGTTTGAACCCGCCCACTTTTCCTCCAGATTTTTCCGTATCTTGATGAAATGTTCTGGTGTCCACCATTTCTATCCCTCATATGTTTCTCGTAACTTAGTTTTAATAGCTGAAAATTGTGGATTCTGATCCCTAATCAGTTAAGGTGTGAAGCCAAAATGTGAGTGTTTCCTATTAAAGGAATGTGGCATGTTCCATCATTATAATTAGATCTAAATGACGGTTTAGTAACACAAGCCTCCTCTTACCAACAGTTTCTGGATGTAAACCAGTTTAATGACGTATTCTGTGACTTATATTGAGTTAAGTACTGATGTTTATACCGTAGAAACAAAGAGCAACAAGGAAATTTGATTACTGCAAGTAGTGTAAAATGAAATGATGAAGCAAAGAGGACATCTTGATAATTGAATTTTAAAACATGAGACTGAGTAAAAGGCACATCCAGTTCATCTGCCTACTTGAGACATTAACTGCTTAGGAAGATCTTGTGCTAGTTAAGACTGCTAGCTAGTGCTTTGGGGAATGTAGAGCTGCTAGTCCTTTGTAGAGCTGCTAGTGCTTTGTTACAGCTCTTTTGTTTTCTAACCATCTTATGGCAGAATCAGTGATGCTTTGTGGCAATAGTGGGGACTGGTAGAACACAACCAAACCCAACACCCACGGAGTTGCCTAATTAAAAAAAAAGCCTCAAATAAATAATAAGAAGTATAGATTTGGGGGTATTCTTTTTAAGAGAGAAAGTAATTATGAATAATCTGGAGGTGTTTCAAAGACACGTAGATGAGGTTCTTAGGGACATAGGTTACAGGTGGACTTGGCAGTGCTAGGTTAATCGTTGGACTTGATGATTTTAAAGGTCTTTTCCAACCAAAATAATTCTATGATTCTAAGGTGTTTTCTGTGACTGCTAATTACATGCTTCTAAAACATGTGTACATTTTTCTACTGCATGTATCTCCTAAGCTGTTGTGAGTCTCAGCAATGACCAAAGAGAGTGACATGTGAAAGTCTGACACAGAAGAGAAGATGGAATAAACTGCAGTTGAAAGGAAGAGCAAAGATACATACAGACATGGAGCAGATCTCTGTTAGTAAGGACTCGCTGTTAAGAGGAACTGAGTACCTGCCAGCTCAGCTGGTCCAGGAGACAGTGTTGTGCTGCCTGCCAGGGACAGAATTACATGTTAAAAACCTGACAGTGAGAAATAACCTGTGAAAAACAAAAAAGCTTCCTTTGCTCACCTTCTGTTTTACAACAAAATAAACTGTCTGCTGGAGTCTGTCAAGGATAGTCATGAGAGGTTGAGGCTTCAAGACTTGCAGCCTAGATGACCTTCAACAGAGTTCTGCTGGTCTGTCAAGAAGGAGAAAAGGATAGGGGATGACAGTGCATAGAAGGTCATGAAGGACACAATTTCTCAAGCCTGGTTCTATTACATGGAAGAGAACAATCAGGTGAGTGGGGAGGAGATAAGGGAGAAAGGAGTCACAGTCACAAGGGAAATGTACAAGAGATTTGGAGGTCTGCAAAGCTGAATGAGGCCCTGATCAAACTGAAATAAATTTGAAGCTCTCACTGCTCTGAGCAGGAGGTAGAATTCTAGACTTCAAGAGGTCCTTTCTGACCTAAGTTATTCTGTCACTCTGTTATGGTAAGAAAGAAGTGTTACCACCAAGAATAGTGATCAGGTAGATAATGCAGTGGGTGGTGAAAGGTCATGTATGATATTGAATGAGGTTAGACAGGGACAACTGAGGTTCCTGTGTGTTTCTTAAAAAGATACTCTGCAGCATGGTGAAACTTCAGCTGCTCATGCACGATGTAAACTCAAGTATAATAATTACAATTGCAACATGAGTATAAAAAAAAAAAAATCTGTGCTGTCCAGGGAGAGCAGAACTGAAGGCAAAAGGTGATGCGATAGCACCGTACATTACTGATGTGGTAGGCTGTAAAGAAGTGGGAAGGGACAGCAAAAATAAAGCTGTTTTGAATTCTTGTCACTCTAGGAGAAGGCAGCCAAAGAGATCTTTCTGGTTTTGGTTGATTAGAGAGCCTCATGTAATCTCTAAGGTTGACTTAGACACAGGTGTATATGGACACATAGGATTTTCTATAATTATACTGCTGGGATGTTTCTCTGTGTTAATACATGCGTGGCTGGTGAACAGGTATTACCAATCATGCTAGGACCATATAGAGCTAAAACGTATTCACACAGTAAATGACAAAAGGTGATCTATATTAATTTTTATTTGATAAGTAATTAATACACTATGGAAGACTTGACTGTAGAAAACAAGCTTATATCTGCTATCAAAAGTTAGTTTTGTTTAATTAAAAAAAAAAAAAAAAAACCAACAAACTTGTTCAGATAAATGGAAGAAATAGGTCTGTAACTAAGAATTATGTCTACACAACCGTATCTAGCCAGCAAAGACAACCAAATTAGTTCTGAATGGGCTGATTTGAATATCTGAAACTGTACTGCCACATGGTTAGCTCCAGCTAACTCATTCAAAGTATATTAGTTCAAGTGGAACATCACACTGACATAGCTACACTACCCGAAATAGCTTTGATCATATTCCCTACTGTGTCATGCAAGCTAAATTATTGGATTACTGACTTCAAAGAGCAAACGTTCCTAAATAGAGTGGTGAAGACACTGGGACCCAGCAGTCTGAACACTGAGGAAGTTTAGAATTGTATCAAACCAAAGATGTAAATGTTATGTGGAACTGTCTGGATAGCAAAGATTATTCAGGGCAAAGAAAACAGGGCGTGGACTGTCGAGTGGAGACTGTTTGTGTTTTAAACGGTACAAAGTGTAAGGATTGCAAGAAGTCAGTGAATAGATTTTAAAAAATTACAGCAAACTCCCAAGGGTTCGTTGCTCATAAAAAGCAAGAAAATAAGTAGGACCCCTGAAAAAAAATCTCCTGGCTCAAGTGAAAGCATTTTTAACCTTAATTTGCAGTAAAGCTAGTGAGGATGTTGACCATGGGATGAATGACAGAACAAAGCTAATAGTTAAGGGCAGGGAAGGAAAAGAGACCATGCATAAAGTGAAAATATACCTCAAAGATATTAATGAGCTCAAACAGAGGGGAAGTAATAGTCCTTGTCCTAAGAATTTGAGAGAGTGTGTGTGGAGTTAACATGCCCAACAGCATGGTGTGGCATGGCATTTAAATAATTCATCAGGGAAGGGATGAGAGAATGCCACTAGAAAATCATTTTGGGGTTTCCCTAGCAAAGAGGGGGAAAGTAGTTTGAGTTACACAACCCTCGAATGGTGACCTCTGTTGGACTAGAATCAGTTTCATGGCACACAGATGTGATAGTGTTGTGCAGGGGTGTCAGGGCAGCTCATGTGCCCTAACCTTGCAGTCTTTGAGGCGATAACTCAATAGACTAATTCAATGGAATTCAGGTATTTCAGTTTCAAAAAAGCATTTCACACAGTGCCAAGTAAGAGTTAATTCTAGAGTGACAATGTTATATCTTTATTGCAGAGTAGATTGTCAGATGGATAGGTCTGGTGCGGAGAGCGTTAGTAGAGCGGGAGCAAAGGGTGACCTTTAAAAAGGGAAGAACAGAGGTGGAGCAAGGTCGCTGGTAGAGACAGATTTTTCTGGGTTGTTTTTCACAGATAGATTTTTCTGGATTGTTAAATATTTTCCAATAGAGACAATGACAGAAACAAGCCTGATTTGAACAAAGTTTGGTCAGTTTATAAGAGGGAATTTGGATTAATTTCATATACGAATTTAATCAAACTTCACCTTCCAGCTATTGATATTCTTATAATACAATGTTCTGCTCTAGATTAAGGAGCACCTGAATTTCTGATATGATTTCTCATTGTAACCAAATCTATTTTAATGTTGTGGTTTGGGGTTTTTTTTGTTTTGTTTTGTGGTGTTTGTTTGTTTGTTTTTGTGTGGGTTTTTTTTTTTTTTTAACCTATTGAAAATATTGACCTTTTCTACTGTCCCACCATATGAGTAATTTTCTCTAGTCCTTGAATATTTTTTGTGGCTCTCATCAGATCTTACTTTTTCAGTATCTTGAAATACCAAAAATTATTGCAGTTAAATATTTGTAGACCTGGAGTGTTTACAACCAATTCTTATTTGATTCTTTAATGCAAAATACCCCAGCTATTAATTCAGCTGTATTCATCCTCGTATGTGTTCTCTGGCTTTAGTAACATTACCATTCCCTTCACTTACTAATGAACTGGATAGTGCATCTCGTCCCTAAATAATGTTGGAGGTTCCTCACGTTTTTTCAGTAGGACAAACCAGAAAGATGTATTGAACACTTTTGAATTAATGGTGCTTCACACAGGTGTATATGAAGGCAGAATTTGCCTTGATTTGCACAGAGAAAAGAAATACCAGAGTTTGAAATAGTTGTATAAAACATGAATGCAAATACAGAAGAGAATGTACTGCGATGGTGGTGTCCAGGATTGTGAGTATTGGCACAGGCTTCAGTACTCTTAAAGGCACCATAACTCACAGAGCTCTGTTTAATCCATTAGGCTATCCAGAACTGCCATTTCTTGATGTGAATTTTGGATCAACAGAGTTGTTTAAAAATTTGCCCAGGGATTCAAATATTTAAAAATATTTTGTTTGAATTTTAATCAAGGTATGTTGAAATGCAGTTGAGATTATCAAATTTAATAAATAATGCATGAATATTCAGAGGCAGACACATTTTATTTAAGGTTCCAATTTCACAAATTTACCTCTTTTTCCTTTTCTATTTCCCCACCTCTGTTTCCCCCCTACAATATCTCTTCCTGCTAAAAATTGTTTTGGGAATTGGACTCAAATTGGGGAACTGTGGTCAGATGACTGAAAGCATATTTTTCTATTAAATGTTGCATTACTGAATCATCTCACTCCATTTTAGGGATGGGGAAGTAAGAAAGTTATGTATAGGGAATATATACAAAGATTGTAACATTTTCAGAATGTGGTCTGAAAAAGTTCCACAGCGTGTATTTGGAAAATGCACTATTTCTGACTGAAGATGCTGTGACTGAGTTATTCAGGTCATCTCCAAGAAGCAACAATAAGGTCTTTAGAGAATTTCACACCACATTGTGCTCTGTAGATGCCTGATATTTTACAGCATCTTATTTGTAAAATATTTTAGTAAGTTTTAAAGTTTTATTGTTTCTGTTTCTGTCTCTGCCCATAAAGCCAAGCTTTATTAATGCTACAGTTCCAACTATAAAGAATCCTGGGAGAGGGAAGGAACTTATAAATAATGCATTTAGAAACCTCTAAAAAAGATTTACAGAACTTCTGACACACTATTTAAAGGGGAGTATCTCATGATCAGTCACAGACCTGTTCTTTTTTTTTAACATTGACAGTGAGGAAGGAAGAGCTTCCTGGCTTTTTTATTGAATTAATTATATCTCTTATTTGTGACATAAGAGGGTCATTAAGCTTATTAATGTCTTCAGAGCAGGGCAATTCCAAAGGGGAAATTCACGGTTTATTTGTGGGGAGAGGAGTCCACTTGGGGAAAGTGGCACCCTGCTTGCAGGGAATGGGGTCTGAGTCCTCTGTGCAAATGAAACTCCCAGCTGGATTCTGAGCTGGATTCCTGGCTGCTGAAAGTTTGCAAATTGTCATCTGTGCCTCAAGGGCTGGATCAATCACAGGATGTTATGTACTAGTGCCTGAAATCTGGATGGTTTTCTGTGGCAATTTAGGAGGAAACACCCTAAATATAACAGTAGTATTTCCTTCCCAGGAAATTTCTCAAGAGGTTTCGTTGTTGTTTAAATGGATTCTTGGTGGATTAATTGGTTGGTTTTTTTCCTATGGATGCTCCTCTTGGTCTGAGTGCATCAATACAAGCACAGCGCATGCAGTTCCCTTCCTTAAGTGACCTTCATTCCAGGGCCCGTTTCTGTGGTAGGGCACAGGAGAGAGAAGTCCCAGTCTTTTTCTTCCCCCTGACGTATTTTCTCCTTCTTGGCATCATCCAGAAGGTTTCCCTCTTTTCAATATCTGTAAGTATCAAACCGTAATTTAGCCATCTGGGAATAACACAGTTGAATCCAATCCTTCCCTGGGGCTTTAGCAGTAATTCTCACACAGGGTGATTTTCTTAGATATGTGAAGAGTGCTCGCAACATAAAAATTCATTAATTTCATGCTTCCCTCCATAATAATCCTATCAATCACTTAACGATTATCACAAAACTCACTACTCAGAAACCAAATTTACAAGTCAGAAACAACTTCAGTGAGGACACTGTAGAAGATATAGAGGAAGAAGAAGAAAAGACATAGCCTGCCTGTGGGAGCAGAAATTGCCAGAGGTGGAAATGCCTTTGGAAGCTTGTGCTTAAATCCTTGTGCAGTTTCAGATCTAGAAGATGTAGTTCAATGTAGCTCAAAGAATTTCAAGAATTCCCTGCTGGCTTTCACTGAAGGAAAAATGCATATTTAACTTATTTCCTTCTCTTTCTTTTATTGTAGACATTTTGAATGCTTCTCTCACTTCTTTTGTCTTCCGACTCCTCAGTTTTTAAGTATGTCAACACTTTTAAAAGCATCCTCAGTATTTGAGCTGCCCTAAGGAATGGAGGGCCAGATTATTTTCTCTGTTACATTCCCATAAATGTTAAATGGTTCCTGTTATTTGCACAAAGTTTAGGCAAAACAGAATACGATTCAAGGAATAACTCTTTATTTGACAGTGGCTGCTGAAGAACAAACCTGGTGATCTTGAAGGACAAAGCTGGAGGCTGGGCAAACAGATTAAAAAGGAAGCAAGCTGAACGCTCTCCCAAATTCTGTGGTTGTCAGACGGCTTGGCTCAAGTGTCAGGTTTCTTTTTTTGGTCAAGTCCCTGAATTGCAGCTCAGAGTTTTAAGCCAGGTCATGCAGTTTCTGTCTTTGGAATGTGCTTTGTTCTCTGGTCGGTTCCTGAGGTGATCCACCCACTGCTAGGATGGACTTTAAAGTTGTAATCCGGTCTTTACAGGATCAAAGGCAACCCACCAAAATGAGAGAGACTCTTGAGGATAAATTCCTTATTCTGTATCTTGCAACTTGCAGTCCTACCCACTTACTGTAAAAAACATTTAGCACATGATCAAAGTCTTTCTACGGCAAGTGACAAAAATGAAGAACTCAACTAGTGGGATTGGGAGCCCAGAAAAGAAAAGGTAATTTAGGGTTTCTAACAGAAACAACTGTATTATGTTGCCAAAGGATTTCAAAGCTGACTCTTTTCTTGGGTCTGACTTGGGTGTAGCTTGCCTATGTTGTGATGTTTCAGAGTATTCCAGTCCTTCCTATACTGGTAATTAGAGGTTGATTAATTCAACATTTTTTTTTGTTGTTGTTGCTTGTTTTGTACCAGATGCTTATTGTACTTTAGTCTGGAATATAGCCAAAATTAATTGAAAGTAATTCTGCATTTTGAAATAAATTGGAGGTGTCATGGATTATTTATCTTTGGTTTTATGTTAACAGGTTTTATTCAGTTTTAGCTGCACCTTTGCAGAAGGGTTCAAGTTTGTAAAGCAGTCATAACCTAAGATTTTACAGAATTTAAGAATTTTTCTTTTCTTCATAACTAACCCTGCCCCAGGTCATCCATTATAGTATTTTCAGTGTTAAAAGTGATTCTAGCATGATGTTCTTGCATAATCTTCTGTGGGATACTAGCTGACCAACCTTTTTTGTGCCCTTCATTTTCTCAAACGGTTCAGAACTTGGCATTGTATGCTTTGATGAAGGACAAAACAGATAAATATAATAAACTAGAAGAACAGATGAGCTCTTGAGGAAAGAAAAAAAAGAATGTACAGTAAGTTTAAATCATATAAATAACTTCTAGTGTTCTGTTTCAGTATTGCCTGCTGGATAATAGTGTTTCCTGGTGGTGCGTAAATTCAAGGTAGTAATCTGTCATGCATCATCCAAATGCTATGAAGGCTTTAAAAATAGGAAAAAAAGCACAACAGCAATATTCAGATGAGTCAGAATGGTGTTATCTTGCTTTATTCTTACATTTATACATTCTGTCAAAAAAGGGTTGCTCTTCTAATTAGTTGTCCAAGGAAATTAATCCCAGAAGAGTACTCTTATTTTAAAGAGCTATAAATTGACATGGCGGATATTGCTTCATAAGAATTTCTTTGAAGGTTAATTCCAGAAGTGAAACTTTTTAAGGCGTTGTGGGAACCATTTATTCATGTAAAGTAAACAAAGATGTGCAAATGAGTGGTGCCTAGGTATAAGGAGATATTTCAGGAGAACTCTTAAAAAACATCCTTGGGTGAAGCTGGAGCTGGGATTTTTTTTGTTGCTTTGCTGGATGTTGTCTTCCACATTTTCTTATACTGATTCAAGCACAAACAAACTTTAATCATATGTGGCCACCACTAAACGAAATCTTCACTCCAAAAAGCACAGGGGGTAGTTCAAATATCCTAACTTGGTCACTATCCTATCAATTTTCTAATTGTTTGGCCCTACCAAGGTTCTTGCCTTGCCTCCATCAGTGAATTCCTTACAGAGGCAATGGGTACCTCTGGAGATGTGCCACTAAACAATTAGCTGCTTTGTTGACTCCCTAAAGAAACTGGTCACACTCAGAAGATGACCTAGCCACTGTCAGTGTCCCGCAGAGCACACAGAAAACAGCAGGAATGTCCAGTTGCCTCCATTCACCCAGGACTCATCCTATTCCCTGGCTGCAGAGGAGTTAAATCATTCATCCGAGAAATCAGAGATCTGAGGTAGGACCTATCTTATGGGGTCCCAGTCACCACCATTTGTATCTCAGGGGTGTCCCTCCCTGCTAAGGGACCACTGCCTTCCCCCACAAAGCTGAGCTGCTGCAAGGATTTCCTTCCCAGGAGGAATGAGTGAGAAGCCGATTCTGTCAGACTCGGTACTGCTCTTAGAAAAGATAGCTGGTTTATTGATTCCTTCTCTTTTACCTCTGCTACCCTGTTCCCACAGTCTGAGCATGAACAGGGCCCTCTCACACCTGATGGAGGCTGAAGGAATTTCAAGGGATTAACTCAGGTCTTGTGAAAGCAAGCCCTGGATTATATTTTTTAACACCATACCCATAAAAGAGAATTGTTCTTCTACATGGGGTCTTCAGTGAGTGGCAGGTTCTGTAGCAACATAGGGATCTCTTTGAAATCATTATGTGCAGTCATTGACCCCTGCAGTTTGTCCACCTGTAGACAACATCATAGTCATGAGTATGCAACACACTGTTTTTGAAAAGCCACGACTTTGCTAAATTAAACCAATTCCTTTCAAAGCATGCAGGAGCACTAATTTTCATTGATTACTCAGTCATGGCCAGGTTTCTAATTTCATCTGTTTTTGCTGTAGTTCTTCTGGAAAAAGTTTGGTTAGAATCATTCTCCCATAACCTAAAAATGGTTGCAGAGATTTTGCTTCGACTTGAAGGGGATAAGAAAAAAACCTTCTCTTTAGGCATGGAAAACTTCAGCCTGAACAATAAGTGATTCAGAAGACTGTGGTTGTGAGAAAAATGGGCTTTTAATTGGATTCATTTTGCTTATGTAACCATTTGGCCCCCTATTAAGGAGCTGGTCTAATAATCATTTTGCTTATCAATGTTATGTAGTGTCCTCTAAACTAATGTATATATAGCAAGACAAATATGCAGGATATATGCATATGTTTGTATGCAAAGTTTAAAAAGTTCCAATAAAAGTTTGAGGAAGAAAAGTCTGCCCAGGGGTCTTAATAGGAAGACATTGCTTCTGGCTCAGGAAATCCTTCAGCCGCAACTGGCTGGATCTTGGGAACGTATTCTGGAAAAACTAGATTTGCTGGTTTAGATGAACCTTTGATCCAGTACACTCAAACTTGGGTGAACAAAACAACAGCAGCGTGAAGAGAAACTTCCTGTGAGAAGATGGAATGTTTACTGCTTTGTCCCAAGTTCCATGGAGGAAGCACAGGCTTAGCCCTCCTGCTGCGGCTGCTGTCATTGCAAATATCCTGAGTGCTTTTAGAACACTGCTTCAGAGTTAGATGGACTTGCTGAGTTTGTTCTCAGTGAGCTCCTGCATAGGATGGTTGGAGAAGGGTCTTGCCTGCTTGTAGCTGTGAGAAGATGAGGAGCTGGGAGTTGGTTCTTGGGTTTGCAGCTGGCTTTGCTGTTGAATGTCTCAAGCTGTTAATCCCGCTAGGTTAGCCACAGCAGATGAAGGTAAGCAGAAAGACTTAGCACTGAAGTTCATGCCAGGCAAATACTGGAGCTGACTGATAGAAGAGACAAGCAAATGGTGCTTTTGTGTTAGCTAATGGTGAAATGCCTTCCATTAAGACAGTAGTCAAGTAAATTAAGCCATAGATCTCAATAATTAGATCATAAGAGTGCATGAAGAGTTACCTGAGAAGGGGCTGGATTTTAAATGCAGTGGTCCCCCACACCCTTGGGAATTCATATAAACATAAATATTAAGTCAATGTTTAAACAGAGACAAGTAGAGTCATCACTGTGAACTTGTCAGCCTTGCTGAACAAAACACTGGAAAAGCTGTTGTGTGACTCAAGAGGGAATTAAACTGCAGTAAAATACATAATGCCAGCTCACAAAGGCTGAGACAGAGACTTGAGGTAATGGAAAAGAGAACTTGTCAATTTAATGTGATAGAGCTGTCATGAGGCTGTGAATTTACTTGCTAATGACTGCTGTAGCCATGTGAGTTTCCTGGTGTTTTACTTGCGTTTTTTTCCTGCTATGTTTTGGTTTTTGACACAAGAAGAATGTAAAATCTGTATGACCTATTCAATGAAATGTACAGGATCAGATCTTGGACCAATGCAGGAAACTACCTTTATCAATGGCCTGAAAATTTAAGTTCCAGTTAATCTAGAGACCAGTGAATGAAAAGTAGTTAAGGGATGTATTACAACAAAAGGGGCTCAGTCAGATAGTTTCCACTGTGGTATGGCACTCTGTCTTGTCACAATGTTGGCAACATTTGTCAGAGTATTCGGCAATCCAAGGAAAGAGCTGGGAATCATGGTGGTTAATGGATTAACTCAGGCTTCCTGTACAACCCTCTGGCTAAAAAAAGTGAGCTGAACCTTCAGCCTTGCATCAGTAATCAAGGAGATATTATGTAGTGTGAGGACTTTTTCATGTTTGTACTTGGCACAGTGCTGTGCAAACTCTATCTTTTTCTGGCACTCATTATTCAATAATATGTTGAATATAAGTCAGGTTAAGAGGTGAGCCATGAGAGTGATAACAGCATTGTTAAGTGCCAGTCATTTCTCTCTGCTGAAGTTGTACTGCTGAGCACCAAAAAAATCCAGATTTGGTTACATGAGAAAGAGTTTATGAGAGTGAGCCTGACCTTCTAAATTGCTGACTAGGGCCTTTACCTCCAAGGTAACTGCTGACTTTAAACACCGACGCTCTAGGAGAAGGCAAAAGCATGACCTCATTTCACAAGACAGAGGCTGCCTATTCTGGCATGAGAAGTAAAGCCAAGAGGACACTAAGAAGAATAACTTCCCATGTGAGATGTTTAATGAAATACTAGATGCTCTCAACACACAGTCTCATGTAGGTAAAAACAGACCAAACTGTAGGAAAACCTAGGAAATTGTGCACCCAGGTTTGGAGCATAGTGCACATGCAATGATCATAAGGTCCTTGAACATTTTGAGCATTGTCACTTTGCCTCAGAACTCCCCTCTTGTGGATCAGCTGGATTAAGGAGTGCTTTGAAGCAGCAAGTCTCACTAGGAAGGCATTTCTAAATTGCAGGAAGCAGGACAAATCGTTATCCCTGACTGCCTGAATGGCAGAGGTGCTAAGACAATAAGCTTTTGGTTTTGATAGACAGCTCCCAAAACGGGAGGAAGGGGTGAAGAAGGTTAAATGAATTAAGTCATTGTAAAATCAACACCACCACCAAAAATGGATTTAATGGAGAGCTGAATAAAAGCATTTTTATTTTTAAAAAGTCCTTAGTAAAGCAGGAAGCAAAACAGTTCAAATTAATGACAAATCAAAATATTTAAACTTTTGAAATGTTTGAAAATTTAATTATTTTGGCCAATAAATATCAGCCAAATAACAAAAAATTTTGGTTGACTTAAATAAACATTTTTTGGAGGAAAAGCATTTCTTCCAAAAAAATGTCACCCTTCTCCAGTCAACAGAACACTTTAAACAAATCAAGTAAAATCTTTACTCTGTTATATAAAACCATGTAAAGACCCCACCAGAGAACAATATTCCCTCTTGAGCATATCTGCTCCGTATGATCAAAAATGTAAACAAGAGCTTAGATACAATAATAAACCAAAGAGTTTAAGGCTAAAGTTCCCTCCCCACTCCACCAAAATTATGAAGTTAACCCAGTTTAACCCAAGTGGTCTCGTTTTCAAAAGCTCAGAGTACATCTACTGATCTGTAAGATTTCTACATTTTCATTCTGGTTTTGTTAGTTTCCATAGAGTCTAGTAGGATATATAGGTATGTGACCATTGAACAGGATGGTTTGGAATACAGTGTGTGGCTGCTTGCCTTTTCCATGTAGGGAGTACATTGGGCCCATGTTCAAGTCCTTCAGCTGGCTCTTAGCTCTGGATACTGGATCAGAGTTTATTTAGGGCTCAGTCTTCCACCGTGTTGATCAATCAAATCCCAGCTGCATTAAAAGGTTGAATTTCAGTCTCTGAGCCACCAGCACAGATGCAACATTGGACACCAGCAATTGCGTGATGGCTCAGTCACAAGGGCCTGGGAGAAATCAGGCAAGCATAGAGAGTGGCTTCCTTGAGAAAACCCAGCAAAACTCCATCTTCTCTGCCTTCAAAACTGCCATTCACAAAACTTGTTTCCAAACCTCCTGTCAACCACTGCTTGTCCTCTTACAGTTGTTCCCCCTCCTGCTCTTTTCAACCAGGTTCTCCTTGAAAGACAAGTCAGAGATTGTGGAAAGGCCCCGGTGGATTTTAGTAATTTTAAATAAAGTGTGCTCATATTAATTTTTTAACTATGGACAGCATCAGAAAACTTAAAGTTAGTTTGAGTAGGCTGTGAAGAGTTTGAGAAAACAGAGAGAAAATTAAAACAGTATTTTAAAAAGCAATAGGTTATTTCACAATAAAAATGTCATCTTTGGAAATATGTTTCCTCTTTATTACACATAAAGAGATAAAGGAGATGGTAAAACCTAGTATTTGGCATTTCAGGCTGAAGGTATTTAGATTGAGGAGGAAGAGCAAAAAGAAATATTGCATCTCTAGCCTGCTATTTCTTCAGATGTGGCTTCAGTTTGAGCACAGAGGCATCTCTTAAGGAACTGCCAGATACATCAATGTCTCTTTAAAAATGAACAAAATGGAACTATCATTTATTTAAAAGTGTAGATGCAGCAACTAGAGAGCAGTTTGCTGTGTCTGGCATTCCTCGCAAAGAGGGGCGCCAGAAATTTACTGGCAAAACACTTCAGCTAAGTGATCTCAGTTGAAAAAATGACAACTTCTGCTAATGAACAGTCAGTGCTGCGAGCATAAACATTCATCAATAGTCCCAGAGTGGAAGGTATCTGGTTTTGCAAAGACTCTTGTTTTCCTTGCACCCATGTGCACATTTAGCCCAGTCTTACTCTGTGATGGTACTGGAGCCGGAACACATACCACCAGAAGAAAGAGCAAAGGGCATCTCCTCCCAAGGACACAACCCAAACACCTTGGTGATCTCTTCCCAGAGTCTCCTAGTTTTGCTCCAGAGGCAGCTGCAGGAAGGCTTGCTGCATTCACAGCTCCCAAGGAAGGTGGCGAAGGTCATAGGAACTGTCTCACGTCCTGCCCAAGCTGTGGCCAACAGCAGATGCCTGGGACAAGAGTACCAGAACCAGCACAGTATGGTCCACTGAGGGACTGATATCCACCATGACACATGGTAAGCTGCAAGCTGTATGAGCAAAAATTGTGTTTGAAAGCACTACGCTAACCTGTTTTCTGTTAACTGCCCTAATCTATTTTTTAATTCCTTTAAACTTCTGGTTTCCATAAGGTAAGGACAATGCATTTCACCATTTAATTATGCACTGTGTGGGAAAAGGCTTTCCTTTCTCTTCATGGCATTCAGAATTAATTGTTTGGGGTGATGTGTATGTTTGAGAATATTTCTGTGCAACCGCAAATGAATTACTAAGACTGATAAAAGTGTCAACTTGATTTAAAACCTAAAGCATTAGATCAGCAGTTTATGCACTGCAGACATTAACAAACACTTTAAAGTGTTTTATTGTCAAAAACTTTAAAGAAATAAGGCAGCTGTGGCTGTGGTGCTAAAGGTTTAGTGTCTGTATTTGTGGGAAGCCCATGTTAACTGATGGAAATAACATCTTGACATTGCCAAAAGGGGCCCTTGCAGTGCCTTCCTCTCACCTCCAGATGACAAACACACAGATGTGTACAGCATTTCCAAATTGAACACAAGCCTGGAAGAGATTTGGTATTTGCAGAAAGATTTTGTACAGCATTTGAGGAAAAGCACTAGGAATTCTACACACCAGCTTGATGTAAGAAACCTTGCAAAAATGTCCGGTCTTTGAGAAAATACAGCCTGTGGTGACCAGTCATGCCGTGGGGTTGAGATGCTTTAGAAAGTTGTTGAGGCTGTTGGCGAGGCTAAATGGGACTGCACCTCCCACCTGCCCCATGCAGGACTTTCCTAGCATGCCTGATGGGTGATTCCTTGGGCATAGAGGAAAGCATATTCAATATCACAAGTCTGGGTCAATTGAAAAGCGTAAATTCAAGGAAAGACATTTCATTCTTTCCTTAAATAATAGCTGGTCACACATGCCAAGGATATGTACCCAGGCAAATTAAAGAGTTAATGTCAGTGCCCAAGAAAAATCCCTGCCATCTCAGAGGGGGCAGAGGTGACTGAAGTTCCTCTCAGTTTCTTTATGTTTACTGCAAAAACTGTTTTCTCATTTTCAACAGGTATTGTTGGTCCCCTGTGATAGTCCCCTAGCACAGTCCCCCTGCTAGAGGGGACTATAGCTAAAAAGAAATAGGATGTATCCAGTTTAGTCAGATATAACTCAGCAACTTATCCTTTATCATTAAATGTTATCCATTTCATATTTAGCATTTGGGGTTTTATTACCCTTCCATGTGTCTCACTTCTGTTGCTTCAGGAAAAATAACACATTTTTGCGGTTTCATAAATAATAACTATTAGATAAGGCAATTATTAGCACATAATCTCAGTTGTAGAGATATTTGGCATACAAGGGATGACCTGTTTCCTCTGGTTTTATCCAGAACAATAATATTTTCCCGTATCGGAGAGCTGAAGCTTTCCCCAAACATTTGTTTTTTCCAAACAATTCAGTCCTCTAGCTTGAATGTCCCATGTGAGGCATCGACAGTCACCTCCCTGAAGAACTGGGAAAACACCCTTTTTTACAGACACTTGGCAGAGAGTCCCCTGGTGCTGCCTGCAAATTGAACTGCCTTTGGCAGTTTCTTTCCCTACAGCATTTGGGAGGATTCTGAGCAAAATCACAGCCTGTGGATGTACGCAAAGGTCCATGTTAAAACAACTACAAAACACCTCCCTCCAGATGCAGCAGCACACCTGAAGAGTGAGTTTTCTCCATGGGAAACTGGGCTCATACACCTGTCAATCACATGGGCATCATAAAATGCACAGACTGTGAGTTAATAAATACTGCTTTACCAGTCTTATGTGTTCTTTCCTCTACTGATGTTTATATAAAAATGTTTTATAATCCTCAGTAGGTTTCTGGCTTTATTTATTTACCACCATCTGTTCTTTATCTTTTTTCTCTTTTTCCAGGGTTTGCTCCCCATCCTCCTCCTCTTTCAGGTCAGCCCTTCCCTGCTGCTCCTGTGCTCTTCCCACTGGGCTTTTCTCCTCTTGCTTTACTGAGCTGTGGTATTCTTTCCCGCGCATATTTTACATCTGTGGGGGTACTTATGCTTCAGCCTTTTCTTTCTTATTCTACGAATGTAGTTGTTACTTTGCAGGTTTGAGCTGCTTTGGCTCATCTAGGGAGTATTTTGCATCTTTGTTTTTGTGTTCTCTTGCAATCTGTTGGTGTAGTTGCTTTAGTGTGGGACATGGAGGGGCCAAGCAAGGCTCCTTGGGCTGGCACTAGGCAGCCATTGAGCAAGGAGAGTGGTGGTGCTCTTTGCTCTCTCCTGCAGGAGGGGAAAGGGCAGGGAGACAACGAGAAGTGGTTTTAAGTCACTCAACAGTCAGATGTGACAGCAGGAATAGAAGTGGGGCTTCCGCTTCTTTCTTACCCCTGAAAATACCATGAACTGTCACTCTCTCTGTAGTGTCTTTTAGGTACCTTTGGATCTAGGCTGGGACCAGTATGCAGGAGAAACTGCCCTGACAAAGTCACCGAACATTGAAATCAATCTGTTAGGTGTTAAATATAGACATTTCTAGCCAATATGGCAGAAAAGAGCCTGTAGCTATTCTTTCTCATATCAATCACTTGCAAAGTTGTATTTTCAAAAGAAATGTTAAACACAAAAAGATTGATCTGAGCTGTCTGGGGTCACCCATTGCATCTTTTCTGTAGCTATCCATTAACAGCAAGAAAGTTGTTTGTTGTCTCACAGCCAACTAAGTAACAAAATTAATTTACCATATTTAAGAACCCTACTCCCTACTTGTGAAAATTTGGGGAAGATCACTAGGAGGAAGAAAAATAGGGTCTGAGTGTTATTGAAAATAAATCTAGTTTTTCAGACAATGAAAACATACCATTCCCTAAACTAAAACAGAATGTATACAGCCTGTTTCTAATTTACATTGTCTGTGAAACTGAAGCAATGTATTCATCTTGACTTTCATTCTCCTTGTCCCTAGTAAAAAATGCTCTACATCAAACATTCATTATTTGCTGAGGTTGTTTACTGTCAAGTTTGTGTATGATTGCAAATTAAACAAGGGCATTGAAACTCCATCATCTAACCCATGGCCGCTTTTCATATCTGGAAAGGCCTCTTTTTCTCATTGAGCACTGTGAAACCACCTTAGATATAGTAATTTCCTCGATATTGAAAAAGTGCTGTGTTTCAAATCTGCTAGACAGAAATTACAGGAGATAAGCCGGGGATTTTAATATATTTTTTAAAGCTATTTTATACCTAAAATAATAATTAGTCTTGTTCTATGCAAGCAACTGAATATTAACATTAGCTTAATAAGAGGTAAGAAAGTAATGATCTTGTCAATTACTATATGTACAAATATCCAGCAGAATTTGATTGGTTGAATATTGGTACATCAAAATTATAGTTGAATGATCCCTGGGTTATAAAAAACATTTTTAAAAGTAAACTATTTTTTTAGGCGTCAAAATTTCTTAGGTACTTATACTGAATAACTTGAGAAAAGGTTCATTTTCAAAAGGTTACTGCTTAATGCTTTCTGAAGACCCAACACTGTTGGAGCCTCTCATGTTTAACACCTAAGATGTGATGCACTCAGTGCTATTATTTTTTAATTTTACCCATGAATGAAAACAATTCTTTAGAAATTCAGCAGATTTATCAAAGGGGAGGAAATATTGTCTTCACTAATGCTTTTCCTTGCTGATGGATGACTACTTTATAAGCATCAAGCCATATAAGTACATGAAAACCAGTATGAACTCTTCAAAGCCATATTTTCAGAAGCTTGTGAGTCAGGCAGGAGATGCTCGTGGAACCATGCTTGGCTGGTGGTAGGCTTTGGCTCTGCTGGCCATGGATGCTTCATGTAGCTGGAAACACCTCCCAAAGGGAAGCTACAGCTGCTTCACATGGACTTGCTGTGTGCTGTAGGGGAGCTCACTGGCTGTTTCTCTTTTCTTCACCTCCCACTGCTACAACTCATCTATCATGGTAATTGATTTCTCTCCCTCAGTTAAAGACCTGCATCTGGTCTCTCCTATTGGGAGCCTGATCTTACAGGAGTCCAAGAAGCTGTAGCCTGCAGACATCTGTGACAGATAATGTAGTGAAAATGAAGGATGATGCACTGCCACCCTTGAGCAAAGCCCTCTGCCTGTCACACTGCTCTCTCAAATATCTTTGTATTTCCTTTCTACTGCTGCTGCTCTTCGAAAGCTGAAGCCCTGTGGTGTTGGAGCCCAGCCGGTACACAGACAGTTGTCATACTTTTACTGGCTAAGAGCATGAGAAGCTGCAGCCTTGAGTTTGAACATAACATGACAGCATCGCAATGTTGGTGTTGCTACTCACCGTAAGTGCTGTATCTTCCTGCTCCCAGTGGCCCTCAGTGGTTTTGGCACAGGATGATGGTTTGCTGCATCTGGGGGGTGAATGGTGTTGAGTCTTCCCTGTGATTTACAGCCATAAGCATGTGAAATCACAGCAGACAGGTGACCACCACTGGATAGATGAAAGCTGTGTAATCTGTGAATGACATGCGACAAGCTCCTGGGGAGGAAGGGGCTGACAGTGAAATGGGGAGAGCAGTAAGTTTTATCTTTCACATGGCAGCACTCAGTGATAAAATAGCACTGGGATTCATGTCACAGTCTGTGACTTGTCACTGGCCAAGGAGAAACACTTGGTGGGACAAATAGCATCATCAACAGAGCATGCAACTTGCTTACATTTCTCGATGACCCAAGAATACCAGTGCAAGGTAACGGCTCACATCAAACCATGACTTCTTTAGGTCTCCATTGTTTTCTCTTACCCTCATACCCTACACAATTTAACCCTTGGGTCTCCAGCTGTAAATTTATCTTCTGTAAGACAATACATGTGCACCAAAGGTATTGGAGAATGGGGTGACTCAACTGAGTTAAATGGTAATTGAGACTGATAAGTAGCCCTGGAGGTCAGGCTGAGAGTGATATATAGTTGTTCATAAATTATACCAGGTTTTGCAATATCACATTTGATGCAGGGATGAGGTTTCTGGAACTCTGCTCTTAAGGAAGAAAATGATGTTTCATCCCTTATGGAGAAGCTGTATTTGGCAGAGGAGCCAAATTTGCAGGAGCATGTACGTGCCTAAAGCTGGTGGCAGGCTCCTTGTGAAACTGATAAATGGAGGGACCAGCTGTCCTAGTTTTGAGGTGGGAGCCCTGGCACTGCCAACTCTTCCACAGGGGCTCCAGCTCCAGCAAGGAGGCAGCAACCTGCAGGTGGTTTGGCAACACTTGGGCACAGTCTGGCACATTAAATTCAATCACCTGTGAAAGCAAGAGGGAGACTTTTCATAGAATCATAGAATGTCCTGAGTTGAAAGGGACACACAAGGACTATTGAGTCCAACTCCTGTCCCTGCACAGGACAACCCCACAGTTCACACCATGTGTCTGAGGGCGTTGTCCAGTCTCTTCTTGAACACTGTCAGACTTGAGGCTGTGACACCTCCCTGGGGAGCCTGTTCCAGTGCTCCACCACTCTATGGGGAAGAACCTTTACCTAATGTCCAACCGAAATCTCCCCTGGCACATCTTCCTGCCATTCTCTTGGATTTTTTCATTGATCACTAAAGAGAAGAGTTTGGCACCTCCCCTTCCTCATCCCCTTGTGAAGAAGCTGTAGACCATGAGTCTCCTAAAGAGGACCTGCCCTCCATGAATTTAAAATAAAAATTGCAGACTGTTCCAGTCATCAGCTTATTTCCTACTGTGGTACATTGGTGAGGAGATGGACATTATGTGCTACCATGTCAGGGATGGATATGAAATCTCTCTTCAGAGAAAGCTCAAGAGGTATTTCTTGTAATCCTGGTACACTCAGTCCTACAAAAAGAAAAAAAAATTGTTTGCCACTTTCTACAAAATAATATTGCTTTCTACTTTGGGGGTTTTTGTTTTGTTTTGTTTTTTCACTGGCACAGAGCTAAATGTGTTTTAATGCTTCATCTCCATTCTCCAGCTCTGGGTAAGACTGTGGTTTCGGGTGGGGAGGAGAAAGGCTCCAGGCATCGGAATGAGACAAAATGTTCTTGTGGTCATTCATGTGGCTTGTCACCAGCTCCAGGGGAGGCAGGCATGGCTCTTGTGAAGGCTCTGACAGCACTGAAACCAGCTGGGATTGCAGAAAAAATGCACAGGAGGGAAAGTCCTGACATGAAGAACCTGTTTCTCATGTGGAGAGAGCCCATCACAGAATGTAAAGCTGACCCAGCAGTGCCATCTCTCTGTAGGGTCACAGAGGGGTCTGAGCACATGTTAATACCCAGTCACAGGTGCTTATACCTGACACTTTCTGCACCTGCAGGGTACAGATGTATGGAACTACCTGCTTCTGCAGGGACAGGTAGGAGACCTCCTGTTTGCTTGGAGCAGTGCACAGGCAGTAAAAAGGCAGTGCTTCCCATCATGGGTGATGGGGAGAGCCACCCACCTCCCCGTGGCTATCCACCTGCCCCAAATCACGCACCCCACAGCCACAGGGCACCTTGTTCTCCAGAATACATGTTCTCCAGGTGATGCTTATCCTGACTCAAAAGCAAATTCAGCTCCGTGGGGGGACTTTCCCAAAGTAGTTAGCACCAGAGGGAAAAAATGGTAATGACATCCTTCCCCTTCCAAAGAAAACAGCCCGACTCATGAACCCCTAATTAAAATGTGAAGGTTTATCGTACAGACCAGAAGGCTTAATCATCATGACTCAGCTTGTGGGAAAGATGTTTAGTGTTTTAGCTGAACAGCAGCACACCATTGGCTTCCTGTGAGGAGAGAATACCCTTCATCATTCCCTGGAAAGCGCCTGATGTTTTCTTTCTAGGGGATGTAAACAATGGCCTGTTGTCTCTCACTTGCAAGAGAGGCAAATTCTGGTGAAAGAAAGTGGTGAGGACAGTCAGGAGAGCAAACCTGGAGTCCCAGGCTCACAGAGCTGGGCGTGGAGTGTGGGCTCATGGACCACCCAGATGCTCTTCCCTATCGTTGTGCAGCATCAGCCATAACCAAACCTTTTCCAACAGGCACTTCTTGGATCTGAGCTTGAGTATCTCCATCCTCCACAGACCGTGACAGTTTAATTATTAATAACTATGTTGTGACAACATTTTTCTTGCTATCTAACCTAAGCATCCCTAGGTGCAGATCTCTCCCATTCATCTAGTGCCACATGGGCACTGAGAGCCGTGATCCTCCTTGCAGCTTTGCCTTAGTCCCCAATGAACTGTGCCCTCTACTTGCCTTTACTGAGCTCCAATTTTATGTCAGTCAGCTTAGGCATTTTGTATTTTCAGCTGTGGATGTTGGGCACCTTATTGCATACATATACCCATATGTATGTACGTATATAAATGAAGTTAGCACCAATATTTTCTTTTTATATCAGCTTTGTGGTATCATATGAAGTTAAATACATGTTTTGGATAAAAAAATGAAGCTTCAACACAAGTCAATTGCAAGTAAATTCATATAGAATTCCATGAACACTTTTGGTCAGGAAAAAAAAAAAAAAAAGAACAAAAAACATACAGTAAAGAACACTTTTTAATAAACGTTCACTAAACTAATTAGACAAAAAAAATACATTAATAGTTTTTCACCTGGAAATTAGTTTGTTCTATAAGTTTTGAATCACATAGACTGTTTTAATCAACTGGAAGTAACACTGAGAAGGGAAGTATTCTGGTGATGAAACAAAGAAATGCAATTTGAAATTGGGATCATTCTTAAATAATTACCCCTCTGTCTCTCTCAATTTAGATGGTGAACTGAGGAGAATTAATTGCACAAGTCCACTACTCTTCAACCACGGGGCGCAATAATCCTTGTAGCCTGGATTTGTGACCTCAAGAGCCTGTGAATCGCAAAAGAACATTTAAGCACAGGATTCCGACTACAAATAAAAATATAGCTTTGTGGAAATCTAATAAGAAGATAATTCACAGGCATGTTTATTAGTAGGAAGCCATTGCATAAAACATATGGTTAAGGCAAAAAATGGATTAAAATACCACCCAGGTAAATCAGTTTCCCAGGCAATATGTGGAGAACACTGCCATATAACCACGCTGAGGCAGCCAGCAAAAATGCTAGAGCAGCCTGCCAAATAGCTACATGTTGCTGATGGAAAAAATTAGCCTCAGTACATTGGCATCTGGAGTCTGAGACTACCATCCAAAAAGAAAAAAGACTGATGCTGTGGAACTGGGTAGCTGCACTCCAGCAGCCTACCACAAGTCTGATGTGACTTTGTCATTAAAAAAAAAAAAAAAATTGTTTCTAATTAAAAAATAAGGCTTTGAAAGTACAGAAAGTAAGATGTTAGGGAAAGACATACAATTAACTGGATAGAAGGAATCACAGTTTCTGTGTGTGTGTCAGTAAAACACAGACACACACATGCATATGTGCATGTGCTGTTTTGTGTTTCTGAGTGCTTGTTTCTGTGTTAACTCTATCCATTTCACAAAAAATTATACACTCCATTTACTTGAGATTCCAATGTATATTACTTGAGAAAAAAAGTAATTTCCTAGTACAGCTCATATTTGAGCAATTACATTCCTTTCTCTCTTCCCCTTGCACTTCCTGGGTTTTTGTGTGTGTGTTTTTGTGTGTTTGCTGGTGGGTTTTTTTGGTGTTTGGGGGTGTTTTTTTGGTGTGTGGATTTTATTTGTTTTGTTGTTTGTTGTGGTTTTTTGTTTGTTTGTTTGTGGGTTTTTTTGGCAGGGAGTGATCTGTCAGATGCTGGCAATCAACCCCCTGTTGTGATCACCAGGGTGGGAATGTAGCCAAAGCAACAAGAGTGGAGCAACTACTAGAGATAAACTACTAAATCTGAAAACATGCTTGTATTCATGCAAACGTTTTAGTTATCTGAATGTTAAGTTTGATTTACTGCTAGTGCCCGTGGAAATAACACTGAAACCACTCTGCTTCTGTTTCTACATGGCACTTTATTTTGAAGACTTTAGTTGCAGGTACTTAGAAGTCCAAAAGAGCAATGACAAATTCTTCTCCTATGTGAAACTTCAAGGAAAATCCACTTAAGCATAGAAATCACTGCATTTCTTATACAAGACTGACTAAAGGATTCTGTATTTTTAAAACCTCAGGCCTAGTGAGCATCTAATTCTTGGAGAGGAATATGTTCATTGCCAAGTTACCTGTTTCTAAGAATTCAAGAGGTTAGCAATGTTAGAGAACTGCACAACATGTGAGCTTAAGATACTGTTTTACCTATTCCAAATATATATGGATCCGGTAAAATCATATCTCTCCCCTATCCACTGCAGAGGCAGGGAGAGTAAGCACGTTATTTGTTGTAGACATAGATGGGACTAATCATATGCTTAAAGTTAGGGAAGTGCTTAAGTGCTTTGCTGGATGATGATGGCCTGAAGGACTGTGTGCGCTGCACCAGGTACTTGTGAGAAGGATCAGTGAGGGGTGCAATGTGATTACGTTGTAGTGTAGACTTTGGTAGATCTCCTTTTGGCCTTTGGTGATATTCATGTGTGTGTCACAATAAATAAATCCCACTTTCTGTAAACAGAGACATAAATAAGAGGTTGTTCATATGCCGTGGTGGAATACCCACTGAATGAGACAGGTACTTGTGCCTGCAACAGCCTTTTCACAATACAAGGCAATAGGTAGGAAGAGGAGAAAAAATTAACTAGAGGTTAGTATTGGTTGAAAATGCCCTGGTCTTCACAGTTGTTGTGTTGGAAGAAAGATGTTTTTTGTGTAGGATGTCAGACATACTGAAGTCAGGGTTAATTTTTAGAGAGTTCTTGTATGCTTTATAAATGGCAGGTAAGAAACATTAATGATAACTCTTTGAAAATGTTTTTAGCATTTCTGGAAAACTATTCTTCTTAAACATCAAGTGATGCAAAAACACAATGTGTTCATTAAGAACAAGGTGAGACAAAGGTTATTTAAAAAAACAACACATTGACTTAAGCACAACCCTGCACAGAGAAGCACTTAAGCAGGTACTTAAAGTAGATCATATACCTGACTGCTTTTCTTAGTCATAGCCATGATTACAGAACATTTCATTTGCTCTTTGTAGTGTCCTCAGGTCCAGAGATCTTTTTGCTTTCACAAAGAAATCGCTGTAATCAATCAAAAGGCATTAGCATTCCTACCACTGGGATTATGAATTACATTTATGTAATAAATGCGAATGCCATTTCCATCATCTGTTCTTTCAAGAGCCCTTAAAGTTTTATTTTAACTTTCAAACTTGCACTGAGGGTTCTGGCTCGGAGTCAGTGCTTCTGGCTCGCTTGATCTAATTTGGCAAATAATTTTAAAACAACTTCTATTGTATGTGGACTTGCAGGGTTTGAAATATTGCTCAGTCAGCTCTTATTTCATGAATGGTTTGTTTGATTAGGCACCCAGGTGAAATACAGTCAGGGCAACCTGGTGAGCTGTAAGGCCTCTGCAGGGAGGAGAAAACGGAGTGGATTTGTTTGCTCCTTGGCAGAGCATTACAACCATTTGGATGTCGTGCAAAGGGGTATCGCCTCCCCTATCCACCTTCCAAGAGCGTTGCTGCTGTATTTGCTGAAAAAGCCTATTCTGACATCACATATTGTGCATGCCCTTTGGGTATCTAGTGGAGTGACCCTCCAAAGGGCCTTATTAGTGGGCCTTAACTTGGCTTAAGCTTGATGAGCTGCCAAGACTTGTGCGTGCTCCTGGTGTGGGCAGGAGGACCATGCTCAGTCCTTATTGATGGGACATCCAGGTCCTGGTGCTCCCAGGTACATCAGCTGCTTGCTGAACATTATCAGTCAGGATTAGTGTCTTGGAATTAACTTTCTAAACTTGATCCAAGCCCCACTTTATGTGTCTCAGCACTTTTTTTGGACTTCCATCCTCAGAGTTTCCTAAAAGCCACTTTGGCCACGGTGGAATTCATGGCACATGTATGGTGATAAAGCTGAACTGGCAGAAAGGGCCCTGGTGGGATTAGGCTGTTCAGGGTCTCACCCATTTGTTGCTTGCCATGGTGGACCCATGATGGAGGCTTCAGGTAGGTTTTAGGACATGCAGAAGTGTTGCTGCTAGAGGGAGCCTGTCTTATCAGGTCTACAAAGATGAGGGCTCCCAAAATCACAGTCAGAAATCCCAACAATAAATAAATTACTCTCAGCAAGGAATTAATAGAAAGTGTAAGCATGAGCTGTAGAGAGGAAGAAAAGCAAACCAAACAAAAAAATCCTAGAACGTTTGTTTCCAAACTCTTAGTGAAGCAAGACATGCTATATCCTGAGGACAGAACACAAAACCAGACTGAGTTTATATAAAGCTACATGTGGAAACCTCCCAGTAACAAAATGAGCAATAAAAATCAAATATCAATGAGAATCCAAACATTCATCTTTCAAGTCACTGAGCAGTAAATTACACGTCACAGACCTCTTTGGTCTTCTGGCAAAAGCTGCGCAAATGGAAACTCCTGAACACAAATAAAAAACAATAAGTGTGTTTAATTCTACAGCTAGAGTAAGACTCTGTACAAGCCACGTTTTCTGAATAAGGCCTTTTTTGTCACCTGGGTTAAGAATGCCTTCTTCCAGCACAACCTACAAAGCATTTAATCAATCCTCATGGTAAAATTAGGGAGGCAAATGCCTTCCTTCCCTCCCCAAAGTGAAGAGACAGGCATGTTTCCTAGGACAATTTAAAAGGATTTGTCAGATTTTTTTTTACTGAAACCCACAATCTTAATCCAAAAGAAGCAAGTGGGTTTGGTGTTCTCTCTCTATCAGGATCTTTTGTTTGTTTTCACCCAGGGCCAGATCATGGCCATGTGAACAGGAGCCTGCTCAGTGTTGTGGAGAGTGAGCTTCTGCTATCACATCCTAAAGCCTGAGCAAGAGGAAGAGGAGGGTCCAGCTGCCCCAGGAGGAGGAGAAGGGAAGAAAGAAACGCACATGTCCTCTGGAGGATAGCCTGAGCCCATCTTTTGCCTGTGAGCTGAAGCCGCGCTAGTTTTTGTCTAATCTTTCAAATCTCACTCTGAAGAATAATATCCTTTAGAGGTAAGGGACATTTCAAACAACCAAATACTCAGTTTCACATTTGTCCTGCATCATGATGCAACAGCAAGCCCAAATAATGCAGCTGTTGGAACCGTTAAGAAGCAGGGCTCTTCTTATGCGGAGATTAGTGGGATACAGGGCTTTTGTACCACCTTTTTCCCTGTCTTGATGTGACAGGCCTGTGGTCCTGTGCCCCACAGGTGTTCTGGTTTTCTCAATGCTTTATGTATTGGTGATGGCAAAGCCTCTACTCCCTGAACTAGGCACAGACAAAAAACATTCACATAACTCATTATTTTTTTTATTGATTGGAAATAAAGCGGTATGCCATCCAATATTCCATGAAGTAATGCACAGACACTGTTAATAGGAGGAGCAGCAGAATGGGGTTGCAAGCTCTTAAAAGCTCTTTTAGCAGTTTTCTTCCCCAAACTGCTTTAAGGTGACTAGCACAAAAAGTTATACTGACGATTATGTGGATATTCCTCTTTTCCCCTTCTGGTGAGCTCTGGTGAAACCATGTGAAATGCCCATTTTTGGTAGCATTTAATTGTGGATGTCTGCACAAGACATTTTAAAGCTTCAGTGACAGATTGTGAACCTTTTCTTTTAAGCATGCCATTACAATTTCCCATTATATTGCTGCAGTGGACTGAACATAGCAGCAAACCAAATCCTAAATCCATAAAAGCAGTAAATTAAATGTGGCTCCAGTGGTTTTGGAGCTTGACCAACAAGTTATCTTTATTAATGCATTCAGGGAAAAGGTCTCATTTTATTACATTATTTTCTTAATGATAAAGGCAGTAATGGAATCTCAGCAGAACACACCAAAGGAATCTTAGTTTGCTGGCAGTTGGGTCAAATTTTTGTCTGTGTGTGCTTGGTACAGGGTTGAGACTTGGCAGTGTCCAACTCACTGACTTCTGTCTTGAAAAGCACAGTCTTTTGCTGCTTCTCTGTACTTGCTAGTTGACATTTTCTTGGCTTTAAACGAAATTTTGACACATAAATCCCACATGTCAAATGATATTGTAAAACAAGCATCCAAGTGTCAGCACATAGCCCAATAGTCTAGGGAGTAGAGAATAGAATAAGGAACACCTTTATGCAGTCTTTCATCTGTATCCAGCCATCTGCAAGTAATTTGAAACCAGTTTCAAATGAAGCTAGGTTGTTTGGCCTGTTAATGCACATAAAGCCAAAGCAGAAGTTTGGAGTCTTCATGGCTTTTATTGACTTGCTAATAAGTAGATAAAGCCTTTATTTTCCAAAACTGTTCTTTTCTCAGATAGCCCATTCCAAAGAAAGCCTAATAGAAATTACAGAAGTCTCTTGCAGAGTGCCACAAATTCCATTTTTAAATAGCCTGCTGATATTGAAAGACTTCATGATGAGCCTTTCACTTGCAAAGCAGGGCTGGTGGGTTCCCCACTGATGAGCTGTTTTGTTGGACTTGGAGAGACACTAATAGTACCAGGTTCCTACAAAACAACACCAACAAAGGAGTGTGGATTTAGGTGATGAGGGGCTGGGCCCAAGATTCATCACTAAAATACTCCAGTTAGCCTCATGTAGCTGCCTGCTGCAGTGGGTACTTTGCCGTAGGTACTGCTATTCTGTGTAGTTGCATTGGGAAAACAGAAACACAGGTAAGCCATGATTTAACAGGGGTTTCAAGGGCCCTCAGCTATGGCAAACTGGTGTTCAGTAGAAATAAACTGCGCAGTCAAATGATATTTTAGACATGAAGCCAGTTAGGAACTTCAGGTGACACGGAAACATGGACCTTGGGGAAAAAATAAACAAACAAAACAAAACAAACACACAAAACAACAGGATTTAGCTGTGTTCACAAGACAAAAGGTCCTGTGAACCTCAATGTATAGGCACTGTCAGTGAGACCGAAGAACTGTGAAAATGAGCTCCATGACATGCAGAATCCCAACTGAGGTTTGTAAATATACCCAGAACATAATCAGCATGAAGCAGGTGCAGATGTGAAGAGCCAGGAGACCGGAAGCACCACCTTTACTAAATGCAACTATTTATAGCTGTCAATCTCTAATTAAATATGAAACATATGTATATTAACATACGGATGTACATATATGTATATGTATCTAAATATATAATTCCTAGGAAGAAAAATCAATCTGATTTTAGGAAAGGGCCTCTTAGGTCTGACTGAAAAAAAAGACACCAAGCAGGCTTAACCTTGAATTATTTTTTAAGTGAATAAAAAAAATGTATTTGATTCCCATGTGATTTTACTGGACCTTATGTGATGTGATTGGTTTTACTTGACTTACATCATCATGCTCGTGTTAGCATGCTGATGTTTGGCAGAGGGTGACCACTCAGCTGTGATGCTCAAGCTGATAGTGTCTGGAGCAAACGACACACACCCATGTCGTTAAGCACATCCAGTCCATTAGTTAAGTTCTGAGCTGAATAAACAGATAGTCTTTACAGTTGTGATTAAACCTGAAAAGAAACTAGTGGAGGCCAGCAAAACAAATCTGCATGGACAGGAAATGGGTAGTGGTTTTGGTTATTTTCCAACCCGGTGGGGTCTTTCAGCTGCATTTGGTGTTTCCATGCTTTGGAAGGTTCTGGGACTAAACAGCAGCACAACTTAGCTGGGGGTGTGGAGGTAGCAATCTAGCTCCACCATGCCCAGGAACTGTTTCAGAGAACTGGTAGGAACTGCTAAAACAATGTTTCCTGGCACTACTTAATTGACTATGGTAGATGTAGCCTATGGGAGCCTTGTCTGTTATCCCTGTGGAAATTCAGCCATTACTGTTGGAATAGATTCTAAGCATCACTTTTTGTCAGGTGCCTGGCTTTCTCAGGGTTTGTCCTGCTATCTTATTTCAGAAACATCAAAACATATTTAGCTGACTCAAAAATAATAGTGGCTCTGCCTTCCCCATACTTGGTACAGGCAATGTCTTGCCTTGTTAACATGTAATACAGTACACTACATGGCATCCCTCTTTGCTCAGCTGTGCAGAATAGAAATAAAATACAACAGACATTTCTGTGAGAACTCATGTAGAAGTAATTAATGAGTCACTTTCCTTAGCATCTAGTGACTGTTAGTATCAAATAATTGGTCAGAAGCATTCTTGGTGTAACTCCCTTAAAATCCATGCAGCTCCTGTTGGGGAGTATTTTTATTCACACATATTCATGTCACGTTCCTACAATGTTTTATTTTCATGAATTATGAGTTTAAGACTCACAGCTTTAACATACTTGAAGGTGAGTTTACTGATGGATGCTGCAGACACAAAATCATGCAGAAAAATTAAATAAGCAAGTGTAAAATCTGGAGTTCAAGACATGTAGATCTCAACACATTTTAGGGATGACATAATTGCACAAAAAATTAATGTGATCCATTTTATGTATCAATCTCATTCAACAGCTAGCAAATTTGTAAATGTACTTTCAGAGATAGATTTCCCACTTTTCCAGTGCACAGGTATGGATTTCTTCCAATACACTCAGTTTCTCCAGTTCCCAAGGCTACACCAGAAACTGGGTTCATTTCATACCTGCGTGCAGCCAGTGAAGAATACCAACACACTTACACAGTTTATTGATCTTGGCTGTTAACAATGGCATCACAAAACCACTGATGCAAACTGTGTTTTGAGGAGTTACAAAATTCTGTTCTTCCATGTGTTTGGAGCAATATGCGTAAGAGAAAGGGGAAAGATCTAGCAGAAAGCTATGTGTCCACAATGACTGTAATTGTGTTAGGCCAACACAATCAACAGTTTTATGGAGTTTAACTAGCTTCACTCATTCTGTAATTAAAAGTTTCATCAACACAGCAGAGAGAATGTGGCATTTGTGGCCTCTTAAGCGTTTGGTTTGTTTTCATTGCAGTGTTGATGTAGTCCGGACAACTAGGAGACTAATGCTATCGCAAGGCATGAGCTTCTGTAACAAATTTTACACTCAGTGCTTGTCTCCACTCAGCTGTGTACCCTGTGTGTTGGCAGGATCCAGATAATGGTAAGACACAGTGTGATTTTTTTCCATAAAACTTGGTCTTCTTTTGTAGTACTGAAATGCATAATGAGCAGGCTCGTATGCTTTCAATAAGTTATTCATTATCAGAGTCTTTCCTTATACTGAAAAAAGATGCCTCAATGTTGCGTACAGTCACAACAAAGAAACTTTCTCATGGTGCCATTTTGATGATCACTAAGTTCATCCATGTTTTGTTTGTACCCGTCTACACATAGATGTACATAAAAGACTTTGGAGAAGCTTCTATTTCTTTCTCGTACACATATCAGTAGAATTTTATAATGAATTCTCTGACGTGTGTGAGCAGATCAGCCACATGCAACGTATTCATCTACCTCACCAGATGGGTTAACTACCTCTACAGCAGTCAGGTCAGTTTCAAATAGATGACACCTTTAAAAACTTGTGTTCAGAGCGCAACTCCACAAGTTTTTTTCACTCACCACCAAACGTACATTAAAATGCAGAATAAAATTCAGCCCTCATCCAGAGCCACATTTGAGGCATTTCAGGCATACATGGGGTTTTGCACAGAGGGTGAAATCCAGAGCTGAACTCTACATTTTTCTTCCAGACTTATACCTAAAGAAGGTGAGAGCATAAGTTGGTGTGAGTTGCATACTGGGTTCTAGAAGACAAATTAGGAAGATCTGATTTAAAAGAGGCTTGAGTATGTGGCTCTCTGTGTTGCTTGACTGTAGGATTTTTTCCTAGCTTGCTGGTCTGTGTCTTTCATAATTTTCTTCTGTTATCCCTTTGCAGGAGTGCAAAATGCTGGTTTTCTATGGCTTGTGAGGGAATGCTTTTCCTGATCTGCTGCATCTATATAAAACATGTACACTATTCTCATGAGCTGCCTGAAATAATAAAGAAACTTTCTTCAATATCCCCAAAGGCACTGTGCTAAAAAGATATTTTTACTGTTAACGCCATGACTAAATAAACAAATAAAATACGAGAAGATATAGCTGAATTGAAAACATTTACATATTAACATGATTTCTATTAAGTGCACTGATGCTAGTGACAGAGATTTGGAAACATTTGAAACTTAGTCTTGCATTCAGTCTGCTATCTTTCCTTAAAAATTTCCTTGCTTTCCCCTTCCTCCCACATATAATCATTGACCATGGGAATTCTCAATTTTACACAGACAGAGTCCTTATTGTCTACTCTAACATGGCAAGTTTTCTGTCTGCCTGTTGGTCTAAAATGGCCCCTGATTTTTTTCTAACCAGATTTAGCTAATAAGGCTGAGAATATATACAGGAATATTGTATAATAATACAACTGGCTCTAAAATGTTAGGAGATACTGAGTGTGCTTAGACATTGGCCTGGTCTTCATTAACACTATTCATAAGACTGTGCTAGGGAGGACTAAACTTCAGCTACAAAGTGGGAGAAAAAAAATGTTTAAGAAGCTACAGTAGAATGTGGGCGTTATTTCTGCCTAACTTTGAACGTGTAATTCTGGACACCCACTTTTATCTGCTCCGTATCTTCATCCATAGCTTCTCTGCTATTCTTCAGACACCCAAGTTGTGCTTCTGAGAGGACAGATGTGTTTCCTCCTGGGAAGGCTGCACCAGGGATACATGAGTTTCCTCCCAGGAGACTAAGACTTATACAGCTGCAAAAAACTTTCAAGATCCACCTCTCTAACCTGGAAAAAGGTCTGTTATACCTCCTTCATTCTTGAGAAAAGGCTTACTTTGCCCTGGCCATAGAGACCCCACACGCAACTCAAAATATTGCTGTACTATCTGTCCTGTTGGAAGGTCTCCAAAATGTCCAATCTGAACCTTTTTCATGGTAAGCTGAGCCCTCTACACCTTGTCCTATTCCAAGGGACACTGAGAACAACATATTGCTTCTCCTTGCGGCACAGTAGGGTAATTATTATGCTTTCCCCTTTCTTGGTCTTTGCATCTCAAGGGTGTCCTGAGCAGCTTCAGTTTGTTTGGCCTTTTCTCAGAGGTCACATTTCTGAGACCATTGTTGCTGGTTTCTCCTCTGCACTCTCTCTAGTGTTTGTGTATTTTATCCAGTGACTATTAAATATAAAATATGACTATGCAAAAAGTTGCTTTTGGCGCCTGTGGATGCTCCAAGTTGTGGAGACCTCCATGCGAGCCAGGATTTCTCCACAGCTGCCTGGGCTCTTCTGTCCTCTGTGGAATGCCTGTGGCAAGAAATCTGTATGTGAACTGAGCTTGCAGCAGCAAATGTGGGGAAAGGGAACATATGCGAATGTCCTCTGACACTTGAAAAGACAGACAGTGAAAGGATGCTTTACAGGCAGAATACTTATGGTAATGTGCAGAGAAAAAATAAACATATTTAATTCCCCTGGCAGCCAATCAGCCTTGCAAAAATCTATTCCCCTCTGCTCAGGGAATGCTTTAGGCAAGGTCAGCGGCACCCAGAAAGCAAAAAATGTTGAGTTTGGGAAAGCGATCGTGCTGTAACGAGCAGCTGGTTTTGCTGAGGTGCTCACCCCTCCAGCAGAGACAAACTCCAGCAGCCGCCATCAGATTCCCCAGGCCTGGGTCTGGCCACCGTGTCCCCTGGGGGCAATAAGCTGTGGTGCCCAGGGATGTGTGGCAGCAACCAAAACATGCAGTGCCCCAATGCAAGGAGTCAGCAGAGAGGATGCCAGCAGATGGTGCTCCAGCCCACGCTGCCTTGCTCCCAGGTTTGAAAAGGTTATTACTGAAAGTTATTAATATAATCTTGTACTGAAAGTTATTAATATCATCATGTTTTGAGGAGCACCTTGCTTCCTCTGCCCTCTGATTTGGAGTGTGGAGCTCTTAACGCTTAGAGGATGAAGTCAGTTGGTGAGGACAGGCTGAATTTTGAGTACCAGCTGTCAAATACGTGCAGTTGATGGTTATTGACCAGCCTGTAGAACTGAAGCAGACCAATAAGGACTGTGACAAATGTGATGGACAGAACAACAGCTCGAGGAAAACACAGTGTTCTTGCAGTAATACTAAGGACAGACAAGGAACAAAATAAATTCTTAAAAAACCAGACATACTCTGCTTTATTTTCCTAACTCAAAGGAGACTTCAGGAAGACCTGCATATTTTTCTTCCACCTTTACACTGTAATAGCTGATAGCAGCTGAGATTAAAAATGTTCCCCACTGCAGGGGAGTTGTACAATAATGAAACATATACAATAAGTTAACAAAGTCATTTTACTTCCCTTGTTTTATGTCCAACATAACTTGATGCTAGCCTTGTGGCAAGAGTGCAATAATTCTTTAGGCAAATCCATATATGCATTGATCCACTGGTCTCCAGTGGCTACTTTAAAGTCAAAGTCCTCCATTTTTAGAGGCTGTAAATACAGAAAACAAAAAGAAATGGCAAGCTTAGCTCCATTTCTCACACATGCACACACAAAAAGAGCAATCCTATTACTTTTTAATCAGGATAAAATATATTAGTAATTGCCTGCTCATTTTTTTAAAGCATTGAAAACTGAAGGCACACCCAAGATGTCTATATAGAAATCCAGTATAGCAAACAAGGCTTTTTAGCAGGCAAAGCTAACACACGCTGCCCAGAAACAATTTCTACATCTCTTTTTTCTCTCTGACATTGCTTGTATTTTATTTTACTCTATACCTTTTACTCTATGAGGACCGGGTTAGTAGCGTGTAGTTTAATTATTTCACAGAAAACCAAAGAGTGAATTGAGGAAAAACTGTTTTTACTCAGACTATTTCAGCCCTTGGCTTTTGAGGTCCAGTGTCAGCTCCACACTTTCTGTCCCCTCCATACCACACACACAGAGATGATTTAAGTAAGATCTGATACTGCTTCCACGGTAGCCCAAAGTGGAAATGGAGCTGCACACCATACAATGCTCAGTGACCCTGTGCCCCATGTGTAGGAATAGGATCAGATCAAGCTGCCAGATGTTGTTCTCCAGACCAATACAGGGTCAGGGCTTTTGAAGACAGGTTTTTACCCTGGCCTGCAATAAGGTTATACACAGCAACAAGTCCGGAGGCTTCCAGGGATGGAGTGAGTGGCAGTTTCCTCCCCTGCCATTACATGTGAAATGGACACAGAGAGGCTCCATGGGCTCCATCTTTCAGCAAGAGAGCATTAGTTTGTCATCCCCAGCCGCTCTCTTTCCCGCTGTTTAATTCATCCCTTGCACAGCCAGGTCTGGAACTGAAATGAAAAGAGATTCCTATGTCATGCCTTCCTCTCTAGCTGTCTATCTCACTGTTCTTGCTTATTTGTAAAGAGATCAATGCAGGTGATACCTAGAAATTGCTTACACTCCTTAATCTCTAAAGTATGTTTTAAATGGTCCTGTCCTGCTGCTGGAGCTCTGCAATGCTTACTCAACATTTCCCCCCTTGCTGTTCACACAGTTCATTTACAAATGCTATTATTTTGATACATACCAAATAGACTCTTAAGGCAGGCAATGAAATATTGCGGGGTTATCCCTCTAGATGGAGGGGTAGTAATTTAGTATAAGACAAAGAAGGATTAGTATATGCAACTCGAACCTGTACAACTTCTGTCAGTAAACTTGGATGTTCTGCACAGGGATGTGCAAAGAGCCACTCAGCCAAGGAAGTGATCAGATGACACAGTCCATGTGCATGTGGTTTGAACTACATGAAATATCACATATGATGGCAAAGGTTTTATTTGCTCTTCTGATCATTTCTACTTTCATTGTTTAAATCAAATAACATTTCTAGAAGTTATGTTGCTTCAGAACAAAAGCATGAAAAGGTTTCATTCTGAAATTGCCAAAACAAAATTATCTGAATGTACATAATACCCCTTCTCCTATCTTCTCTTCTTTGGACCCAAATGACCCAGGAAATCCAGCCAAATTTGCTATTGGTTCAGTCACCTAACAAAATTTTGCTGTACTCAAACAATTTCTCAGCTAGATCCATGCAGCTTTGTGCTCAGCACCAATGCATTTTCCAAAACTGCTCCTGCAATTTTTATTGTTATTTATGATTTGCATTAGCACCTGTTGGTTTAAGGGTCCTTGTCTGGCTGTGTAATAAAAACAGCCTTTTTCTCTGAAACCTCACTATTTTCAATTCCTCTGAGGGGTTTTGATGCATGAAATAATTTAATTCTACTGCTCTATTTTAATTAACTAGTTAGTTAATTCTTTGAGTGATGTGCATAAAATGTTGGATACTGTGAAAGAGACAATAGGCCTGACTCCTGACAAGCCATCCCATAATATTTACCAGATTTAGATCTCTTAATTTTCATTCTATCTCCCGTCTAGAGTAGTCACATGAATGAACTATAAGAAATTCACACCACGCAAGATTACTATAAGTAATAAATCTCCTGTAGTAAAGGAATGTGTGTAGGAATAATAAAAGTATCGGATGCTAGGAAGAAGTAAAACCAGCTGTGTAATATAAAAGAAAATCTTTATCCTCATCTCGCTGGTGAAAACTTATTCAAACAAAATCTATTACATAAATCATACACTGAAATTATTTACATAAAAACAGATGGAGAGAGTTCCTACTGCGACAATGGTGTTTTAGAAAAGCAGGACTTCCACAGAATAACCATCTTTCTGCAAACAACAGGGTTTATCCTGCTGTCACCAGGGGTGTAAATCCCCAGTGGCTCCGCTGCCTTCCCTGGGGGTCAGCTACAAGGAAGGGCAGAGCCTGTTTTCCTTACTGGATCATCCTGCGAGTTCCATGGTTACAGACTGCAGAAATGTCAGAGTCTGCAGGAAGGCGGGTTTTGCATGCTCCCTGCTTTCTGGGACTGGTGGAGCACATGCTGGCAGTTCTCACAGCACACAGTATGGCCTGAAGGAGTGTGTGCTCTGCTAAGCATTACCCAGCTTTGCTATTAGTTATCCCAATGTGCTTTTATGTGTTTGCACATTTATTAATTTATTCCCCCCATGCTGATAAGATGTCAGCCCAAAGGCTAGTTTGTGGGCAGATGGGTCAGGCCACATCCCTCTTGGGTGCTATTATCCGTCTCAGAGCACATCACATTTTTTCAGATGGGCTTTTGCCAGTGGGTGCAGGATGTGCCACTACCAAGAACTTGGCTTCGCTCCCACCAGCCAGGCAGCCATTCCCCATGGTGGCCTGGAAAGCCACGTCCTCCCTCCTTAAACCTCTTCTGCTCCTCCTGATCATTCTTTTTAAAAATAAAAAATGAAATCACTGTGATTTCTACCATGGCTTATGGTGCTTCTCCCACCAAACAGAGTTCCCTGCTGCAGCTAGTGCCCCAGTTCTCATGCTGCTTCTTCAGCTGCTGTCCAAACTGCTGCATGTTAGAAACATACTATTCCTGTCAAAATAACAGACTTCATTTCTTCCATGTGATGGAAATACACACTGTCCCTTTAAAAATGTATCACAAAAATGTTCATAAAACATGAGTCAAGTTTCCATATACCTTAATCAAATTCTCAAGGGTCTCTGGGGGACAGCACTTACACTGCAGCTGTGCAATATGAAGTTTGTTCCAGTACTGATTGAAAATATTTTTGTGCTTCCTTCATTTTTGCTAGTGAAAACCCCAAGGCACTTTCTGCAGGCTGAAGGCGCTGTTATTTGGGGTGACAGTGATGGGTCACAGAGATGGCGTGGAGAACTAACTAGTGGATTGGAAACTAGCAGACACCCCAAACTGACTGTCAGTCTTGAAACCTTCAGAATAAAACGCGTCTGTCTTTCTCATTCCCTATTTTTATTCCACAGGGGAACAGACAGGCCTAGGTTTGCATAAGCTATATAGGTTGTCTGTGAAAGCAATAATGTGATTGGGTGTCATAGTTTTTTTAAAGATGCTTTTTAAAAAAAAAAAAAAATGAACAGTAGGTTTTCTGAAATTGCTCAGTTCATTTTTTCCCCTTCCTCCGTTGGTTTCCTCAGCAGTAACCATCACCTGTGCTATCGGGTTGGTGTAGGGCAGCCGTGGCAGTACCCACAGTTTGTCTGGACTGTTTGCTCTCTTCCCACTATAATCTGCACCCAACCCCAAATTTTCCATCAGGAAGCACATTTCCTTTGTGGTCTTTGCTCTTTCCCAGTGTTCCCAGGGAGTTCGTCTCTTTGCTAGCTGGAAAAATTCTTCTGCTGACATAGGACACTGGGGCTTTCCAAGGCTCAGGGTACAAGTAGCAGGGCATTTTCAATGGAGGTTTCTCCAGTCTGGAAGCTCCAGCTAGCCTTAGGTTGTATCAAAAACAGCGTGGTCAGCAGGACAAGGGAAGTGATCCTTTCCCTGTACTCTGCATTGGTGAGGCCACACCTGGAGTATTGTGTTCAGTTCTGGGCCCCTCAGTTCAGGAAAGACATTGAAGTGCTGGAGCGGGTCCAGAGAAGAGCAACACGACTGGTGAAGGGACTTGAACATAAGACCTATGAGGAGAGGCTGAGGGAGCTGGGGTTGTTTAGTCTAGAGAAGAGGAGGCTTAGAGGTGACCTCATCACTCTCTATAACTACCTGAAGAGAAGTTATAGCCAGGTGGGGATTGGTCTCTTCTCCCAGGCAGTTAGCAATAGGACAAGGGGGCATGGGCTTAAACTCTACCAGGGGAAATTTAGGCTGGATATTAGAAAGAAATTCTTTACAGAGAGAGTGATCAGGCATTGGAATGGCCTGCCCAGGGAGGTAGTGGACTCGCCGTCCCTAGAGGTTTTTAAACTGAGATTGGACATGGCACTTAGTGCCATAATCTAGTAAACAGACTAGAGTTGGACCAAGGGTTGGACTCGATGATCTCTGAGGTCTTTTCCAACCCAGTCGATTCTGTGATTCTGTGTGATTACCAGTTCAGGAAAGGTGTCCTCCTCTGGTACATTAGGTGAACAGTTGTACAAGTCCTTCAGCTCCACATAGAATTAAAAAGCCTAAAACCAAATCAAAGTACAACCCAAAATCCCTGATTTCAAAAGAAGCAAAAGCCATCTCAAACCTCGAACAACTCCGATTGTGAGGCTCTGAACTTCGTGCTGTCGTGCCATGTATGTGGTACCCACCTGGGTGAGGTGGAGGTACCCAGTGTGTGTGGAGGCTGACAGATGCTGCTGGTTAGCCCAGTTCCCAGGTGCAGGGTCTGGTCTTGGCTCCAGAGCGACTACCACAATTGCAGCAGGGCAAGTCCACATGAACCGAATGTGGCCCATGTGCCCTACCAGGTGCCTTTGGATGCAACTGCTCTGGTGTTTTGAAGCCTTGGCACTCAAACTGCAGCAGTCCATCTTTCCCAAAATTACACCGGTGGTATTTTTTTTAAGAATTACAGAAATCAGAGATCTGTCAGTGGAAGGTAGTTCTTCATTCACCGTGTATTTTCCAGTGTTTTCTTCAATCCAGTTTTAAATGGTTCAAGCAATTAGGCTTCCCTCTATCATTTCCATGGGGTGGGTATGCCACAAACTAATATATTTCGCCATTAGGACATTTTTCCTAATATTCTGCCTAAAATTTCCTTTATTGTTTTGCTGTCTCAGGAAAACCTTTTGGTTGTATGTCACTGTCAAAAAAAGAGAGAAAGTCAGCATTTTCAGAATCTGGAACAGCCACCTCCCTAGTACTTGAGCTGATGTTCATTTTGCTGTTCAGAAGATTTGTCAGGCTGCTTCACCAGCCTCTCCAGGCTTGTCTTTATTTTTATGAGCTACCAAACCCATCCATTTATTATTACTGGCAACAAGTAAGTTCCATCCATTCTTGAGGATGTAAGAAATGATCCAGCTCTAGACATCACCTGAGCAAAGGCACCTAATAAATGAGTGGAAACCACAGTTAGAATCCCCATGTTTCTCTTGAGCATGCCAGATACTTCCAAATGAGGAATTTTATGAAAAATGAACAGCACAACAATGTCACATTCTTGCTATTACATTTCAAGGTTGGTGATGATACCCCTTACTCTTGGTCAAATTTCCAGTCACAGCTGCTTTAAGCTTTGACCCAGAAAATCTCTGCTTGCAATTTGCTTGCTCCCTTCCTTGCTGGAGCATTCTTCCTAGACTTGTGCATTCAGATCTGCGAATTTTGGACCCAGAAGCTTTTCAGACATGGCAGAGACTGAATGAAAATGCAACCTGTAGTCTCTGTATTAACTGACATGCACCCTTAAAATACAGAGTGAATACTGAATTGAAAAAAATAGCAAAGAACACTATTTCATGCATTGGCTATTTTTTTTAAAGCAAGGAGTGGAAGCTGTCTTTTTAATAATTTAATTTTATGCTCACTAAGGATAGTGAATCTCGCCCTTTCAAAATGTACTTTTCATTGAATCGAGGAAGGAAATGGGCATATTGATCTCTGATTTTTGCCAGAAATGTGTACAGAGCCCACTTCAGAGATTTGTGTTTGTTTATAGACTATGAACGAAGCTTACAAAGATGCTGAAAGTGTGTGAACCTTGTATATTCTTCCCATAAAAGTAATTATATCCAGACGCAGAATGAAAACAGCTGCTACAAAATGTTGCTGCACAGACCCTTTCTGCCTCTAACTATTGAACACTGAGCATAAAGTCAAATTTTTGCAAGTTTTGAAATGTCTGTTGTGAAAATACTCCAGGTGTCCTTTCACAGGGTACCATCTAAAAGAAAATGAAAAAAAAAAA